>NC_058519.1:401569389-401871368 GCF_904849725.1 Hordeum vulgare subsp. vulgare | reverse complement strand
GCCATAGGCTCTAAAGTATGACACCTGTGTACCGCACCTGATGTGTGCCTTGCCATAAGTCTGTCAAGGGGTACAAAGAGTGATCCAGGATTGAATCACTGAACAACGGTCAAAGTTATCCTTAATAACTAGTGGACTAAGGATTTTTTTTCTCGATTATGGAGGTGATTAAAGAGTTTGTCATAAAGGGTTACGTCGATGCAAGCTTTGACACTAATCCGAATAACTCTGAGTAGTAAACCTGATTCGTATAGTGGAGCAGTCATTTGGAATAGTTGCAAATGGCGCATAGTAGCAGCATCTATAGGATGACATAGAGATTTGTAAAGCACACACGGATCTGAAAGGTTCAGATCCGTTGACTAAAAACCACTCTCACAAGCAAGACATGATCAAACCCCAGAACTGTATGGGTGTTAGATTCATTGAAATCACACAATGATGTGAACTAGATTATTGACTTGTCAGACTGTTGGAAATATGCCCTAGAGGCAATAATAAATTGGTTATTATTATATTTCCTTTTTCATGATAATCGTTTATTATCCATGTGTAGCGACCCGACTCAAGACGAGTCAAGCCTCTGTGTATCTGTGCCATCCCTGGATCAGTATGCTGGCACACACAGTACATCAATGTATATATCAAAGTGCAATCACATGTAAATAGCGTAAAACTGATATATACCTTAATTATTTCAGCGGAAGCAGTCAAGGGAGTGGAGTCCCAATAAACACCAACGGCAAGTTGAGTGTAGATCGTAACCCTGAATCGTACTCTTACTCATCGAAAAAATATCTACAACATAAGACGTTGCAGCCGTGTAGGTCAGCATATTGAATATGCCGGCAAGTCACATAAGAGAGGGGTAAAATGTCATCTATACTATATGCATATATGGCAGGTGGGGTTGTAAGTTTTAGCGTAAAGCAAATTTTTCTCCTACAACAAGAGAGGGCTAAAAGCAAAATGTTACTACTTTGTTGGTTGTTAACGAGATGGTTCTGCCAACCAGTTCTCGTACCCGAGTTGTCAATAATTACCCTCATCAAATATAATTAATGGTGTTGAGAAATCCAGATAACTTCAGTTCCTTTGGCTCAAGTTGTCCATGACCGTGGACACGGCTAATCGATTAGGTTTGAGTACTCTGCAGAGTTTTGCACACGTTCCCCACAAGATTTGATCGCCTCCGTGTTTGTCCTCGCACTTCAGGGTGTTTGTAGACCGGATGATCAAAACGTGGTCTTTCAACGGGTCCCTCTGAATCCCTGTCGGTGCCCATCCAATCCTACCGTTCTTCTACATCTGCTAGCACCGCCTGTCCAGAGTCGCCGCGTTGTCCAACCAAGCCAGAGCCCATAATGACTTGTGGCTGTGCAGGTAAGCCTTGGGTCTTGAAAATATCCGTCCGTCTCTTTGAGCCTGGGTGAAGCTTTCCGCAGGGTGTCATGGCCTCTCCAGCATCCCGGGTCATCCACTGGGTTCTCTAGGGAGCCGATCAACCGTCCTTCACCCAGATTTGCATTGCGTCTGAGGTCTTGAAAAGTCTTGTCTTAACCGGTCTTGATTATTTAATCAACCTCGCATCACTCGTGTTATGCACTCAACCGAAATCCCGTCTACTCAAGGATAGCAATATGAAATTTGTCGTCCCGGGGCCAAGTATCGAGGTTGTTGTGTGCCTACCACATGTTACTACAATCTATACTAAAATTTCCAAGTACCTACTCAGCATGCAATTGGGCATAGGATGGTAGAACTACGATGCATAAAACATAGGTGATAGTATGATCAAAGTGACTTGCCTGGTGATGTTGATGAAGAAGAATTATCGTTCTCGAGAAATAACTTGATAGACTATTCGTCACTCTCCGATGAAATCTATATAACAAACATATCATTCACATAAGCACTCATACTAGCAATCATTCTAGCAATCAAAACAAAAGAGAGAGCGAATAAGAATCCGAAAGAAACTTCAACTAAAACTAGGAGTCTTCTACTACATCAAATACTAAATAGTTGTTTTTGTTCTAACTGAAAATAAAACATTAAATAACAGAGAACTAAGATATAAATTTAACCAAGATAAAATAAAGTATTTTACATAAAACTATTTTGGAAGTATTTTCAAATGGGAGTTGAAACAGTAGAGAAATCAATTGCAAGTTATTAGAGAACTAGAATTGATTTCATGATAACAAATAAAATTAAAATAAAAACTTATTGAGAACCTACTATTTAACTAACATAAACTAAACATAAACTTTCTGAAATATAAAAGAAATTAATTTAAAAACAATTATAGAAAAAGAAATAGCCATAATCCTAAAAGAACTAAAACAGAATCTGTTTTGGTAAAAACCCCAATTAAAAATATTTATAAAAAATTGAAACTTAAAGTACCGAAATATATGATCAATAGAAAGCAGCAGCAAAAAGAATCAAATTAAAAGCTATTTTTAAACTCCCGGAATAAGCAAAACAAGCTTTAATTCAAATCTGATCTAACTCAATTTTTATAAATCCAAACATAGACAAATTATATATCTGCAGAAACTGCATAAAATTTGTGATCCAACGCAAAAATAATCATCTAATTTGGAGATACACACTAATAGATATGAATTTTCTAAGATTGCAATTTTCTGAAAAACTGCAATACGGGATTTCGTGGATCTCACCGGAGTTAGTCCCCGGAGTTGGAGAAGACGGCGGGAAGGTTGCTCCGGTGGCCGGCCGAGGCGGTGGAGGGGTCCAGGTGATGGAGGAGGGCTCGGGCGGAAGGTTGGTGGCGTCGGCGGGGCGTGGGGGCGACGGGAGGGAGCAGCAGGAGCTCCGGCGAGTTCCTGTTGGAGGCGAACTCCGGCGAGGTGGGGGCTGCGTTCCAACGAGGGGAGGGGCTGGGCTATGGAGAAAATGGGGAGAGGAGGTTGAGGGGAGTATTTATAGGGGCTCGGGATGCTCGGAGAAGGAAGGAGCAAGGAGATCGGGAAGGTGGAGATTCCTCTCACCATGGCTATGGAAGTTTCCTGTGAGGAAGGAGAACGTGAGGAAGAAGAAGATCCTGTTGGGCCAGTTTTTGGAAAGGTCTTAATGGGCCACCGTTTATTTCCATTTAAACACGATTTCTTTCCTTTTTCAAAACTAGGAAACTAAAACGATAAAAGGGAAATCAAATCAATTCGGAATATAGAGTTTCTATATGCTAAAATTATCAGAAAAATAAAATATAAATGATGGGCATTTTTTCCACGGCCAAAATAAAAACTACAAAAATGTTTTTCCAAAAAAATCCCTAAAAGCATTATTTCTTTTTGCAATTATTTTCTAAAATTAAATTTTGTTTCCTTGGCTCAAAATACTTCAACAAATGCCCCTGGCTCTGGAGGGTCATGTTCCTCCTCTCTTTTCTGTTTGACAGAATATTATTCCCCGGCATTTCTTGAGTGGAGGGAAAATAGAATTTGCAAATTAAAATCGAAGGAAATTCAAATGCCAGCTCCATTCAAATTCTTTATAGTTGAAGAAGTCATGTCATCTTCTCTCATTGCTTTTAAAAGATTGAATTTGAATTCATCGGAGATGGGGAAAGTCATTTTATTCCCTCTCATTCGAAAGTTTTTGAAAAGTTTCAAATTTCACACAAGTTTCAATCACTCAAGCAAACAAACAAACAATCTAATAATTATTTTAACATTCCAAAATTTGGGATGTTACACCATGCTAAAATTGTATTGATTGGAAACTCAAATACATGTATGTGGATACATAGACAACACACTGTCCCTAGTGAGCCTCTAGTTGACAGCTCGTTGATCAAAGATGGTCAAGGTTTCCTGGCCATAGACAAGTGTTGTCACTTGATAATCGGATCACATCATTAGAAGAATGATGTGATGGACAAGACCCAAACTATAAACGTAGCATATGATCGTGTCATTTTGTTGCAATTGTTTTCTGCATGTCAAGTATTCATTCCTATGACCATGAGATCATGTAACTCACTGACACCGGAGGAATGCCTTGTGTGTATCAAACAGTGAAACGTTATTGGGTGATTATAAAGGTACTCTACAGGCATCTCTGAAGGTGTCCCTTGAGTTAGCATGGATCAAGACTGGGATTTGTCACTCCGTGTGACGGGGAGGTATCTCGGGGCCCACTCGGTAATACAACATCACATACAAGCCTTGCAAGCAATGTGACTAAAGTGTTGGTCACGGGATCTTGTATTATGGAACGAGTAAAGAGACTTGCCGGTAATGACATCGAAATAGGTATGGAGATACCGACGATCGAATCTCGGGAAAGTAACATACCGAAAGACGAAGTGAATGGTATACAGGATTATATGAATCATTGGCATAGAGGTTCAACCGATAAGATCTTCGTAGAATATGTAGGATCCAATATGGACATCCAGGTCCTGCTATTGGATATTGACCGGAGAGTGTCTCACGTCATGTCTACATAGTTCTCGAACCCATAGGGTCTGCACACTTAAGGTTCGATGAAGTTTCAGTATAGTTTAGTTATAGGTGCTGGTGACCGAAGTTTTGTTCGGAGTCCTGGATGAGATCCTGTATGTCAAGAGGAGTTCCGAAATGGTCCGGAAATGAAGATTGATATATAGGAAGTTGGTATTTGGATTCCGGAAGGATTTCGGGCATTGCCGGGAGTGTGTCGAGAGTGGCGAATGGGTACCGAGGGCCCACCAGGTGGGCCCACCACTCCCCAAGAGGACCACGTGGACTTGATGGTGGCGCAACAGCTCTTAGTGGGCTGACTAGTCAACCAAAGAAAGCCCATGAGGTAAAAAGTGGAAAAACCAAAAGAGGTGGACAACTTGGGGAGGAGTCCTACTCCAAGTAGGATAGGAGGATTGCAACCCTCTCCTCTAGTTTATAGTTCTTTCTCTAGATTGGATTTATGAGGTTCTTAGGTGAAGCCCTGAAGGAATGGATCACCACCATCACGAACGCACCGCCACGCTGCCGAAGAACTCATCTACTTCCCCTTCTCTCTTGCTAGATCAAGAAGGTAGAGATCGTCATCGAGTTGTACGTGTGCTGAACGCGGAGGTGACGTCCATTCGGTACTAGATCGGGACGGATCGTGGGATGGCGGTGATTTGGATCGCGAAGACGTTCCACTACATCAACCGCATTTCTTAACGCTTCTCGCTTAGCGATCTACAAGGGTATGTAGATTCACTCTCCCCTCTCGTAGATGATCATCACCATGGATAGGTATTGCGTGTGCATAGGAAATTTTTTGTTTCCCATGCTATGTTCCCCAACATGTGTGTGTGAAAGGAAGGGTGGTAGTACCGTTGCTGCAGCGGTAGTAAAATTTTACTACCGCTCTAACAGCAGTAGTACTGCTGCTCGAGCAGTAGTAAAATTTTACTACCGCTCTAGCAGCGGTAGTACCACTGCTCGAGCGGTAGTACCGCACGGGAGGCAGAGTGCCAGATCTGAGAGTTCCATGAAACAAAAACTCCACAATCATACTAAACAAAAACTCACATTTGCTACTACTAGGCACCCCAACACATAAGACACCCTACTAAATGAAAGATATAACACCCAAGAACTCCCCAATCCTTGTAGGAAGAGGATATGGTGCTATGAAGGAAAGAATGCATGCATGCCCCTAACCCTAGATTCAACAAAAACTAAGCAAAACGAAGGGAACGAGGGGCAGTACCGAGGTCCATGGCACGAGGTAGAGGATCCCACCAAACGTAATCGGAGAATGGTGGCCGGATATGGAGATCCCGGGAGTCCCTTGGGAAGCAACTTGAGAGAGGAGAGAGAGAAAAAGAAGAAGGGCACGGGATGAATGGGTAAGGAGGAAATGAACTGCCCCCTCCCCTAAAATAACCCATTGGGTTGTGGTGGCGTGGTAGTATCGCTGTCATTGCGGTAGTACCACTTGGCCAGCGGTAGTACCGCTCGCCCAGTGGTAGTAAAAATTTATTAACGTGTTGGGGCGGTAGTACCGCTGGCAGAGCGGTAGTACCGCTCGCCCAGCGGTAGTAAATTTTTACTACCGTGTTGGGGGCGGTAGTACCGTGCCACTGTTGTCAAAACAACCTGGAAAAGTTGCTCTACTCACGTCGACAATAAAACAGACTTGAACTTTGCGAGTGAAGAAGGAAAAACACAGAAAACCCAAACGAATATAAGAAGAGACACGCACACACTCGAACACTTAACTGAATCTTCTCACGAAGAGAGGGCGGTGGCCGAAGCCACCAATGTTTGAGACAAATGGTATGACACCGCGAAGAGTTATCCTTGGGTTCATGACCACGGCTCGTCTTTGAAGCACGAGTGACATTAACAATGGATAATGTGAAAGACTTGATCAATTTATGCATAATAGGGGGAGGAGAAGTTCATTGAGAGAACAACACTCCCCCTATATCCATGCCTACACCTAGAGCCAAATATAATGATGAGTGAGGTGTGGTGTGCCTGGTTTCAATCTACATTACTTGAATCAATAATATTTAGCTCATGCCTTAACTCGCGAAACCTTGTTTCATCTAGAGGTTTGGTGAAAATATCTGCAAGTTGTTCTTGAGTGTTGATGAAGAAGATCTCAATATCTCCTTGCTTGATATGATCTCAAATGAAATGATGACATATATCAATATGTTTGGTCTTGCTATGTTGCACCAGATTAAGAGATATCTTGATGGCACTCTCATTGTCACACAGAAGAGGCACTTTGTCACAAGTGACACCATAATCCTTTAAAGTTTGCCTGATCCATAATAATTGAGCACAACAACTTGTGGCAGCTACGTACTCAGCCTCGGTGGAAGAAAGTGACACACAGTTTTGCTTCTTCGAAGACCAACTTACCAAAGAACGACCAAGGAATTGGAATCCTCCAGAGGTTGACTTCCTTCCAACACAGTCTCCATCCCAATCTGAGTCAGAGTAACCTACTAGACTAAAGCTTGCTCCTTTGGGGTACCATAAGCCAAAGTTTGGGGTATGAGCCAAATATCAAAAGATTCGTTTGATTGCCGCATATTGGCTTTCCTTTCGTGCGGATTAAAACCGTGCACAGATTCCCACACTCAGCATGATATCGGATCTAGATGCACAAAGGTAAAGCAAGGATCCAATCATGGAGCGATATACCTTTTGATCCACGCCTTTACCGTTGGGATCACTTTCGAGCTTGTATTTGGTTGGCATGGGAAACTTGATTGGCTTGACGTCCTCAAGCTCGAACCTCTTGAGCATGTCATGAGTGTACTTGGCTTGTTTCATGAAGGTTCCTTCTCTTCCTTGTTTAATTTCAAAACCGAGAAAGAACTTCAACTCTCCCATCATTGACATCTCAAACTTCTCAGTCATTAGTGCAACAAACTCTTCATTGAAATATTTGTTAGGAGAACCAAATATAATATCATCAACATATAGTTGGCATATGAACAAATCCCCTTTGACCTTCTTGGTAAAAAGAGTGGGATCAATTTTCCCAATCTCAAACCCACGATCTTGCAGCAACTCAGGAAGGTACTCATACCACGCATGTGGGGATTGTTTAAGAATGTAGAGTGCCTTCGTGAGTTTGTAGACATGAGTGGGGAACTTGGGATCCTCGAATCCCGGGGGTTGTCTAACATATACCAACTCATTTAATGGACCATTAAGAAAAGAAATCTTCACATCCATTTGTTGCAATTTAAAGTCGTGATGAGAGGCAAAAGCAAGTAACATGCGAATAGATTCAAGATGAGCAACAGGAGCAAAGGTTTCATCGTAGTCGATACCCTTGACTTGAGAGTAGCCTTGCGCCACCAGTCTTGCCTTGTTTCAAATGACAACATCATTTGCATCCTGCTTGTTCTTGAACATCCATTTGGTTCCCATGACATTATGTTCCTCCGTTGGCCTTGGCACTAATTCCCAAACTTTATTGTGCTCGAAGTTGTTAAGTTCATCATGCATAGCTTCAAACTAATCCTCATCATCGAGCGCATCATGTACCTTTTGGGGTTCAACACACGAAACAAACGCGTGATGCATACAAAAGTTTAATAATTGTTGACGAGTGGTTACCCATCTATTGTAGCTACCAAGCAGATTCTTGAAGATATGTTGTCGAACTCGAAGCATGTTGGCTATCCTGGCAGCACGGCGCTTCATGACTTCCCTACTTGATAATTGAGGGGTTTCTG
Source organism: Hordeum vulgare subsp. vulgare (assembly GCF_904849725.1). Taxonomy (NCBI): domain Eukaryota; kingdom Viridiplantae; phylum Streptophyta; class Magnoliopsida; order Poales; family Poaceae; genus Hordeum; species Hordeum vulgare. The sequence continues at coordinate 401,863,156 of NC_058519.1, read as the reverse complement.
CTTGAAAACTTTGGGCACGATCTTGAGATTGCTCACTAGATTTCCCTTGATCTTGTGGTTGCACTTGATCTTGGGGTTCTACTTGATCTTGAGAAGGCTCAGAATCTGGAGCATGATCTTGGATGTCATTTGGTGCAACACCATCTTCATGAGGTTGATCTTGTCCTTGATCCGGTTCGTCGGGTTGAGGACCTTCACTTTGTTCTTCAGAAGCGTGTGGGTCTAGCGAGGGTGATGACTCCACTTGAGTAGAGCATTGTCCTTCTCCTTAGGCCACAAGGGGTTCCTCAATGGGGAGTATTTGACCAATCCCCATTCTTCTTATGGCTTGAGGAGGAATTTCATCACCTACATCACAAAGACCACTTTGCTCCACTTGGGAGCCATTATTCTCATCAAACTCCATGTTACACGTCTCCTCAATGAGTTCGGTGGACTTGTTGAGAACACGGTAAGCATGAGAGTTTGTAGCATAACCAACAAATATGCCCTCTTGAGCTTTAGCTTCAAATTTAGACAAACGGACACTTCTTGAGTATGAAACACTTACAACCGAACACCCGGAAGTACTTGAGGTTGGGCTTTTTCCCGGTAAGAATCTCATGCGGAGTCTTGTTCAAGCCTTTGCGGAGGTAGAGCCGATTGGATGCATGACACGTGGTGCTAATGGCTTCAGCCCAAAAGTTGTACGGAGATTTGAATTTTGCCATCATGGTTCTTGCCGCATCCATCAACGTCTCGTTCTTCCTTTCCAGAACACCGTTCTATTGGGGGTATAAGGTGTTGAATATTGATGCTTGATCCCCTCGTCACTAAGGAACTCATTTAAGGTTTAGTTCTTGAACTCACTGCTGTTGTCACTTATAATCATCAATATCTTTGCTTCATGTTGATGTTGAGCTTCATTAGCAAAGTCGATGACAGTTTGTTGATTCTCACTCTTCCTCTTGAAAAAATATACCCAAGTGTATCTTGAGTAGTCATCCACAATCCACAATAAACAAGCAATACTTTCTTCCCCCAAGACTATCAAAAGAATGAGGACCAAAGAGATCCATGTGAAGGAGCTCCAAAGGCCTTTTAGAGTAGATGACATTTGTGGGACGATGAGTTGTTTCATCAAGATTTCCTTCAATACAAGCACTGCAAGCATGGTATCTAGCAAAACTCACATTTGTTAGTCCACGAACATGGCCCCTTTGAGGAGACTTTGCAAAGATCTCGTATTGACATGGGCTATAGCCACCCCACATCAACCTTAGCCATTAGACAAGTCGCGATCTTAGTAGTTCGCTCCGAAAAGTTCACTACATAGAGACCGTTCTCGACATATCCAACAAAGGCTAATTTAAGAGTCTTGCTCCACAAAAGGGACACGGTATCAAGATCAAAGAATGTGGCAAATCCCATAATTGCAAGTTGACGAACGGAAAGCAAATTGTATGCAAGGGACTCAACAAGCATGACCTTCTCTATAGATAAATATTGAGAGATGACCACCTTACCAAATCCCATAACCTTAGATGTTGAAGCATCAGCAAATTGTACATGGGTGGGCATAGATGGTATTGGATGCACATCCTCCACCAAGTCCTTGCTCTCATTCATATGATTTGTTGCTCCACTATCGAGCAACCATGACACTCCTCCAGAAGCAAACTCTTGCAAGAGATAAATGCTTGGATTTAACTACCCATTTTTGAATGGGTCCTTTGATGTTAGAAACAAGGGTCTTAGGAACCCAAATATCCCACTCAATGTACTTATAATAAGAACCAACAAATTTGGCATAAACATGCCCATCACTAGCACGGCATAAAACATATGAGGGGTTAAAATCGCTGACAGTGTTGGTGGAGGTGGTCTTGCCCTTCTCGACATTGTCACCCCCTTTCTTGTTATTCATCTTCTCATGAGTACTCTCACCCTCTTTGACAAATATGTCCTTGAGAGAGGAAGATACCTTGGTCTTGTTTTTCTTTTTCTTCTTAGACTTGGGTGCAAACCCAAGTCCTTTCTTTCCTGCAACTTCCTTTTGATTACTCAAAAGATCATGTAGATTTTTCTCGCCTTGGATGCACTTTCAACTTGGCATTCTCCTCCACAATATGTACATGATCACAACAAAGGTTAGTAGCACAAGCATTATCAGTTAAAACAAAAGGAGGACAAGTAGAAATCTCCTTGGTTAGTTTTACTTGGAGTTGATCATGAGACTCGTTAAGGGAGGAATGAACACTTTTAAAGACCTTGTGGGCATTGTCAAGTATGTCAAATTCTTCCTTGAGTCTATCATGGCCAACCCCAAGTGCAACCTTCTCAGATTTAAGCACATGAGTAAGAACACTAGCATGATCAAGATCTTTTTGTAATTTAGCATGATCAACATTGTGTGACTCCTCAAGAGCCAAGCAAAGACCACGCTCTTCTTCTAGAGCAATGAATAGTTCTGCTATCTCATCGGCGTAATCACGACTATGTTCTTGCATCGTGGAGATAGTATCCTCATGAGTCTCAATGAGATCATTGGCTTCACCAAGTTGTTCCAAAAGATCAACAAAGTGTCTTTTGGTTTCACCTTTGATCTTACACAAGAATTTATCAAACTCATTTTCATCAAGTTCCACTACCTCACTATTATCAACATAGCCTAACAAGGAAGGAGAGGTAGTGAGAGTGGTCTTGATGCTGGGGGTTACCTTGTTGATACCTTTGGCCATGAGGCACTTGGCGATGCAGTTCTCGTTGGTGGCGTCGAAGAGAGATACCTTTGGGGAGGAAGTGGCAATGGCGACGGTGGTTGTTGCCATCCCCTCACGTCTTGTATCATCTTCATCATCATCGGAGGTGTACTCTTCATGGGCCACCAAGCCCCTTGGATGAGTCTTCTTGGTGAAGGTGTTCTTGCTAAGGAACTACTTGGGCCTATCCTTGCGAATGAGCTTCACCCCCTTTATCTTCCCTCTTCTCATAAGGACAACCTACCACAAAGTGACTCACATTATCGCGGTCGTAGCATGTCCGTACTCGTTCTCTGTTCTTGGACACACTTGAATGGTCCTTGGAGAAGTTGGGTCTTGAGTTTCTTTTGTTTCCCCAAAACTGCCTTGAAGTAAGAGCCATGTGCTCATGATAAGCGTATTTAGTGTCTTCGGTGCAACCATATTCTTCCTCTTCTTCTTCTCAACAATGGCCTTGGTCTTTAAGGCAAGGTTGGGTGATGCTGTTTTTGATCGAACACGAGCAAGGGCATTGTCGGCGGTTGATGACGAGGTGATGTATATACTTCTCACCCCTCGTTGGATACCCCAAGTGGAAGGTGGAGATGTAGTCAGGAGCAAATTTTCCTCACATAGAGACTGTAAGGTTTATCGAACCAGGAGGACTCCTAGGCTCAACAAGTAGGTGTCTTCCACCCTGGCGCTAGCACAAGATGTGGACCTACATACACAACAAATAACTTTGCTCCCAATGAGTACAGAGAGGTTGTCAATCTCTCAGGGCTTCTAGTTTGCAAAGCATCAAAACACAAGCGGGAAGGTAATAGTGATTGCAACGAAAAAGTAAAGAAAGCGATAAATGATGGAGGTGTAAGCAATGATGGTGATATGGACCGGAGTCACATGATGTTCACTAGTGATGTCTCTCTCCCAAAAGACGATCAACAACTATGCTAGGGTAAACAAATCATAGTTGGGAAATTGACAGAATTATGATCGCATCGCAATGCTAATTATGTTCCTTGATAGTTAGAGGTTCAATAGTAATGGGAAATACACCAAGACAAGTAGACCGTTTATTCATAAGCATCTACTTACTAATCATCCACCTTGAGATATCTATCGAGAACATCTCTCCGGTATTAAGTTGTGAGCCCCACCCAAAGTGTAAACTCAAAGCAACGGACAACTGCATTAATGAACTATGCGTAAGGTAAACAATCCTTGCAATCGCGGTCACAAGCACCGTTGTTTTCTCCCTGGTGGCAACAAGCACATTCCCTAGTCTCATGTTTCTGTCACTCAAGCTAGACATCGAGGGGCCCGAACCCACAATCATGCATAACGCTCCCTCTTGGAGTTATGATCTACTACTTGGCCAAACCAATAAAAAGCAATGGAGAACATGCAAGAATCACTAAGGAACATAATATAAAAGGATAACCAAATATATAACTCATAACAATTTGAACATAATCTCATAGTCCATCGGATCCCAACAAACCGAGCATAGCAATAGCAAGAGAAATATATAGATGCCTTGATCATGTAGGGCAGCTCACAAGGACTAAGCTCCCGGAGGTCAATCCTCCCTCCGGCAGGGTGCCGGGAAGAGGTCTCCTGACGCTCCCGATCTCGGAAGCGTGGCGGCGGCGGAACAATGGAGAAATTCGCAATTCCAGAAAGTCTGCGAGGGTTTCCTCACGAAACACTAAATATAGGCCAAAGGAGGGCATCGGAGGAGGTGGGGCCCACCCAGGCGACCTCCTGGTGCGGCCTAGGGCTAGGCCGCACCAGCAGGCCGCCTGGGAGGCCCCTGGTCCCCCTCTGGCCCTCCTTCGGTGATCCCGAAGCTTCTATTTCGCTGATTTTTTATATATTTTTCTGGATTTTTTTGGGCTTCGTAAAATCGGGTAAAAGACATCAGCAGACACAAACTGGCACTAGGTACACTGAGTTAGTAAGTTAGTCCAAATATGTGTAAAATGATATAAAAGTGTAGCAAAACATATAACAATGTCACCCAAAAGATCATGGAACAAGCAGAAATTATAGATACGTTTGGGATGTATCAACATCCCCAAGTTTAATTTCTGCTCGTCCTCGAGTAGATAAATGATAACACAATAATTTATGTGGTGGCATGCTAACACACATATAAGAACTTCAAAGTAAAGCAAGTGAAATATGCAATTGAAGTCAAGACAATAACAAGCAAGAGTTTATATCTAGTATTGAATATAGCAAAGTAAGAACATAAAGGTGCAAGAGCTCTCGCTGTCCGTGACTCGAATGTCTCCAAATGGTGTTTGCGTGCAAGAAGTGGGAGATGGGTTCAGAGATAAAATATTTTTTAACTAAGAACCCAATCTACTAAACCTCACACTTGGTCTCCTTCAGAATCTTATTTTGACTCATCCCCAGACTACTTGTGAGGCACAAGTCAAAATGATCTTCTCCCATTCAATTTTGAGCACTCGTGCAATGGATGCGCGTAAGCAAGATATGTTGGCACTTAGGATGGCAAATAGAATAATGATGGGGAAGGAAGACAAAAAGGGTGTGAAAGGCTCACATTAATGAGGACAACCATAGGCGAGAGAAAGCCAAATGATAGATATGATGTGAGGAGTAGGGATTGCCATGTAACGGATGCACATATGAGCTAAGGTAAGCTCTCCAATGGAACTAGTGGGGGCGCATCCAACTTGTTTGCTCATGAAGACCTAGAGCTCATTTGAGGAGGCTCATCATTGGAATATGCAAACCAAGTTCTATAGTGTAAGGATCCCCGCATAGTTATGCATGAATGATAATCTCTATGTAGTACCAATATAGTAATGGAGTACGAGTGTGGATCTTTCAAAAGGAATAGTAGTGTTTCCCCCTTATCTCTTTTTTTTTTCTTTTTTTTCTTTTTCTTTTTCTCTTCTTTTTTTTATTTTTTTGTGGCCTATTTGGCTCTTTCTTTTTATCTCTCATTTGTCCTCTTCGGGATCTTTTGTTTGTCCTCTTTGGGATCTTTTCCTCTCTTAAGGGTAACACTCTATATTTCACATGAATAGGAAGAAAAATTATCGCACTTTATAAGAAGTACTCATCATAAAGACAAGTGAAAACTATAATGATGTATGCAAATGTATGCCTCTGCTAGTGTAGTAGGATATGCAATGATACTAGCGCGTCATGTAGCAGTAATGAGGGCAAGGCCTAACTAGCATGCGGCTCTATGATCAAGCAAAAGCATGTATGACATGAAGATCAAGTCATGAGATGATGGATGTTACATGGCAATGTATCTCGGAAATGCTATGGAAATGCCTTAATAGGTAGGTATGGTGGCTGTTTTGAGGAAAGATATAATGAGGCTTATGTATGATAGAACGTATCATGTCATGGGTTTAGATGCACTGGCGGAGTTTGCACCAACTCTCAATGTGAGAAAGGGAAATGCACGGTACCGAAGAGGCTAGCAAAATATGGATGGTGGAAGTGCCAACAATCGAATACTCACATTAGTCCGAAGAACTCATACACTTATTATCGGTAACTCTCTATCTAGTTAGGAAATTCACAAAAATACAAGTACCCCGAGGAGGAATGTTTGGGGGTTTGGTTATCCTTGCGCATCCTTGACTCATGGTAATGTGAGGGTACTCTGTATATTCCAACCCCTCGAGAGGTTAGCGATCAATTTAGTAGCTAGAGTTCTCAACTAATTTCTAGTTTTTGAAAAACACACTGATTTCCAAAAATACGACACCTATCACTAATAGGCTCAAGCTCTTGGCACCAATAGTCCAAACATTACTCAAATCAATACCTCAAAACTATTGCAAGTTACTACTATACTTAAATAGCAACCTCGGTTACCTACTTATACAAGACTCACAACTCAGTGCAACAAGCCAACTCTCTAAACAAGATAAGCATGATAACTCAAGAGAGTTCCAAAATCAACCTAAATAAAAGCTCTTAAGAAGATAAGCATGAAATCTAAGACCTAAGCATGACAGTAGCTACGAAAAGATGAAGAACACACAAAAAGAATAAGCATGAAAACCTTTGTTGTGTTCTAGAATGGAATGGAGCGTGTGTGTCTCCCAAACAAGGTAGGCTAGGTTCCTACTTGTTATGAATAGCAAGAAAAACTAAAACAAACTAAAAATTAAATATCGGGATGCTCCAAGCATAGCACATATCATATGAAGTGATAAAAATATAGTATGGGGATCGACGACATGATGATTGTTGATAGAGAAGGGGATGCACGGGGGCATCCCCAAGCTTAGACGCTTGAGTCTCCTTTGAATACTTCTTGGGATGCATGGGGTCATCCCCAAGCTTGAGAGTTTGACACTCCTTTATCTTCTTTCAACATCTCTCCCATTGCAATACTTGAAAACTCCCTTCATACAAAACTCATCATAAGTTGATTAGAGTAGTTAGTTCCCTTAATAAAATAATTCAATACCTGCTGGAAATAAATATTATCATGAAAATCTATTGCTTCTCATGAATGCCAAAATATTTTTGCAAATAAAAAGAAAGCTTAGGATTCGCAAAACAATGAAAACACAAAACATGGCAGATTCTGTGAAAAACAGAACAGAAGGTAGTAAATAATTTATTCGCGGCACTTCCGCAACTCAAATAAAAAAACTCAGAACAGATGCCAGAAATAAAATTATATAGAGCATGCTGTCAGAAATATTCAGAACAAAAAGATGATCTGGTGATTTTTGGCGATTTTTTCGTCAAGCAGACAGAATCTGTTTCTGGACAGCATGTCACAATTTTTGAATTTTCTTGCAATCAGAGGCTAAAACTTGGCACAAAGCTTAAAAATAAAGATACAATGATGTTGATACAGTAGTAACACACATCAAGACCACTAAAATAGAAACTTAAAACATATTGGGTTGCCTCCCAACAAGCGCTTTATTTTATGCCTTTGAGCTAGGCATAATGCAAGAAGATCAAGTGTTATCAACTCCAAAAGAATAGCTTGCCTGTGTAACGGACTCATAAGGTAACTTAATCTTATTTCTAGGGAAGTTTTCCATTCCCTTTTTAAGAGGTAATTGGAATTTAATATTTCCCTCTTTCATGTCAATGATAGCACCAACGGTGCGGAGAAAAGGGCGTCCCAAAATAATTGGACATGAAGGATCGCATTCAATGTCCATAATTAGAAAACCAATGGGCACATATATATCATTGACAATAATAAGCACGTCATCAATTCTCCCTAAAGGTTTCTTTATTGAAGAATCAACAAGACGAACACCAAAAGAACATGGATCATAAGGTTTCAAATCAAGCATATCATACATTCTTTTGGGCATAACAGAGGCACTAGCTCCCACATCACACAATGCAAAGCAAGAGATATTATTAAATTTAATTTTGACCATAGGATCCCAACCATCTTCTAGCTTCCTAGGAATATAAGTCTCTAGCTTGAGCTTCTCCTCACTAGCTTTGATAAGAGAATTGGTAATATGCTCGGTGAAGGCAATATTGAGTGTACTAGTGTGGGGGTCTTTAGCCATTCTTTGCAAAAAGGTGATGACTTTGGAGAGACTACAATTGTCAAAATCAAGGTTACTACCATTAATTAAAGTGGTAGTACTGTCATCTAAGCTCATCCTTTTGGTAGTCTCTAAATTCATAGGACCTTCTTGTCCTATAGTTGAGGTATTAGCATCACCATTAATGGGTCCATTGGGACTAGGAGTGCGACGGGTGCTAAAAGTTTTGAGATCCTCAACAACTTGTATAGTAGCAATGGTAGTGTGTGTAGGAAGGCTCTTAATTCTCTCTTCCTCTTCTTGAGGTACAACCACTTCGGGTTTGGCTGCCATTTGATTTATCAAAGTGGCATGTGTGTGAGACATATTTGAAACTTGGATCTTCGTGGTGGTGAGTCTAGTTTGGAGGTTGGAAATCTCACTATTCAGGCTCTCAAGTTGTCTTCCAATGTTTTGCAAAATAGAAGAATGCTCATCTAATTGTCTATAGAAGGCTTTGTTTTGTTCATATTGGGTGTGCATATAATTCTTGGTAGCCTTCTGTATCTATAAAATTTTTCCATAACTAGGCATTCTTCTATCATTAGGAGTGTTACTATAGGTATCGCTATTCCCATAGTTGTTGGATGGGAACGGTCTAGGATTGCTACCAAAATCACTCCTATAAGCATTGTTATTGAAGTTGTTCCTAGAAATAAAATTAACATCCACTTTCTCTCTTTCTTGAGCAACCAAAGTATTTAAAGGAACATCATGAGGATCAATAGGAGCTTGCTTAGTAAGTAGAGTGTAACGACTAAGATGTGGTCCTTTTCGATTTAGGGAACGAGGCCCCGAATTGGAAAGAAGCGCATCTAAGCGTTTCGCAAACACGGTAACATAGCACATACATAATAATAGTAGAATGACAATAAGGGATTTAACTTCCATCTCATAAATATATCAGAGTTACAACACGCATCCAAACAAGGTAGTTCCGCTACGTACTACAAAACATGAGAAATGAATATGCTACCCTGCATGCTTGCCCACGATCACGACCACGCCTCAGTCTTCTAGATAGTTCACGTACAGGCGGTCGTTCTCCTAATCGTACTGCCAAGCCAGCTGTGTGCCGTCGAGATCACCTGTCTCGGGGGTACCTGAACCTGTTGGTGTTTTGACGGAATCTGTGAGCCACGGGGACTCAGCAATCTATGACCTCGGTGCCAGAACTAGTCAAGTTATTAGGTAAGGAAGGTGGAGTATTTAGGTTACAGCATCCTAAGCATATATGGTGGCTAACTTACGTAGAACATGTATTGAAGGTGGTCTATACTAGCGATCGATGATTAGCTGATCACTAAGTGATCCTCAACACCTACTTACGTCAATCATAACCCCACCATGTTCCCGGTTGAAGAGAGGTCTTCGAAGGGGGCAGTCACGGTTATGCACACAGTTGGCAATAGAGTTATGTTTAAGTTATCTATAACCGGATGTTAACAAATATTCCAAGTTGCCACATAACCGTGGGCACGGCTTCCCGGAAGATTAAACCCTGTAGGGGTGCTCCAACTAGTCCATCACAAACGATCATGGGCCGCAAGTAATCCTCTATCACGAGTCTCGTGATCTCGTCGGATTCCTTGGAGGAAACCCTCAACTCTGGGGAGAACCAAAGCTTCACCGGGATTCCTATACGCAAGATATATCGCTAAGGTAAGACAGGACTAGCAGGACCTCTCGTCGTGTCAACGACCCTGATAAGAGCCGCATATCTCAGTCTCAGGACACGACGGATGAGCTAGACGTCGGGATGGCTAAACCTCTGGGTGACCAGTGGGGCCCCGGACATCGCTCAGGTGGGACAAACACTCATGAGGAGCACTGGCCCGGGTTGTCGATTAAATTCCTCGGGGTAGCTATTCCCTATGCAGATTATTATTAAGTGATTAGCAGATTAAAACCAATGTTGGGTCCTACCGTACAAGTCTTAACACTATACGATTTATCAAGGGGGTCCCCATAACAACCCCGAACGTGTTAGGAGCGATCAGTTATGGAATCAAACACCGGTAGCCGGTAACTATGGCGGCAATAATGGAATAAAACACCCGGCAAAAGGCAAGGCCTTCCGTTCTTTACCTAGTATATAGGTGCATTAATTAAATAGCAGATTTAACATAATGATATCAAGCTCATGTTATCACATCAGATAAAGCACCTGCAACTAGCAATGCTAGCATCAGTAGCTGAGCAAAGCCTACTTAGCCATTCAAGATTTGCTAGGAAGGGATAAGTGTATGGGCTTCATGGAAATATCAGGAGGCAATTATTTCAGTGGTAGGCAGCGAGCATATGACGAAGAAACGTAATCTAGCATAACAAGTCTAGTGATGGAATCAAGGTCATATCATCTTGCCTGTGATGTCCTCAGCTTGGAACTGCTCTTGTTCGTCCTGCACGTACTCTCCCGAATCCACATACTCATTCTCCGATCCCGGTGCTACCCAACATAAAAATAGCATCCAATGAACAACAGCACCTCAAGATGCAACAAACACATGGTGCATGAGATGAATATGAACATGCATCTCTATTCTACTCACTAGCACAAACATGAGAAGAAAATACAAGTTCCTGGACAGTACTGCACTCTAAGCTATCGTTACATGCATGAGGATGACATGAACAGATGCGTCACGCGAAAACGATGCAAAACCATATAAAGAACGTAACGATCGGAGCTACGGATCAACGGGAAACAATGAAACAAGAAATGACGTCCTACGTATCAAAATCATCACCACACACTCCAATGGCATACTTCTGGTATTCCCGGGTTGCCAAGACATAAAACAAATAAGAATGGATGGGGTGGTGCAAAGAATATCACCACACCATCAACTATGCACTCACAAGCGTCAAAACATCAAAACTATACAATCTGCCATAAACAGCATCATAGCAGTTTGAGGGCTACATGCAAAGCACCTACACCCACCCAAATATGCGAAATAGGATATGTGGCAGTAGCTATCCAAGAGTACTACAAGCACAAGCAAAAAAGATCACACAAAGAAGTTTCACACAGAAAGTTACACAACTGCTAACTTGACCAAAAATATCAGATTTCAGGGACTTAGTGAAAATTCCAAATTCTCACTAGTTGTTTATGCTCTGAAGCATTTTGATAGCACCCAAACAATATCTACAGGACTCCAAATGGAATGACAATTTACACAGAGCTAGACAAACACAAAAACTACAACTTTCCAGTTGATAGCAAAGGATGATTGCCAACACATGGACCTCTACAAGCACAAGAACACGAGAAGAAAATATAAGCAGATTCTCTATGATTTTCACTAAACTGGAATTTCAGCCACATGCATACTTTGACTAGTCACAACTTGCACACATGAACTCCTAAGCATGAAACAAAACCAACATGTGGTAGAGTGGTTCACCCTCTACTGCCACAACAAAGAATCAACCTCTTGGGCTCACTACATCTCATGGAACCAAGCTCTAAACATAGAACAAATCTAAAATATGACATTCCCAGAAAGTGTTCCAAAGGCAAAACTGACTTCACCAATGGATTCCTGGGATGATTCTACCCCAAAAACATATATGTTACCTATGTACTCACATAGAACAAATGGGCACAAACTTGAAAAGAAAACCTACATGGAATCACATATAGTGAATAGTACATCATCACATGTGCTATTCACTAGAACAACACCTACGCAAGCATATGCACACTCTCACAAGCCCAATGGTTACATGAGGTTTTAGACCTCATGTATGTGTGCCATAGCACATCACCATTCACCATCACACATACAACAAGCACAAGCATAAAAGTCACCTACGCATGCTAAATAGAATTCACAACTAACTTACCTCACATAAGCACTTCTACACCTACATATATAATCTTGCACATGATCTACCAAGGCACAAGCCTGCCTTGGCATGTGTGAAACACACAAACATAAGAACACACACTCTCACATACATCATCACAAGGTATGTGGGGGGGGGGAACCCACACACACATGCACCTCACTTGCACAACATGGATACACCACCTTAGTGCCATACACCCACAAGGTGCACACACACATACATGATTCTACGCATACATATATGCAAAACACCCTACACATGCATTTCTACCAAGGATATACCTACACATATACCCTTCACTTGCTAGCAAAAATAATAGCCACCACATACTATTTGAGAGCTAAAATAAATAATATCACATGAGTGATATAGCACACAGCATCACCACACCCTCAAAACAAAAGAAAACAGCAAGGAATGCAAAAGGAAAAATAAAAGGATTGGGGGGTTTCGAACACTGGACCCCCTGGTTCAAACCACAGACAAGCCACCACTCTGTTAACACACACTAGCTCGACAAAGAAGGGGAGCCAAGCAAGGTAAGTCTATCATACTACGCTACAGCTACTGTGCCGAGAGGACACACAAATTAAAAAGGGGTCAAAGCTGGGACTCGAACCCACGCCCTCACCACAACAACCACACGGCCCTACCACTACGCTATGCACAGGATCTCGACAGAGAAGGGGATCTCTACAAGGTAACCTACCCAGGCAACATGATGCTCTGCTTGCCCACAGAGATGCCGACGGTGACGATCGCCGGTGCATGCCCGATCGTGTTACTGCGGCTCTACGCCAGAGAGGGGAAACTACCACGGCTAGCTACTGCGATGTTGCACTGCACAAGCCCGCACACAAATACGATGCACAGAACACACATGCTATTCCACACAGGACCTGTCATCCTCCTCTTCAAACAGAGGCATGCAACGATCGTCAGCCGGATCTCCTACTGCGCATCTACCAAAGGGGAAGGAGGGAGGAGAGGTAGCTCACCTAGGGGAAGGAGAAGGGGTGCCAATCGGGAAGAGGATCTGCCTGGAGAAGACGAAGACGTCCTGATGAAGTTGGCCTGTTGCAGCCGAAGTAGAGGAACAGGGAGGAAGTTCGCCGGGAACACCTCGATGGCGTTGAGTTGGTCGTCGGTGTGGTCGTTCCCCAGCCTCACCGAGGACGAGAATGGAGCGCGGGCATCCCCTTCGAGCCCCCGGACATGGTAGCCGGCGCAGGAGACGACGGAGGCGCGGAGGACGACAGCGGCTACTACCTCTCTCTCTCTCTCTGCACCTACCTACACAGAACTTACTTGAGGGGGAAGGAGAGATGGAGAGAGATGGAGGGAGGAGTGGCGGCGCAAGATGGGGGAGCGCGGAACCCTAGGTGAAGGGGCACGCACGCCGAGGGTTATAAGAGGGCCTCGACGTCCGTGAACCCCTCACTGTGTTCTCGCTCTCTCTGAAGCTCAGACGGAAAGCGTGCACTGTGGAGGAACGGCGTCGGAGAAAGGAGAAGGAGGAGGTGCGGTTGGGCTGCCGCGGGAAAGAGAGGAGACATGGCCCTGCTAGTGGGAGGAAGCCCACTAGTGGCGCGAGATACGAGAGAGCAATCCCTGGGGACTTTTCTATTTAAAACCCACACGAGGAAACAAAATAAAAGTACAGGCTAAACTTTAGATGCTAAAAATAAAACAAGCACACCCCTGATCATAAGGAATTATGACCTGATAGAATAAAATGATAAAGGGATTTTAGGAGCAAATAAATATTTACAAAACAGAATATGTTTGATCTGTTTTGTGTATATTTGCACCTTTGAAACTTGGATCAAAATAGCAACTTCACATGCTCACAATCACCACAAAAATATGCTAAATCTTGGACATTTTTAAAACAAGGATGGGACAAGTGAATATAGAGCTTAAGATAAAAGAGAGGGGGGAAGTTTTATAAACCCTAGAGCAAATCTCATGCTTCCTACTAACACATGCACACTCCACACATGCTAACGCATCACATCACCACATCACATGGATCACACCAACACATGATCACAAGGCAACAAACACAAGACATGGAATGATATGGAATGGATGCATGCAAAGGAAGAACAATGCAAGGTGACACATGAAATCATAACACATAGAATAGCTCTCATATCAATGACAAGGTGGACCCACATAGAGAAGGTTCCAAATAGGGAAAGATACACTCTTGGGGCATTACAAACTCTCCCACACTACAAAAAGATCTCGCCCCGAGATCTACGCTTGAAAGAACTCTGGAAATTCAGAACGAAGGTGATCCTCGCATTCCCAAGTAGCCTCTTTATCGGAATGGTGTGACCACTGCACTTTGAGAAATTTGAGAGTCTTGTTGCGGGTTTTGCGCTCAGTCGCCTCGAGAACCGCAACTGGATGCTCACGATAAGATAGGTCAGGTTGAAGGTCGATGTCTTGAAGATGAACAGTGCACTCGGGGGTCTTGAAGCACCTCCGGAGCTGAGAAACATGGAACACATCATGCACATTTGCAAAGTTTGACGGGAGCTCAAGCTGATACACAAGGTCGCCTCTCTTGCCAACCACTCTGAAAGGACCCACGAAACGAGGCGCAAGCTTGCCTTTGATGCCAAAGCGTTGCGTACCCTTCATAGGTGACACCTTGAGATAGACGAAGTCATCGAGCTCATAAGGCATGTCACGATGCTTGCTATCATAATAGCTCTTCTGACGGGATTGAGCTGCTCTGAGATTGTTCCGAATTACCCGACACATCTCCTCAGCTTCTTCTATCAAGTCATTCCCAAGAATCTGACGCTCGCCGGTCTTAGACCAGTTGAGCGGGGTACGGCACTTCCTGCCATAGAGAATTTCAAACGGAGCTTTGCCAGAACTAGCTTGATAATTGTTGTTATACGAGAACTCGGCAAAAGGCAGACAATCCTCCCACTTCATGCCAAAAGAGATAACACAGGCTCTCATCATATCCTCAAGAACTTGATTGACTCACTCCACTTGGCCACTAGTCTGAGGATGAAAAGTTGTGCTGAAGCGTATCTTCGTGCCCATCGTAGACTGAAAAGAGTCCCAGAACTTGGAAGTGAAGATACTTCCGCGATCCAAAGAAATCATCATAGGCACGCCGTGCAAAGACACAATCCTGGAAGTGTACAACTCTGCAGGCTGAGCTTCCGAAACGGATTCCTTGACTGGAGGAAACTGAGCCACTTTACTCAACTTGTCGATGACGACGAAGATGGCATCATTACCCTTCTTGGACTTCGGAAACCCGGTGATGAAATCCATCTCAATATGATCGAACTTCCACTCGGGAATGGGCAAAGGATGCAAATGACCTGCTGGATGTTGATTCTCTACTTTCACCCTTCGACATACATCACATTCATTTACGAACTCAGCAATCTCACGCTTCATACGAGTCCACCAGAAGGTCTGTTTCAAGTCCTGATACATCTTGGAGCTTCCTGGATGTATTGAGAGCAAGGAGTTATGAGCTTCTTCCATGATTACCTTTCTGAGATCACCTTTCGGAACAACAACATGATCCTCAAAGAACAACGTGTCTCTAGCATCAACACTGAAGCACTTATATTTGGGAAGACTCTTTGCCACGCCAATCTTGACTTTCTTCACCATTGCATCAAGAAGTTGTGCTGCTCGGACCTGATCTTCCAAGGTAGGAGAGATCTGAAGGTTTGCAAGAAATCCCTGAGGTACTAACTGAAGGTTGAGCTTCCTGAAAGACTCACAAAGGTCAGGCTGGAGAGGCTTCAGAATAAGACTGTTGCAATAAGCCTTTCTGCTCAAAGCATCTGCCACGACATTAGCTTTGTCTGGCGTGTACTCAACACTCGGATTAAAATCTTGGAGCATTTCCACCCAACGAGTTTGCCGAAGATTCAGGTTAGGCTGAGTGAAGATGTACTTAAGACTCTTGTGATCGGTGAACACTTCAACCTTACGTTCCAACAAGAGGTGTCTCCAAGTCATCAGAGCGTGTACCACAGCTGCTAGCTCAAGATCATGCACAGGATAATTCTTCTCCGCTGACTTCAACTGCCTGGAGGTATAAGCAACCACTTTCTTCTCTTTCATCAGAACTGGACCAAGACCCTGGAGAGAAGCGTCACAGAACACCTGGTAAGGCTTGGAACCATCTGGAGGAACCAAGACTGGAGTAGAGGTGAGCTTCTCTTTGAGTGTGTCAAAGGCCAACTGACACTCTGGAGACCAAGCATACTTCACACCTTTCTGAAGAAGACTTGAGAGCGGCTTAGAAATCTTGGAGAAGTTCTCAACGAACCTTCTACAATAGCTTGCAAGCCCGAGAAAGCTTCGAAGCTGCTTCACATTCTGCAGAGGCTCCCATTCAACAATGGCCTGCACCTTCGACGGATCAACTTTGATGCCCTCGGCAGAGATAATGTTCCCAAGATAGACGACTTCTTTCAACCAGAACTCACACTTGGAAAACTTGGCATACAATTTGTACTCTCTCACCTTATCAAGCACCAATCTGAGATGTTCTTCATGTTCTTCCTCAGTTTCAGAAAAGACCAGAATATCATCGAGATAAAGCAAGACAAAGTCATTCTTGAACGGAGAGAATATGTAGTTCATCAATCGACAAAATGTCGGAGGAGCATTTGCCAGACCAAAAGACATGACCGTATACTCATACGAGCCAAAACTAGTCCTGAAAGCAGTCTTCGGAATATCCTCTTCGTGAATGCGAATTTGATGATAGCCCATTTTGAGATCGAGCTTGGAGAAGATCTTAGCCCCTTTCAACTGTTCGAACAACTCAGTTATGTTCGGCAGTGTATACTTGTTCCTGATTGTCTTCTTGTTCAATGGACGGTAATTGACACACAATCGGTCCGTGCCATCCTTCTTCATGACAAACAGAACTCCACAGCCCCACGGAGACGAGCTCGGTCTGATCAGACCCAAACGCTCCTGCTCATCGAGTTGCCTCTTAAGTTCCTTCAACTCTAGACCCAATTTGTATAGTCGTTTGCACACCGGGTCGGTACCTGGTTCAAGCTCAATGACAAATTCAACTTCTTGGTGCGGAGGCATTCCTGGCAGCTCTTGTGGAAACACATCTTCATATTCGCAGACCACTGGGACTTGCGAAATAGGATTAATCTCACCCTTTTCATTCAACGAGAACAGACGGATTGTATCATCGCGCACAACGAGTATAATCACGTCCTCCGAAGAGTGAGTAAGCTTCACTTCTTTAGCTTCACAATCAATCGATGCCTTGTTCATGGCCAACCAGTGCATACCAAGGATCAAATCAATGTCAAACTTTCCCAAGACATACGGAGAAGCCAGAAAAGAATAACTTCCCATCTTGACAGAAACATCTGGAGCACGAGTACTAGCATGCATGAACTTTCCTGGATAAACTACTGACAACGGTCTAGGAACCTCTTCAACATGAACATTATGCTTGGATGCAAACAGAATGGAGAGGAACGAATGGGAAGCACCAGAATCAAACAACACTTTAGCAGGAATATCATTAACAAGGAGGTTACACATGATCACATCTGACTAGTTTTCTGCCTCACTGCATTCACCATGTTGACTCGAGTTGACCTGGGCTTGAACTTCACGAGAGCATTTCTTGGAGGTTTGCCTGGAGGAGGAGGCAGAAGACGGAGCTGAGAAGTGCACTTGTTGGCATAGTGACCTTTCTGCCCACACTTGTGACAAGTAACCTCTGCTCGCTGACGGTACTGTGTCTGAGGAGGCCCTTGCTTCTGATGCTGGAATCTCTGCTGAAAGACTGGGTTGGGTGGGTGGGAAGAACCACGGCCACCAAAATGCTTCAACTGCTGCAAGTGCCGAGGAGGAGGAGGAGACACCCAAAACTTCTGTTGCTTCTGAACCACCTAAGTTGAGGAAGAGCTGGAATCTCTGAAGCACTTCTTAGAGTTCTCCACCCTGAGCAAAGCTGCCTCAGCCCTGAGAGCTAAGTTCTAGAACTTATCGAACTCCTCAGGATCGTGCAAAGCAAGAGCTAACTGCAAATCTTCTTTTAAGCCACCTCTGAACTGATAAATCTTGCTCTTCTGATCAGGGATATCCTGCAAGACGTAACGGGCTAGCTCGTGGAACTCGACGTTGTACTTGTACACGGAGTTACCACCCTGCTTCAAGTGCCTGAACTTCTCACGCATCTCCTCCATGAAGCTGGACGGAATGTAGTGGGATCTGAAGTCACGACAGAACTCATCCCAAGTGATCACTCTAGCACCTCTGGAATACTTCAACTGTTGCCACCAGATAGATGCTTGCCCCTTCAGCTGGAATGTAGCAAACTTGACGAAATCCTCAGGACGAACATTGTTGCACTCAAAATGTGTGTTCATGTCACGGATCCAATCCTTAGCATCAAACGGCTGGTCACAGGAAGTGAAAGTCTTCGGCTGATTCGACAGGAACTGACTCAGATTAGCAAACTGATTGCCACCATGCTGGAAATTGCCTTGCTGCTGGTTAGCCCTCTCTTGCAACAACTGTAGCAGCATCTGAGTGTTTGCATTTGTAGAAGCCATCACCGCTTGCCAAGCCTCTGCAGGAGGAGGCGGCGACGGAGGAGGATTCTCCGGAGGAGGTGGTGGTGGCGGCACATCCTCACGCCCTTGATTCTGACGAGTTGGTGCAGCCATCCTGAAGACGGACAACACATTAGCCCACAGAATAAATTGAAGATATAGCTGAATCAAAATGACTGGAATGTTTGAATGGGAATATATCAATTGCACTCGAACAAAATAGTAAGAATGCTTCCTCAACGTGACGGTCGACAAAATTCTGATTAAGACCACTTCAAACAAGTATGAGCTAGAACTGCTCAGAACAAACATATGATCGAGATTTCATCCGATATCTTTGTGGATAAGATCGCACTGGCTCGAATTTACAGTAGCCATCCTGTGCAAGGTAGTGCACACGACTTACGAAGTATCCCCGAGTCGTAGCGAGCTACAAGGACTCTTTAAGACACAACGAGAACCGCTGTAAGACGACCGTGAACAAACGTACCCACTGAACATCAAATTCCCAACCTCACATCATACATCTGTAGGAAGATTGTCCTATAAGTTACTACTTGATATCCCACCTATGAATTTCCGAAATATCTGGTCATGCAATCTGGTACACGGATACAAGGAGTAATATCACACAACTCCTATACTAACCCGTCACCTGTATCACATCCGTCAACACATAACCAGAATCTCGGACCTTCATCTACAACAGACCCTCGTGATCACAACGATACAAAGTATTGCAGTACTCTCGAACAATTTGCACCAGTACTGGGGACATCGGGGTTATCTCGCCACTACTAGTATTGAAGCAATTACGAACATCCTTCGTTCTTAGATACTCAGAAATCTGAATGATGGCGATGTGCGCAAGAATCCCCTGGAGCTCAACTCCCTAGAAGAAATCAAGGCAGACAGGAGGCACCAAGACAGAACTCCGTCACATCGAAATCATATAGATTTCAAAAATACTCGCGTGATCCTCAAAAAAATTGAGCGAGAAGAGGAGTAGAATTAAGATTTCCTAAGACGGGAACCTCACGACAGCATGGAAGAGGAAAAAAAAGAATCCTACTCTCCGATATAACTAAGACTCAAAACATTTTACTAGACTCAACTCGGCCAAGTACGATCACCCAAAGGCTCCTATGGTCGTAAGGCTCTGATTACCAACTAGTAACAACTAAGATGCGGTCCTTTCCGATTTAGGGAACGAGGCCCCGAATTGGAAAGAAGCGCATCTAAGCGTTTCGCAAACACGGTAACATAGCACATACATAATAATAGTAGAATGACAATAAGGGATTTAACTGCCATATCATAAATATATCAGAATTACAACACGCATCCAAACAAGGTAGTTCCACTACGGACTACAAAACATGAGAAATGACTATGCTACCCTGCATGCTTGCCCACGATCACGACCACGCCTCAGTCTTCTGGATAGTTCACGTACAGGCGGTCGTTCTCCTCATCGTACTGCCATGCCAGCTGCGTGCCGTCGGGATCATCTGTCTCGGGGGTACCTGAACCAGTTGGTGTTTTGAAGGAATCTGTGAGCCACGGGGACTCAGCAATCTATGACCTCGGTGCCAGAACTAGTCAAGTTATTAGGTAAGGAAGGTGGAGTATTTAGGTCACAGCATCCTAAGCATATATGGTGGCTAACTTACGTAGAACATGTATTGAAGGTGGTCTATACTATCGATCGATGATTAGCTGATCACTAAGTGATCCTGAACACCAACTTACGTCAATCATAACCCCACCGTGTTCCCGATCGAAGAGAGGTCTTCGAAGGGGTCAGTCACGGTTACGCACACAGTTGGCAATTTTATTAGAGTTATGTTTAAGTTATCTATAACCGGATGTTAACAATTATTCCAAGTTGCCACATAACCGCGGGCACGGCTTTCCGAAAGATTAAACCCTGCAAGGGTGCTCCAACTAGTCCATCACAAACGATCACAGGACGCAAGTAATCCTCTATCATGAATCTCGTGATCTCGTCGGATTCCTTAGAGGAAAACCTCAACTCTGGGGAGAACCAAAGCTTCACCGGGATTCCTATACGCAAGATATATCGCTAAGATAAGACAAGACTAGCAGGACCTCCCGT
Organism: Hordeum vulgare subsp. vulgare; assembly: GCF_904849725.1. Lineage (NCBI taxonomy): Eukaryota > Viridiplantae > Streptophyta > Magnoliopsida > Poales > Poaceae > Hordeum > Hordeum vulgare. The sequence continues at coordinate 401,842,290 of NC_058519.1, read as the reverse complement.
CGTGTTGACGACCCTCATAAGAGCCGCGTATCTCAGTCTCAGGACACGACGGATGAGCTAGACGTCGGGATGGCTAAACCTCTGGGTGACCAGTGGGGCCCCGGACATCGCTCAGGTGGGACCAACACTCATGAGGAGCACTGGCCCGGGTTGTTGATTAAATTCCTCGGGGTAGCAATTCCCTATGAAGATTATTATTAAGTGATTAGCAGATTAAAACCAATGTTGGGTCCTGCCGAATAAGTATTAACACTATACGATTTATCAAGGGGGTCCCCATAACAACCCCGAACGTGTTAGGAGCGATCTGTTATGGAATCAAACACCGGTAGCCGGTAACTATGGCGGCAATAACCGAACAAAACACCCAGCAAAAGGCAAGGACTTCCGTTCTTTACCAAGTATATAGGTGCATTAATTAAATAACAGATTTAACATAATGATATCAAGCTCATATTATCACATGAGATAAAGCACCTACAACTAGCAACGCTAACATCAGTAGCTGAGCAAAGCCTACTTAGCCATTCAAGATTTGATAGGAAGGGATAAGTGTATGGGCTTCATGGCAATATCAGAAGGCAATTATTTCAGTGGTAGGAAGCGAGCATATGACGAAGAAATGTAATCTAGCATAACAAGTCTAGAGATGGAATCAAGGTCATATCATCTTGCATGTGATGTCCTCAGCTTGGAACTGCTCTTGTTCGTCCTGCACGTACTCTCCCGAATCCACGTACTCGTTCTCCGATCCCGGTGCTACCCAACATAAAAATAGCATCCAATGAACAACAACACCTCAAGATGCAACAAGCACATGATGCATGAGATGAATATGAACATGCATCTCTATTCTACTCACTAGCAAAAACATGAGAAGAAAATACAAGTTCCTGGATAGTACTTCACTCTAAGCTATCTTGACATGCATGAGGATGACATGAACAGATGCGTCGCGCGAAAATGATGCAGAAACATATAAAGAACGTAACGATCGAGCTATGGATCAACGGGAAACAACGAAACAAGAAATGACGTTCTACGTATCAAAATCATCACCACACACTCCAATGGCATACTTCTGGTATTCCCAGGTTGCCAAGACATAAAACAAATAAGAATGGATGGGGTGGTGCAAATAATATCACCACACGATCAACTATGCACTCACAAGCGTCAAAACATCAAAACTATACAATCTGCCATAAACAGCATCATAGCAGTTTGAGCGCTACATGCAAAGCACCTACACCCACCCAAATATGCCAAATAGGATATGTGGCAGTAGCTATCCAAGAGTACTACAAGCACAAGCAAAAAGATCACACAAAGGAGTTTCACACACGAAGTTACACAGCTGCTAACTTGACAAAAAAATATCAGATTTCACGGACTTAGTGAAATTCCAAATTCTCACTAGTTGTTTATGCTCTGAAGCATTTTGATAGCACCCAAACAATATCTACAGGACTCCAAATGGAATGACAATTTACACAGAGCTAGACAAACACAAAAGCTACAACTTTCCAGTTGATAGCAAAGGTTGATTCCCAACACATGGACTTCTACAAGCACAACAAGAGGAGAAGAAAATATAAGCAAATTCTCACACTTAGTGAAAATCACAGATTTTCACTAAACTGGAATTTCAGCCACATGCCTACTTTGACTAGGCACAACTTGCACACATGAACTCCTAAGCATGAAACAAAACCAACATGTGGTAGCGGGGTTCACCCTCTACTGCCACAACAAAGAATCAACCTCTTGGGCTCACCACATCTCATGGAACCAAGCTCTAAACATAGAACAAATCTAAAATATGACATTCCCAGAAAGTGTTCCAAAGGCAAAACTGACTTCACCAATGGATTCCTGGGATGATTCTACCCCAAAAACATATATAATACCTATGTACTCACATAGAACAAATGGGCACAAACTTGAAAACAAAACCTACATGGAATCACATATAGTGAATAGTGCTTCATCACATGTGATATTCACTAGAACAACACATACACAAGCATATGCACACTCTCACAAACCCAATGGTTACATGAGGGTTTAGACCTCATGTATGTGTGGCATAGCACATCACCATTCACCATCACACATACAACAAGCACAAGCATAAAAGTCACCTACACATGCAAATAGAATTCACAACTAACTTACCTCACATAAGCACTTCTACACCTACATATATAATCTTGCACATGAGCTACCAAGGCACAAGCGTGCCTTGGCATGTGTGAAACACACACACTCTCACATACATCATCACAAGGTATGTGGGGGGGGACCCACACACACATGCACCTCACTTGCACAACATGGATACACCACCTTAGTGCCATACACCCACAAGGTGCACACACACATACATGATTCTACACATACATATATGCAAAACACCCTACACATGCATTTCTACCAAGGATATACCTACACATATACCCTTCACTTGCTAGCAAAAATAATAGCCACCACATACTATTTGAGAGCTAAAATAAATAATATCACATGAGTGATATAGCACACAGCATCACCACACCCTCAAAACAAAAGAAAACAGCAAGGAATGCAAAAGGAAAAATAAAAGGATTGGGGGGTTTCGAAATCTGGACCCCCTGGTTTAAACCACAGACAAGCCACCACTCTGCTAACAGACACTAGCTCGACAAAGAAGGGGAGCCAAGCAAGGTAAGTCTATCATACTGCGCTACAGCTACTGTGCCGAGAGGACACACAAATTAAAAAGGGGTCAAAGCTGGGACTCGAACCCACGCCCTCACCACAACACACACACGGCCCTACCACTACGCTATGCACAGGATCTCGACAGAGAAGGGGGTCTCTACAAGGTAACCTACCCAGGCAACATGATGCTCTGCTTGCCCACAGAGATGCCGACGGTGACGATCGCCGGCGCATGCCCGATCGTGTTACTGTTGCTCTACGCCAGAGAGTGGAAACTACCACGGCTAGCTACTGCGTTGTTGCACTGCACAAGCCCGCACACAAATACGACACACAGAATACACATGCTATTCCACACAGGAACTGTCATCCTCCTCTTCGAACAGAGGCATGCAACGATCGTCGGCCGGATCTCCTACTGCGCATCTACTGAAGGGGAAGGAGGGAGGAGAGGTAGCTCACCTAGGGGAAGGAGAAGGTGTGCCAATCAGGAAGAGGATCTGCATGGAGAAGACGAAGACGCCCTGATGAAGTTGTCCTGCTGCAGACCGAAGTAGAGGAACAGGGAGGAAGTTCGCCGGGAACACGTCGATGACGTTGAGCTGGTCGTCGGTGTGGTCGTTCCCCAGCCTCACCGAGGACGAGAATGGAGCGCGGGCATCCCCTTCAAGCCCCCAGACATGGTGGCCGGCGCAGGAGACGACGGAGGTGCGGAGGACGACGGCAGCTACTACCTCTCTCTCTCTCTGCACCTACCTACACATAACTTACCTGAGGGGGAAGGAGAGATGGAGAGAGATGGAGGTAGGAGTGGTGGCGCAAGATGGGGGAGCGCGGAACCTTAGGGGAAGGGGCACGCACGCCGAGGTTTCTCGCTCTCTGTGAAGCTCAGACGGAAAGCATGCACTCGGAAGGAACGGCGTCGGAGAAAGGAGAAGGAGGAGCTGCGGTTGGGCTGCCGCGGGAAAGAGAGGAGACATGGGCCTGCTAGTGGGAGGAAGCCCACTAGTGGCGCGAGATAAGAGAGAGGAATCCCTGGGGACTTTTCTATTTAAAACCCACACCAGGAAACAAAATAAAAGCACAGGCTAAACTATAGATGCTAAAAATAAAACAAGCACACCCCTGGTCATAAGGAATTATGACCTAATAGAATAAAATGATAAAGGGATTTTAGGAGCAAATAAATATTTACAAAACAGAATATGTTTGATCTGTTTTGTGAATATTTGCACCTTTGAAACTTGGATCAAAACAGCAACTTCACATGCTCACAATCACCACAAAAATATGCTAAATCTTGGACATTTTTAAAACAAGGATGGGACAAGTGAATATAGAGCTTAAGATAAAAGAGAGGGGGAAGTTTTATAAACCCTAGAGCAAATCTCATGCTTCCTACTAACACATGCACACTCCACACATGCTAACGCATCACATCACCACATCACATGGATCACACCAACACATGATCAGAAGGAAACAAACACAAGACATGGAATGATATGGAATGCATGCATGCAAAGGAAGAATAATGCAAGGTGCCACATGAAATCATAACACATAGAATAGCTATCATATCAATGACAAGGTTGACCCACATAGAGAAGGTTCCAAATAGGGAAAGATACACTCTTGGGGCATTACATAGAGTCATGATCATGTCAACCGTATCATTAAGGGAGGAGATCTCCTCGAGAGAGTTTACCTTCCTACCTGTTGGAGCTCTCTCGGTGTGCCATTGAGAATAATTTTTCACCATCTCATCCAATAGCTCTGTGGCAGCACCAAGTGTAGTTGACATAAAGGTTCCTCCCGCGGCCGAGTCTAACAGATTCCGCGAGGTAAAGTTCAATCCTGCATAAAAAGTTTGGATAACCATCCAAGTAGTCAAACCATGAGTAGGCAATTCTTAACAAGAGATTTCATGCATTCCCAAGCTTGAGAAACATGTTCATTATCCAGTTGCCTAAAATTCATAGTGTTACTCCTCAACTGGATAACCTTAGCAGGCGGGTAATCTTCCCAATAAAAAGCATCTTTGCACTTATCCCAAGAATCTATGCTATTACTAGGCAAAGATAGAAGCCACACTTTAGTTCCTCCTCTCAAGGAGAAAGGAAAAAACTTAAGTTTAACAATATCACCATCTACTTCCTTATATTTTTGCATATCACAGAGCTCAACAAAATTGTTCAAGTGCAAGGAAGCATCATCTCCAGCACCGAAAAATTGATCTTTCATAACTAGGTTCAGTAAAGCAAGTGGCGAGGGCAGCAATAGGTGTGCAGATAAAGTCATTGTTGTTGTGACTAGTGAAGTCACACAACTTGGTGTTCTCAGTGGAACCCATAGCAGCAACAACAAGCAAGAGCAAAGCAACTAATTTTTTTGTGGTTTTTGGTAAAAGACTCTAAAACAAAAACTAGAAAGCAAACTAACAAGACTAAAAGCAAAGGTAAAAGATAGTGTGCAACTCCCCTATCTTGAAGAGTGGAGTCCCCGACAACGGCCCCAGAAATTCGCTTGATGACGAGGTGATATATATACTTCTCGCCCCTCGTTGGATACCCCAAGTGGAAGGTGAAGATGTAGTCAGCAGCAAATTTCCCTCGCACAGAGACTATAAGGTTTATCGAACCAGGAGGACTCCTAGGCTCAACAAGTAGGTGTCTTCCACCCTGGCGCTAGCAGAAGACGTGGACCTGCACACATAACAAATAACTTTTCTCCCAACGAGTACACAGAGGTTGTCAATCTCTCCGGCCTTGTAGTTTGCAAAGGATCAAAACACAAGCGGGAAGGTAATAGTGATTGCAACGGAAAAGTAAAGAAAGCGGTAAATGATGGAGGTGTAAGCAATGATGGTGATATGGACCGGAGTCACATGACGTTCACTAGTGATGTATCTCTCCCAAAAGACGATAAACAACTATGCTAGGGTAAACAAATCACAGTTGGGCAATTGACAGAATTATGATCGCACAACAATGCTAATTATGCTCCTTGATAGTTAGAGATTCAATAGTAATGGGCAATACTCCAAGACAAGTAGACCATTTATTCATCAGCATCTACTTACTAATCATCCACCTTGAGATATCTATCCGGAAAATCTCTCCGGTATTAAGTTGCGAGCCCCACCCAAAGTGTAAACTCAAAGCAACGGACAAGTGCATTAACGAACTATGTGTAAGGTAAACAATCCTTGCAACCGTGGTCACCGTCACCGTTCTTTTCTCCCTGGTGGAAACAAGCACATCCCCTAGTCTCATGTTTCTGTCACTCAAGGTAGACATCGAGGGACCCGAACCCACAATCATGCATAACGCTCCCTCTTGGAGTTACGATCTACTACTTGGCCAAAGCAATAAAAAGCAACGGGGGAAATGCAAGAATCACTACGGAACATAATATAAAAGGGTAATCAAATATATAACTCATAACAATCTGAACATAATCTCATAATCCATCGGATCCCAACAAACCGAGCATAGCAATAGCAAGAGAATTATATAGATGCCTTGATCATGTAGGGCAGCTCACAAGGACTCACCATTGAAGCACAATATTGGAGAGAAGACATCACATATCTACTGGTCATGGACTCATGGTCCAAGGGAAACAACTCACGGCACATCCGGGAGGCGTCCATGGTGGTAGAGAAGCTCCCGGAGGTCAATCCTCCCTCCGGCAGGGTGCCGGGAAGAGGACTCCTGACGCTCCCGATCTCGGAAGCACTGCAACAGCGGAACGATGGAGAAATTCGCGGTTCCATAAAGTCCGCGAGGGTTTCCTCATGGAACACTAAATATAGGCCAAAGGAGGGCATCGGAGGAGGTGGGTCCCACCGAGGCGACCTCCCGGTGCGGCCTAGGGCCCGCGCCAGCAAGCCTCCTGGGAGGCCCCTGCCCCCCCCCCCCTCTGGCCCTCCTTCGGTGATCCCGAAGCTTCTGTTTGGCTTCGGAAAATTGGGTAAAATCCCCTGCAAAAAAGACATGACCAGACAGAAACTGGCACTGGATGCACTGAGTTAGTAGGTTAGTCCAAATATGTGTAAAATGATATAAAAGTGTAGCAAAATATATAACAATGTCACCCAAAAGATCATGGAACAAGCAGAATTTATAGATACGTTTGGGACGTATCAGCGGTCATGTTCATAATAATCATAGCAATGAACTCATCCAACACGTCGCGTGAGGTCTAGGAGTGGAAATCTGGTCTGTCAAATGACGAAAGACATGGCTTTGTTGAAAGGCATGATGGCCTTGAGAAACTTGCACTTGATCCACGTTTCATCCATATCTTTGCTCCCATGGTCTTGGAGAGCAACAACGAGGGCAGTCACCCTTCGATAGAGATCATGGGGGTCCTGATCTTCCAGCATCACAAACTCATCGGCCTGATCAAGGATCACTTCAAAGTTAGACTGTTGAATGCTTGAGCTCCCCTTGTACAGCACCATGATGTGCTCCCAACAATCCTTTGCACGAGTGAAGGGGCACAGGTGTGGGAGATCTTCTGGTGGAACTGTGGATTGAAGGATGAACAATGCGGAGTGATTGTATTGGTTGTCCGCCTCTTCTCTTGGAGTAAGGTTCCTTGGATCATGAGGGTAATAGCCTTGCTCGATCATTCTCCAAAAATTTGTTGAGTTGTGATTCAAATGAGACTTGATGGAAAAAACCCAATTAGCGAAATCACCTTTTACAAGTTTTGGAGGAGGTCCTAGGTTATTAATATGCGGCATAGGAGCCGGTCCTCCATAGACCGGGGGAGGGGGAACTAAGGCAAAAGTCCATGTCCCATTCTTGTCATGAGGGGAGGAAGTTTGAGTACCTTTAGCAGCTCCCTTGTCAGAATTGGCCTCCGACACTAATGAGGTGGGTTTAGCCACAAGCAACGGGTCGGGAGAATTCCTCATCCCCTCAAGTAATTCTTTAAGCATGGATTTAACTTTGGTCGTCACGGACGTCTTGAGTGAAGCCACGGCCTCATTCAAATCATCACGTGTGACTGAAACCACCTCCACGGACTAGGACCCTTCGGGCCAAACCTCACCATCGTCAATCATACTCTTCGGGTGGAGAAACCCTTAATAAAGAGACTTGGTTTTGATACCAATTGAAAGGATAGATATGGTTGACAAGAGGGGGGAGAATAGGCAACTACCAATTTTTAGCTTGTCTTAACAAATTAGCGTTAGCAACAAAAGGTTCTCTCTATGAACAACTAGGTGAGCAACCTATATGATGCTAACTACAAGGATAACAAGTGCAAGCAAAGAATACACCACAACAATAACAAGTACAAAGTAAAGGTATGAGATAACCGCAAGTGGAACCGGTGGAGACGAGGATGTGTTATCGAAGTTCCTTCCCTTTGACAGGAAGTACGTCTCCGTTGGAGCGGTGTGGAGGCACAATGCTCCCCAAGAAGCCTCTAAGGGCACTGTATTCTCCTCACGCCCTCACACAATGCGAGATGTCGTGATTCCACTATTGGTGCCCTTGAAGGCGGCGACCGGACCTTTACAAACAAGGTTGGGGCTATCTCCACACAAAGCTTGGAGGCTCCCAACAAGACCACGAAGCTTCACCACAATGGTATGTGGCTCCGAGGTGACCTCAACCGTCTAGGGTGCTCAAACACCCAAGGGTAACAAGATCTGCAAGGGATTAGTGGAGGGAATCAAATATCTCTTGGTGGAAGTGTAGATCAAGGCCCTCTCAAGGAATCCCTAGAAAATCAACAAGTTTGATTGCCTAGGGAGAGAGATTGGGCAAGAATAATCTTATGGAGCAACAATGGAGCTTGGAGAGGTAAGAGATAGGCTTCTTGAGGAATAAGACACCTATATATAGTGGGGGGGGGTAAAATCCAACCGTTACCCACCCACCGCAGCAATAGCCAAGCGGTACTACCGCTGCTAGGAGCAGTACTACTTGAAAGGATCGATATGGTTGGCTAGAGGGGGGTGAATAGACAACGACCACTTTTTAATTAATCTTAGCAAGTTAAGGTAAACAACATACGGGTCCACAAATAATACGACAATGAGGTGAACCCTAAAGAAGCTAACAACGAGAGCTATTAAGACAAGTAAGATATAGTCACAAGCAAAAGCAAATACAAAGTAAAGGATAGAGATAACCACAAGTGGAACCGATGGAGACGAGGATGTGTTACCGAAGTTCCTTCCCTTTGACAGGAAGTACGTCTTCGTTGGAGCGGTGTGGAGGCACAATGCTCCCCAAAAAGCCACTAAGGCCACCGTATTCTCCTCACGCCCTCGCACGATGCAAGGTACCGTGATTCCACTATAGGTGCCCTTGAAGGCGGCGACCGAACCTTTACAAACAAGCCTGGGGCAACTCCACACAAAGCTTGGAGGCTCCCAACTAGACCACGAAGCTTCACCACAATGGAATATGGCTTCGAGGTGACCTCAACCGTCTAGGATGCTCAAACACCCAAGAGTAACAAGATCGGCAAGGGATTGGTGGGGGAATCAACCTTTATCTTGGTGGGAGTGTGGATCTAGGCCTTCTCAACCAATCCCTAAAGAATCAACAAGTTTGATTGGCTAGGGACAGAGATCGGGCAATTTGAGCTTAGGGAGCAACAATGGAGCTTGAGAGGGTAAGAGATAAGGTTCCACAGCTAGAAGAACCCTTTATATAGTGGGGGGAAAATTAGACCGTTTTCCCACTCTCTGCCCGAGCTCCAGCGGTACTACCGCTGTCTGCAGCGGTACTACCGCTGGCACTCCAGCGGTACTACCGCTGGCACTCCAGCGGTACTACCGCTGACCAGGGGCGGTACTACCGCCGCCTAGCAGTACTACCGCTGGATGCAGCGGTACTACTGCTGGAACTCCAGCGGTACTACCGCTGGCCCCAGCGGTACTACCGTTGGGCCCCTGGTAGTGCAAAAGCACTACCACTGCCAAGAAAGTCTTCGCAAAAAGGTTCGTCCACGAACTACCGCTAGGCAGGCGGTACTGAGCTCCTGGAGCGGTACTACCACTGACCAGGGGCGGTACTACCGCGAGCCAGCGGTACTACCGCTGGCTGCAGCGGTACTACCGCTAGCCTTCCAGCGGTACTACCGCTAGGGCCAGCGGTACTACCGCTGGGGACCAATTTGCAAGGAGGAAAGAAACACAGTGGCGGGGGCCGCTCCAAAAATGAAGGTAAGGGAGAATATGTGAAGTGTGCGCGTGCAAAGATAGATTCCACCCAAACCTTTCCACTACGGATCCCCTCTTAATAGTGCGGCTTTCCTATGACTCAAATAAAGAGAATCGTAGAGAGCAATGTGCTTCCGTTCCATGAATGAGGAGACGAGTCGTCTTGTGCCGTTGACGTGTGTTATCTGAAACCTTAACACACACGGTTAGTCCTTTACGGTACTGTCATCAATCACCAAAATTACTTAGGCATAAACTATGCCCCAACAATCTCCCCCTTTTTGGTGGATTGATGACAATACCCGATTTGCACAGAGAATAATATGAGAACAAAAGGATAGAGATATATGACAATACGGGGCATATGACTCATGGCATATGATGGAAATAAATCTCACATAAGTTCATGTCTCACAAACGATAGCAAACTAGAAGCAAACCAAGTTCGAAGCAAACCACGAAAGAAAGAAAAGCAAAACAAAGTTCGACTATGAAAGCAAATCCAGCTCCTAGACTCTCTCCCCCTTTGGCATAAGACACCAAAAAGGGGCACACCTAACGCCACAGGTAGTTACTCCTCATCCTCAGCATTGCCAGACTCGTCGGTACCCTCCTGATCATCCTGCTCCTCCTCTTCCTCCTCATCGTCGGACCACTGGTAACCTTGAGCCTGCATCCAAGTAGCCTCTGGAGTGATATCGTCCTCTAATCCGCTGGAGATGTCCACATCAAGAGACCTGAGAACGCGCTTGTGCCTCTGGCGGCTCTCCTTCTGAGCCACGTGCGTCTGGTACTGACCCTTAGCCTGCATACAGAATAGAGTCTTCATCTTATTCTGCAGTTTGATGGCCCAAGATGGCATGGCAGAAGGGCGGGACTGAGAGGCGGTTCCTCTGTCAGCAGCAGTCTCTGTGTCAGTATCCATGTGCTGAGAGGAAGTTGATGGGTTGGCCCATTTCTCCTTGACGCGAAGCTTGATTGGGTCGTGCACAATGTAGTCAGACTGAGCGTAGAGCACCTCCTCTCGAAAAGTTTCTTGCCACTTCTGACAAATATAAGCGAACAGATAGGGCCCGTAGATGGGAACCTTACGCATGATGATGCACTTCCAGAGTTCCGTGAACATCACATCAGAAATATCAAGAGGGGCAGACTCCTTAGTCATAGCCTCCTCACAAAGCAGCAGCATTTCAGCCAAAGAGCCATGAACCTCGTCAAAGTTACCAATGCGAGGGAAGAGGGTGTTGCGAAGGATCCGATGCATGATGTCCAGATGTTTGGGGAGCACACCCTTCCTCACATAGAGTTTCTGCAATCTGTCCTTTGCGGGGGGCCTATCGGTGGGGGCGGCAGCAGGAGGACGCAACCCAAGTGGAGTGTCAGCTCCTCGGAAGTCAACCTTGAGGAGTTGCATGAATTCACGCCAGGAACTGGTCATCTTCTGAGACCCTGTCATCCACACCATAGAGCGCTCTTCATCAGGAGAGAAGTGGACCGTGACATAGAACTGAGCAACAGCAGTGGGGTCAAAATTTGTCTTGAAAGTGATGATGTCCTTGATGCCTAGTTTGTCAATCAGAGAGAGGGCACCACCAAAATAGTCCAGGTTCCGCTGAAGATGAGCTAGGTCAATCCACTGAACGGGGACATAGTTCTTCTTGAACTGCGCGACAATATCACGGTAGATCCTGCACTGATCCTTTGCCCAAACATGGTCAACATTCTTGATCACAGCCTTCTCTTTGAGATAATGGTTCTGAGTGCCAAACTGCAGAAAGTCCTTGGGGGGCATTGTTCGGACATTGATCCCCTTATCCTTGTGTGCGGTCTTCTTGAAGGACTGCTTTTTGGGTTGCAGTGAGGTGGCAGACCCCTCGGGAGCTTCTTGGTTGCGAAACTGCTTTGACTGCGTCTCCCGTGGGGGGTTCGAACGGCGAGAACTACCTGTGACACAAAACACACAGCGAAAAGAAGCGACAAAAAGAGTCAAGGCAATGAACTTAGAAAAAGCAGAAAAAAAAATAAACACTCATTGCCAAGCACATGAAAAGAATGCACAATGAATCCTCCTCGCGGTAGTACCGCTACCCCTGGCGGTAGTACCGCTACCCCTGGCTGTAGTACCGCTGGGGGTCCTGGCGGTAGTACCGCTACCCCTGGCGGTAGTACCGCTGGGGCCTCGCGGTAGTACCGCTACCCCTGGCGGTAATACCGCTGGGGTTTGACTTTCAGATCTGACAGATAAAAATAGACCTCATGCATAGGGCTACACGATTTTTACGAGGGGCATGGGCTGTATATAAACACTAAGAACTCCACCCCAGCCCTACTCACATGAGGATCACAGGAATCACCGAAATAAGTACATGCCTAGGCAAGATCTAATCCAAACATAGTTCAAGTGCTAGATCTAAAACAAGTAAATCCTAGGGCATGGCAAAATAATCAGCAATGATTCATAGGACCTACACTCCCCTCAAATATCTCCTTCATGCCATCCAAGAACGAGGCACAAGATCAAAGACATGGATCCAATCCCCAAATGCTCCTAACCCTAGAACAAGAACATCAACCAAATAGAAGAAGGGGAGGAGCTTTACCGGGATTCATGGCCCTTGGAGGAGGAAGGAGAGGTGGAGCAATCCTTCCAATCCAACGGAGAGAAGGAGCTCCACGAAACGAGATCAAAACAGGGGGATTTCAGGCTAGGGGAGGGAGGAGCCGCGAGAAAGAAGAAAGAGCCTGACAAAAACGGGCTCCCCCTCCTTTATATAGCCCAAGAGGTACGGGCCAGCGGTAGTACCGCTGACTGGCGATAGTACCGCTGGATGCAGCGGTAGTACCGCTAGGGTCCTGGCGGTAGTACCGCTCCCCCTTGAGACAGCCCTAAAAATTTCCTAGCCGGTCGTGTTAGATGGGAATTCTAGCGGTAGTACCGCTGGGGTCCTGGCGGTAGTACCGCTGGGGTCCTGGCGGTAGTACCGCTACCCCTGGCGGTAGTACCGCTGCAAATGTCACAACACGGCCTAGGATAAGAGAAGAACTTGGGCAAATGACAAGTAAGTAAAAACGAGATAACACCTAGAAAAATGTACTGACTTTTCATTGTATATCCTTTCTTCTATACAAAAGAAAGGTGGGAGGGGCGATGGCCGAGGCCACCTATGTTTGAGACAATGGTATGACACCGCGAAGAATTATCCTTGGGTTCATGACCAATGCTCGTCTTTGAAGCACAAGTGCCATTTGACAATGGCTAAAGTGAAAGACTAGATTGATTTATGCATAATGGGGGGAGGGAGAGTTCATTGAGAGAACAACACTCCCCCTATGTCCATGCCTACATCTAGACCAAATGGAATGCGAAGTGAGGTGCAACATGCCTAGTTTCAATCCACATTACTTGAATCAATGATATTTAGCTCATGCCTTAACTCCCGGAACCTTGCTTCATCTAGAGGCTTAGTGAAAATATCTGCAAGTTGCTCTTCAGTGTGGATGAAGTGAACCTCAATATCACCTAGCTTGATATGTTCACGAATGAAGTGATGACGAATATCAATATGTTTGGTTTTGCTATGTTGCACTGGGTTGAGGGAAATCTTGATAGCGCTTTGATTGTCACATAGAAGAGGCACTTTGTCACAAGTGACACAGTAATCCTTTAAAGTTTGCCTCATCCATAGCAATTGTGCACAACAACTTGCAGCTGCCACATACTCAGCTTCGGTGGATGATAAGGAGACGCAATTCTGCTTCTTAGACGACCAACTTACCAATGAGCGACCAAGGAATTGGCATCCTCCAGACGTTGACTTCCTCTCCACACAATCTCCTGCCCAATCTGAGTCAAAATAGCCAACTAGATTGAAGTTTGCTCCTTTGGGATACCAGAGGCCAAAGTTTGGGGTATGAGCCAAATATCGAAAGATTCGCTTAACGGCCATGTAATGGCTTTCTTTTGGTGCGGATTGAAACCGTGCACATATCCCTACACTCAACATAATATCCGGTCTAGATGCACAAAGGTAAAGGAGGGATCCAATCATGGAGCGATATACCTTTTGATCCACTGCTTTACCATTGGGATCACTGTCAAGCTTGCATCTTGTTGGCATGGGGAACTTGACCGGTTTGACATCTTCGAGCTCGAACCGTTTGAGCATGTCTTGAGTGTACTTGGCTTGTTTGATGAATGTCCCTTCTAGACCTTGTGCAATCTCGAACCCGAGGAAGAACTTCAACTCTCCCATCATGGACATCTCAAACTTCTCAGTCATTAGTGCAGCAAATTCTTCATTGAAGGAAATGTTACGAGAGCCAAAGATAATATCATCAACATATAGTTGGCATATGAACAAATCCCCTTTAACCCTCTTAGTAAAAAGAGTGGGATCTATCTTCCCAATTTCAAACCCACGATCTTGTAACAACTCAGTAAGATACTCATACCACGCGCGTGGGGCTTGTTTAAGGCCATAGAGTGCCTTATTGAGTTTGTACACATGATTGGGGAGCTTGGGATGTTCGAATCCCGGGGGTTGTTTAACATAGACCAACTCATTCAAAGGACCATTAAGAAAGGCACTTTTCACATCCATTTGTTGTAACTTGAAGTTATGATGAGAAGCAAATGCAAGCAACATGCGAATAGATTCTAGACGAGCAACAGGGGCAAAGGTTTCACCGTAGTCGATACCCTCGACTTGGGAGTAGCCTTGAGCCAGCAATCTTGCCTTGTTTCGAATCACAATTCCATTGGCATCTTGCTTGTTCTTGAATATCCATTTGGTCCCGATGACATTATGTTCCTCCGTTGGCCTAGGCACTAAATCCCAGACTTGGTTGCGCTCGAAGTTGTTAAGTTCTTCGTGCATGGCCATAAGCCAATCCTCATCATCGAGCACTTCCTGTACCTGTTGAGGTTCACAATAGAAACAAACGCGTGATGCTCACAATAATTCCAAATCTCTTGTCGGGTGGATACTCCCCTTTTTATACTGCCAAGTACATCCTTCATAAGATGTGACTTGACTCTCAGCTTGTTCGCAATCTTGGTTTCTCGACACTCCAAGAGTTCTTCATTAGAAAACGGGGGAGCATCAACTTGTTTCCTTTGCTTGCCCTTGCGTCTTGAGCCGGCTGTTGGTGCTCCAGAAGGGAATTGTGAGACAGTCTCCTGATCATCTTGTCCTTCGACTTGAGCAGGTTCACTAGTTTGTTCTTGTATTTGTGGTTGCTCTTGATCTTGATCTTGTGCTTCTTCTTGGTCTGGATCTCGGGGTTGCACTTGATCCTGATCATGAGCCGGTTCGGTGTCTTGGGGTAGTGCTTGAATATCCTGAGACACATCATCATTGTTGGGCAATTTATCTTGACCTTGAGCTTGTTTATTTTGTTGAGAGTCTTCTCTTTGTTCATCGGAAGCATGTGGGGCTTGTGAAGGTGATGTCTCCACTTGAGTAGAGCATTGTCCTTCTCCTTCGGCCACAAGGGGTTCCTCAATGGGGAGTATTTGACCAATCCCCATTCTTCTTGTTGCTTGGGGAGGAATTTCATCACCTACATCACAAAGACCACTTTGCTCCACTTGGGAGCCATTATTTTCATCAAACTCTACGTTACACGTCTCCTCAATTAGTCCGGTGGACTTGTTGAGGACACGGTAAGCATGAGAGTTTGTAGCATAACCAACAAACATACCCTCATGTGCTCTAGAATCAAATTTAGCTAACCGTTCTCCTTTCTTGAGAATGAAACACTTACAACCGAATACCCGGAAGTACTTGAGATTGGGTTTGTTTCTAGTTAGAATCTCATAGGGAGTCTTGTTCAAGCCTTTGCGGATATAGAGCCGATTGGATGCATGACATGCTGTGTTGATGGCCTCTGCCCAGAAGTTATATGGAGATTTGAATTCTGCCATCATTGTCCTTGCAGCGTCTATCAAGGTCCGGTTCTTCCTTTCTGCCACGCCGTTTTGCTCAGGGGTATATGATGCAGAATATTGGTGTTTTATTCCCTCATCACCTAGAAACTCATCTAAGGTGTAGTTCTTGAACTCAGTGCCGTTGTCACTCCTAATCGTCAAGATCTTTGCTTCATGTTGACGTTGCGCTTCATTAGCAAAGTTGATGACCGTTTGTTGAGTTTCACTCTTCTTTTTAAAGAAATATACCCAGGTATATCTTGAGTAGTCGTCAACAATTACTAAGAAATACTTTCTGCCTCCAAGACTATCAAATGATGGAGGACCAAACAGATCCATATGGAGAAGTTCCAATGACCTCTTAGTGGAGATAATAGTCGTTGGACGATGAGCAGTTTCATGAATCTTTCCTTCAATGCACGCACTGCAAACACGATCTTTAGCAAAGCTCACATTTGTTAGTCCACAAACATGGTCCCCTGTCAGAAGGCTTTGCAAAGATCTCATATTGACATGAGCTAAACGGCGATGCCAAAGCCATCCCACGTCAACTTTAGCCATTAAACATGTCGCAGTCTTAGTGGGTCGCTTTGAGAAGTTCACCACGTAAAGACCATTTTCGACATGTCCAACATAGGCTACTTTAAGAGTCTTTCTTCTCAGGAGGACCACAGTGTCAATATTAAAGAATGTGGAAAAACCCATAATTGCGAGTTGACGAACCGAAAGTAAATTGTAGGCAAGTGACTCAACAAGCATGACCTTCTCAATAGATAAATCTTGAGAGACGACCACCTTACCAAATCCCAATACCTTTGAAGAGGATGCATCGGCGAATTGGACATGGGTGGGCATAGATGAAGAAGGATGCACATCCACCACTAAGTCCTTGCTTCCGGTCATATGATTTGTTGCTCCACTATCGAGCAACCATGACACCCCACCGGAAGCAAACTCCTGCAATAGATCAAGGCTTGGTTTTAGGTACCCATTTTTTAATGGGTCCTTTCATGTTAGAGACAAGGGTCTTAGGAACCCAGATAGCCCATTCAATATCCTCATCGTAGGAACCAACAAATCTGGCGTAAACATGCCCATCACTAGCACAACATAAGTCATAAGAAGAATTGAATTTGCCGGCTGTGTTAGTAGGAATGGTTTTGCCCTTCTTGAGGTTTCCATAGTCCACCTTGTTCCTGTTCACCTTCTGAGTCCCCTCACCCTCTTTGACAAAGATGTCCATGAGGGTGGGAGATCGTTTGTTCCTGTTCCTTCTTTTACCTTTTGACTTGGAGGTAAGTCCAAGTCCCTCCTTTCCTACAACACCCTTTTGAGTGCTCAAGAGGTCGTTCAGACTCTTCTCACCTTGTATGCATGCCACAAGGCCCTTCTCAAGTTTCTCCTTTAACTTGGCATTTTCCTCCACAAGATGTACATGCTCACAACAGGGGTTAGTTGCACAAGCATTATCAATTAACACAAAGGGAGGGCACGTAGAGATCTCCTTGGTAATTTTTGCTTGGAGTTGATCATGAGACTCTTTCAGAGAGAAATGAGCACCTTTCAAGGCCTGTGGGCCTTGTCAAGTGTGTCAAACTCCTCTTTGAGTCTGTCATGGCCAACCCCAAGAGCATATTGTTCAGACTTAAGCATGCGAATAAGAACAACATCATGATCTAGTTTCTTTTGCATTTTAGCGCAGTCGTCGTTATATGACTCCTCAAGAGCCAAACGAAGAGTGCGCTCCTCTTCTAGAGCATTAGATAATTCGGCAATTTCATCGGCATAGTCACGACTGTGTCCCTGAAGCTCGGAGATGGTCTCCTCATGAGACTCAATGAGGTCAGTGGCCTCACCCAGTTGTTCCAAGAGAGCAACAAAGTGCTTATTGGATTCTCCCTTAATAGTGCACAGAAACTTGTCAAGATCATGCTCATTAAGTTCCCCAACATCACTATCTTCAACACAATTTAACAATGAAGGAGCAGAAGCAATGTTGGTCTTAATGATGGGAGTTACCTGATTGATACCTTTTGCCATGAGGCACTTGGTGATGTGGTTCTCGTTGGGGGCGTTGAAGAGAGACACCTTCTGGGGAGAGGTAATGGCAATAGCAACAGTTGCCGTTGCCACTGTATCATCATCATCATCATCATCTGAAGGATACTCTTCAAGGGCCACCATCCCTTTTGGGTGAGGTTTCTTCACAAAGTTGTTCTTGATTGGAAATGATTTGGTTTTGTCTTTGCGAATGAGCTTGCCTCCGTTGTCTTCCCTTTTCTCATAGGGACATTCGGCCACGAAGTGACTCACATTACCACAGTTATAGCATGTCCTTACTCGTTGTTTGGGTTTGAATCCACTTGAGTTGTTCTTGGTGAAGGTGGGTCTTGAGTTCCTCTTGTTGCCCTAGAATTGCCTTGATGCAAGAGCCATGTGCTCATGATAGGCATACTTTGTGTCCTCAGGGCAGCCCTCCTCTTCCTCATCTTCTTCTTCTTCTTCAAGCATTGCTTTTGCTTTCAACGCAAGGTTGGGTGAAGTTGTCTTTGATCGAACACGAGCAAGTGCATTGTCGGTTGTTTCGTTCATGATTGACATTGCAATGAATTCATCCAACACCTCACTGGAAGACAAGGAGTGAAAGTCTGGCCGCTGACGAATGACTGATGACATAGCTTTGTTGAAAGGCATGATGGCTTTAAGGAACTTGCTTTTGACCCATGTGTCATCCACATCCTTGCTCCCATGATCCTTGAGTGCCACAGCAATAGCAGTCACCCTCCGATAGAGATCACGAGGGTCCTCGTCTTCCTTCATCACAAACTCATCGGCCTTATCAAGTATCACTTCATAGTTGGATCGTTGAATGCTTGAGCTTCCCTTGTACAACACCATAATATGCTCCCAACAATCCTTGGCCAAAGTGAAGGGACGCAAGTGAGGAAGATCTTCAGGTGGCACTGCAGACTGGAGAATAAACAAAGCAGAGTGATTGTATTGATTGTCTGCATCTTCTCTCGGAGTGAGGTTGCTTGGATCATGGGGATAACATCCTTTCTCAATGATTCTCCAAAAATTTGTTGAGCTGTGATTCAAATGAGACTTAATAGAAAATACCCAGTTAGCAATGTCACCTTTCACAAGCTTAGGAGGAGGACCAACAGGATTAAGACGTGGTGCGGGAACGGATCCTCCATAGACCATGGGGGTGGAACTGAGGCATATGTTCCAGTCCCATCCTTTTCGTGAGATGAGGGAGGTTGCATACCTTTAGTCGCTTCCTTAGAGGAGTTGGCTTCCGAATCGGAAACGGTGGGTTTAACCACTATAGCCGGTTCGGGTGAACTTTTAAATCCCTCAATTAACTCTTTAAGCATGGTCTTGACCTCGTTCGTGAAGGACGTCTTGAGAGCGGCCATAGCCGTATTCAAGTCGTCCCTTGTGACCGAAGTCAAGTCCATGGCCTCGGGTTGCCCATGGTTAATTCCCTCTTCGCGTTCCATACTCTTTGGGTGGTTAAACCCTTAATAAAGAGACGTGGCTTTGATACCAATTGAAAGGATCGATATGGTTGGCTAGAGGGGGGGTGAATAGACAACGACCACTTTTTAATTAATCTTAGCAAGTTAAGGTAAACAACATACGGGTCCACAAATAATACGACAATGAGGTGAACCCTAAAGAAGCTAACAATGAGAGCTATTAAGACAAGTAAGATATAGTCACAAGCAAAAGCAAATACAAAGTAAAGGATAGAGATAACCACTAGTGGAACCGATGGAGACGAGGATGTGTTACCGAAGTTCCTTCCCTTTGACAGGAAGTACGTCTCCGTTGGAGCGGTGTGGAGGCACAATGCTCCCCAAAAAGCCACTAAGGCCACCGTATTCTCCTCACGCCCTCGCACGATGCAAGGTACCGTGATTCCACTATAGGTGCCCTTGAAGGCGGCGACCGAACCTTTACAAACAAGGTTGGGGCAACTCCACACAAAGCTTGGAGGCTCCCAACTAGACCACGAAGCTTCACCACAATGGAATATGGCTTCGAGGTGACCTCAACCGTCTAGGATGCTCAAACACCCAAGAGTAACAAGATTGGCAAGGGATTGGTGGGGGGAATCAACTTTTCTCTTGGTGGAAGTGTGGATCTAGGCCTTCTCAACCAATCCCTAAAGAATCAACAAGTTTGATTGGCTAGGGAGAGAGATCGGGCACTTTTGAGCTTAGGGAGCAACAATGGAGCTTGAGAGGGTAAGAGATAAGGTTCCACAGCTAGAAGAACCCTTTATATAGTGGGGGGCAATCAGACCGTTTTCCCACTCTCTGCCCGAGCTCCAGCGGTACTACCGCTGTCTGCAGTGGTACTACCGCTGGCACTCCAGCAGTACTACCGCTGTCTGCAGTGGTACTACCGCTGGCACTCCAGCGATACTACCGCTGACCAGGGGCGGTACTACCGCTGGCCCCAGCGGTACTACCGCTAGGCCCCTGGTAGTGCAAAAGCACTACCACCGCCAAGAAAGTCTTCGCAAAAAGGTCCGTCCATGAACTACCGCTAGGCAGGTGGTACTGAGCTCCTAGAGCGGTACTACCGCTGACCAGGGGCGGTACTACCGCCAGCCTTCCAGCGGTACTACCGCTAGGGCCAGCGGTACTACCGCTGGGGACCAATTTGCAAGGAGGAAAGAAACACAGTGGCGGGGGCCGCTCCAAAAATGAAGGTAAGGGAGAATATGTGAAGTGTGCGCGTGCAAAGATAGATTCCACCCAAACCTTTCCACTACGGATCCCCTCTTAATAGTACGGCTTTCCTATGACTCAAATAAAGAGAATCGTAGAGAGCGCCGTGCTTCCGTTCCATGAATGAGGAGACGAGTCGTCTTGTGCCGTTGACGTGTGTTATCTGAAACCTGAACACACACGGTTAGTCCTTTACGGTACTGTCATCAATCACCAAAATTACTTAGGCATAAACTATGCCCCAACACTACTGCTTTGCATCTTACCAACCACGGTAGTAATAAAATACTACCGTGCCTACTACTGTGGGGGAAAAGTATGTGAAGAAGTCCATGGCGCGGTAGTAAAAAATTACTACCGCCCCGAGGGCGGTAGTACCGCTCTTAGAGTCGTACTACCATTGTGCCGGTAGTACTACCGCTGGCCCTTTTGCATAAGCATCAAATATAGGGATGGAGCTCCATTGTAGCAAGGGAATAGGTGGTCCACTAAATGTGTATGTGATGATTCCACCCAAACCTTTCCGACTCGGACCCCCTCTAAATAGTACGGCTTTCCTATGACTCAAATCCACCAAAGAGAAACGTAGAAAGCAACCGTCTTCGAGAGTTTCCGAGGGGCATCGAATCGTCTTGTGCCTAGATATGAATTATCTGAAATTCTCAATGCACACAATTATTCCGCACATGCATTGTCATCAATACCTAAAACCACTTAGAGAGAAATATGCCCTAACATTTGCTATGCATAGTCGACTGTTGTATGGTGAATGTTTTGTCACCCAAGATGAGTGAGTCGACATTGGTTTTTTCCTTGCCTTTTCCTGACTCGACTGCTACAGCACCATGCGACTTAGCATGACACACTTGATTGTTGACCCTCTTTTGATTATCTTGCATTGGCCAATTGATACCATTGTTCAAACGGCCTTGTATGGGGTAAGAAAGTCTCTCACGAATGGGCCTTCTCTGTTCTGCCCACCCCGGATGGAATGCACAAGGGGGCATTGGGGGCTTCCCCCATCCTCCATTGAAGTTTCCCACATGGCATGGCGCATGAGGGGGTGGTTGCATCCATGTTCTTGGTGCCCACGATCCATATGGTCTTGTGTGATGCTGAAGTTCTTTCTTTGGAGGTGATCTTGAACATTTCAAATTTGATGACCGGCTAGAGCTAGAACCGGATGCTTGATTGGCATATTTGGACAACAACATATCAAAAGTTGGCTTGATTTTCTTGTGTTGCACTTTAGCTTCATTTACCTTCCACTTGCCAATCTCTGGACTCTTGGGCTTAACAAATTTGACATGAGTGTTCTCTTGCACTTGCGGTTCCCCCCGAGTGTAGGATTACTGACGGTGATCTTAATTATCTCCTTGCCACCGACCTGTTTGTCAAGAACAACTTGTATCCCCAAGACCTTGTCGCCCTCCTTGCTTTTCCTGGGTTCACCTATGACAACATTGGACTTATTAGCAGATTCGGCTACCTCAGGCCGAATGAGCAGTTTCTTCCCTTCCATATCTATGGTGTTCATAGGAAAAGGTTGTTTGTCAACTTGCATCTTAGAAAAGTTCAATCGTCCGTCATTAATGGCCGATTGTATCTGTCATCGAAAAACATTACAATCATTAGTAGCATGAGAAAAAGAATTATGATACTTGCAATAAGCATGCCATTTCAGCTCTTCAAACGGCGGTGAAGTATGAGATATTCTGATAATCTTATCTTGTAGCAAAGCATCAAATATTTTATCACATTTAGCAATGTTATAGGTGAACTTCATCTCTTCATCACGATTCTTATGAATCGGTTTCAGATCATTGCAAGTAAATGGTTTGGCCTTAGACAACCAAACAAATTCAGTAGCATAAATATCACTCTCATCGTCTGAGCGATCACTATCATATTCAACCATATTCATCTTTGGACGATCAGTTTTATATCTATGCACTTCTTTAAGATCCTTACTTCGGCTTTCCAGAGCCAATGCTCTTTGCAAGACTTGGTTGATACTTAAAAATTCATAACCTTCTAGCTTTTCTCTTATGTGAGTTTTCAAACCATTAAGCACAAGATCTGTCAAGTCTCTCTCGGTTATCACCAAACTATAACACCATTTTTTTGTATCTCTAAATCTCTTGACGTAATCATAGACCGATTCATCATGCTTCTGCTTAACCGATGTAAGATGTGATAACTTAAGTTAATTGTCGCCGCTATAAAAATGATCATGAAATTTCTGTTCTAGCTATGACCACACACGGATAGAACCATGTGGTAAAGAAGAAAACCATAAAAATGCAGTACCAGTTAAGGACAAAGGAAACAAACACACTTTCAATTCATTTAGTGAACCTCTTCACCTAACTGGGCTAAGTATTGACTAACATGCTCCCATGTGATTTTTGTGCCCTCTCCATTAAACTTAACAAAATCTGAAATTTTATATCCTGGAGGGCACTATATTGCCTCGAAGTACTCGGGATATGTTTTTTGATAAATCTGATTCCTAGGTAATTCAACACCAAAGTTTTCCCGAAGCATCTTAGCCATCTCCTCTCTGAAATTAGCTAGAGCAACGTCCGTAGTGGACGATGAAGTTTGCCGCAGTGGCATAGGAGGAGTAGGATTACTAGCGACAGGTAGGAACTGTGGTATATATGTCGAACCATAATTCGACAATGGTCTAGCAAAGTTTGCACCTACAGGTAACGCTTGGTTCGGTGTTGACACCGAACTTGGTATGCTCAAGATAGGACTAATGGGTGCAGCCACAATATGGTTTGTTTGAGTAGGATAAAAATTCATCGGCATGGTAGGTGTTGATGCAATATGTAAAGACGGATTAGGGTTTTCTGCACCACTCGGCATAACAATATTATGAGTAGATGATTGAGGCATGTTTTTTCGAGCATTCGTATTTTCCAAGAAAGATTGATAGACCAGATTATTACCATCGGCAATACGACTCTCAAT
Source organism: Hordeum vulgare subsp. vulgare (assembly GCF_904849725.1). NCBI lineage: Eukaryota > Viridiplantae > Streptophyta > Magnoliopsida > Poales > Poaceae > Hordeum > Hordeum vulgare. The sequence continues at coordinate 401,818,739 of NC_058519.1, read as the reverse complement.
CTCAGCCCATTGCTCATGACAAAAGGTAGTACTCACATAGGGTTTAACCTGCTCGGCTTGAAGAGGAGGGAACTTGATTTCTCCAATCGGAGTGATATTGCCTTGGCGATCCTTCTTGAAGTTTGCAAGGAACTCCTACAGCTCCTTCTCTTCGTTCGCCTTCTTGTACTCCTCATAAGCTTGACGATGATCGGCTAATAGTTCATCAAGCTTGGGCTTAATGATGTTATCGGCGTTTACCTCAGATGGGTTGGGAAGATCAGACATGATGGTTGATGATGATGGTTGATCTTTAGTCCCCAGCGGGGTCGCCAAAAAGTGTGTTGACACACGAACACGTCATGTGTACCCTCGACGTCGGGGGTGATGCACCACACCTCACGTTGAAGGAGATCCGATCGACAGCGCGATACGCAAGACAGTTGGCAGACGTTTTTGAAGACCCGAAACCCCACACGCCCGGGAGGGACCCCGTCGGGTGTGCGGCGGCTATTAGCTGCCCTAGGTCGATTCACTTGCCCCTAGAGCCTCGAGATTTGCAACCCTCAAACTTGAAGAACAACGAAGAACGAGAGATAAAAACGATGGAGAGATAAAGCGTAGATGAAAAAGTAATATATTGATGTTTCGATTGTGTGTTGTTCAATCCGTCATCACCTCTAACATATATATGAGGCGACCTCTAACATATATATGAGGCGGCTGGACTTCCTGTACAATAAAAGGACTAAAAGTCCCATCCAAAACATCCAAAACCCTAACCTAACTCGGACAGCAAACTTTAGCAATTTTCCGGACCAACTCGGAGCCACCAAGTGATTTTTTTCTCGGTTCCACCGAGTTAACATGACCAACTTTCTGTAATCTTCTGCATCTCACTCGGAATTACCGAGTGAATTTTCTCGAAATTACCGAGTCAACTTGGTGTCACCTAGTCAGAAAACTCGGTGGATCCGAAATGACTGTGCAGCTTCTTCTACTGGTCTTGTTTTGGCTCCACATGTTGCTTACAACCTCCGATTGAGACGATCTTTATATCAAAATCGATCGTTTCGACGAGACGAAGACAATATGTGTAGAAAATATTCTCATGCGAGGTTGTCTTCAGGGCTTAATCGTCCGAACAGTACTCTGAATATGACATATCTCTACTTTGACCATAGTTTCGGCTTTTGAGATGAAATCAGCTGACGATGGCCCAAACTTAGAGAATGTTCATGTCAACACTAAGGTACTTTTTCATGTAGAACACTTCCTTATTTGAAGCCACCTTAATTATGTTTTCTCGCATGCCAAAATATGGTGTCAACATATGTCGTAACTCTGTTAAATGCATCGTGTACGGAGACTTGGCTTGGCGGTCCTATGATGTGGTTCTCCGTCTGTTGCCGCTCCTCCGAGTGATGTTCGTGGATGCTATGTATGCAATTGTCGGTGCCCCAAGACGATGGCTTTTTCAGGTCCGACCGAGTCCTGCTATACACTTGTCGTCTCCTCTTAGGCATTCAGGGGTGGGTAGCGTGTTGGCAAATAAAGCCTGGCTGAAGTTGTAGCTTTTCGTGGTGATCATCATTTACTATGACATGGCTAGATGATTAGTTTAGGGCCAACTCTTTGCGTTGTGCTTGTAATTGTTATGATGGCTAATCTGTTGTTTAGCTCAGATGTGAAATCTTGCTATACTTGTTGTTCGCAGTAATTTATAGTGTCTTATAATTTAACTTATGTCTTTTTATAAAAATATATGGTACCCCTTGACGTACTTACAAAAAAAAAGTTAATGAATATATCAAAAGTTTTTTCTTAAAAAAACTGGCATTGAATAGAAACGGAAGGTTGGATGTGAACAAGTGGTACATCGAAATCTGATCTGTGACCAGTGAACATACGTTTACTTTCTCTTTACGACAATATACGTTTACATTTTTTTGAGAGAGAGGAAGTCTATTTTACCTATTCTTTCTCACGGCCCAGAGAGGAGACCAGACACGTGTGCCCTGCGGCCTGTGGGCTGTGGCCATCGACCGAACCGGGCGGCGCCTGGCTGCCTTTGCGCGCTGCCCCTCCTCTGCTAGACTGCTGCGCCGCCGCTCCCTGCTAGACTGCCTACGTTCCGGTGCTCCTTCACCTCTATTAGACTGCTGCGCCTCCGCCCTGAGCGCCGTCCCCTCTCGACCCCGGCCCTCCGCTACGCTACACGCGATTCTGCGAGCTTGCCGTCAACATGTGATTTCCCCAAGACCCAACCCCAATCCCATCAAGCACTAGCCTGGTCGTTTTTTTCTTTCTAACTATCACAGCACTAGTCTTTTTTTGAGAACATCACAGCACTAGTCCAGCCTATCTAGGTGAATTTCCCCTGATTTATCATTTTTCCTTTCTTAAGTGCTTGCATTGATATATGTTCTTATTAATTCATGTTATGTAAATATACAAGTACAATTTATTCAAGGTGTAGGTTCTTTCTGTAGGTCTTGTAAAGGCTCATATCAAACAAATACAAAGTTTTACTAAGCTTAAGACACTTATTTTGAAACGGAGGTAGTACTATTTTTGTATCCTTGCTCTATAATATATTGTTTTGGTCATGTTTAATCTACTTTGCGGGGTCAACAAGTGTTGAGAGTTCAAATTTGTGTCATGCAGCCATATTCCTTTGATCTGTTTATGCTTTGCCATGGGGTACTACTCTTTGGGATCATTCTAACTGCTTGATTTTTGACCTGAGACTTGCTCGAATCCTGGCTCCATGAATCTGCTAGCTATTGTTTTGTTAAGTTTCCGCCGTCTGAGAATCTGATTATGAGAACGGAACATGATCCATTATAATAGCACATTGATTCATAGCAGCAAGTTAGCACTTAGCAGTCAGGGCTGATGGACTTATCTATCAGATCAAAGGGATTTTTTATTTGGAATCGTAAGTAGTCATTACTCATTAGCCTTGACTGTATTTGTTTACTAGTCTATTAGATGGATTTATAATCTTCTTGAACACATGAAATTGTGGATGGTGTTGTTTCTACGTCTATTGCCAAATGTAAATTATACGTTTGCAAAACAGAAGAACAAGGGTAGTACTTTGAATTTTTTTGAAACTAAAATACCCAAACGTTAAACTTTAGCGGTGTGTATTTTTGATGGTATAGTGGCGAAGATAAATCTTTTAATGGCCTGGCTGTGCTCCTTACTGCATTATTTCTCTTAAAGAGGTGCCTTTGTTTGAATTTTGATCATCGTTCATCTTCATGAAAATCCAGGTCACGGTAAGCAGGAGCACCAGTGGTTTTACACAATGGTTCATTTCAAGAACAGGTACATGGTGATGGAGGTCTTCATCGACGCTAGCAGAGGAGAGGCTGATCCTGTCATCCTCACCCAGTTCAACATAACCAAAGTGATCAGAGATAGCATCCAGCTCAACTTTGGGGAATGTGGTCTAGCTGCATCTCTTGGATCATTGCAAGGTGCTAATAGTGTTTGCAGTCTGTTTTCCAGTTCTGTTTAGACTTGTAGAAGTAGTTCTGAGCTCTGGTTATTTTCTGCAGTGAAGTATGTAAATCCTGTGACGAAGCTTTGCGTAATCCGAATGTCGCGTGAAGATCACCAGAAAGTGTGGGCTGCTATCACAATGGTCAGGAGCATTGGGAAGATCCCAGTGTCGTTCAACCTCTTGGACGTGAGTGGTGAGTGGATAATTGATGGTAAAACCACATCAATCTTTGTTCTTTTCTTTCTAATAATCAATTTGCTGCACCATGAGTCTATTTAACAACCTGCATCTTAGTACTTTTGAGTGTAAGTTGAAGTTCAGTTAGCAACCGCATGACCTCCCTTCTATTTTTTGTGCATGCATGTATTTGTTGAGTTTGTTGAAACTACTTATCTCACTCAGACCTGGAGACTTGGTTTTGATGTATTCCCTGCACAAGCTTTGGCCTGATGATGTATGTTTTTCTATGTATAGAGCCCAGACTTAGGTTCTGAGTGTTTTGTCTCTGCACAAACTTTGGCCTGTTGATGCTACTCCATGTATAGTTTTTATGCTCATCCTCATATCGTTTGGTGTACTTGTTACTATTTTGTTGTGATCCCGAAGAGAAAGGAATGTTTTGCAAGGCCAATTGTGGCAGTTCAGAGCTGACCATCAATCTCCTACCTATCCAGGAAGTATCAGGGCCTGCAAGAAAGCCGCGCTGGAGTGCGAAGAAGCGAAGTTTGAGCAGTACAAGCTGGCTGCTGGTGACCGCATGACGCAGGAGATTATCGAATCCGTTCAGGGTTGCTTTGGCAAACTTAAAGGATTAGACAGTTAGTAAATTAAAGTTTGCCCCATGCCAGCAGTCTGAAAAAGAACCTATAATCTAGACAAACGGCATTGTCGTTGCTCGGTCCAAGGGTGCAACACGGCGGCATCCATCCCCAAAAAAGACCTATTAAAGAGGGAGCTTAGGAAAAAGGATGTTCTTGTGGAAGAAATGGTGTGTAGCTAATCATGATCAAGCCAGCATCTGGTATGGCGCAAAAGAATGATGCAGTTTAGCCAACGTTTTCCTTTTTTTTTAAGCTGATGGTACTACACTTTATCAAGCGTTTTCATGTGTTCTTAGTCTGATGCTCACGCTTTGGAATCAGAGCATATGCTCCATAATAGTTCCACTGATGAAAAAGAGAAATTGAGTAGTACAATATCCTCCAAAGAAGCAAAGCGAGAATAAAATTTTGCTAGGTTAATAAACATGGGGCATGAGAAGCGAATCAATCCAGACAGCAAATTTTAACGCGCCAGTCATGTGTCAAACTAGAAACAGTATTTTGCAAAAGCGGAACAGATGGAACCTGATGAAGTGGCGAACATAAATCCCACAGGTTAACCAGCTAGCCTATGCGGCACAACACGCGTCGTTTGCTGCAGTGCAAACTATTTTCATTTCTTAATGCTCTCTGCCACCTAGCTTCAAAGGGACTGGGGATATACATTGGCACATCACCCCTGATAAAATACAAAACGAATTGTGCAGGAGGGAATGGAAGGAAACAAAATTTGGTTGGTGTGTTCAGATCCACAAGCCACAACAATGCGTACCTACCAATTATCTTACCTGATCAATTCAGTCCCTTCAAATTAATACTCCATCTGTATCAAAATATAAGACGTTTTTGCAGTTCAGGTTGTACCAGATAAGAGCAAAACCATGAATCGGAGCAGTTTCACAACGGCTAATAGGCACAAGAAAAACTCAAGCAACAATCTGGCACATCCTTTTAACCAACTCCAACATAAATCCATGTTTACCATAAATACCATCAGCTTCCTGTAAACAAGTCAAATTTTAGGCTGCAAATTCAACTTCACAATTCATATGACAAAATTGACAAGCAACTTCACATTCGAAGAATTTACTCGGATCCCATACATTGATTTTGGGTGACAGGAACATTCAACAGAAAGGTCATGAATGTTACATGTATCCTGATTATCAGGGCATGTTACAACTGAGACAGGCCAATAAAGCATCTGATAAGACAAGCAACCATCACTTTATTATAGTCTATAAACACACAATACGTTGCTATTCCAGCCACAAGGATAATGAGGTGCCAAAAAGAATATCCAAGAACATCCTGACAATTTTTAAACTCACCGAATCACGACAGTGATAACAGGTGTTGCATTTATACATCTTATAACATTGGATTGTATGTAAGCAATAGTACAGTTTTATATAGAAGGTGCATCCTCTTGCAAGTTTGAGGATATGGTAAAACTAGTTTTTCTCCTAATGTTTTTGAGACACAGAAGCAATGTTTCCCTTCACAACATCAAGGGTAGGCAAGGAGGCCCATCAGAAGTTGCCTGCAGATAACACCAGACACAACAATCAGTTTACAAGATTATGATCATGGAAGCTAGGCATACTCTATATTAGTACACACCAGAGCAGTGTGCTTTAGCTTTCTATTATGGACAGTGATGATTCTTACAACTATACAAAACCTCTGATCGAATAAATACTTCAGGAAATTAGACACAATATAAAGAGGAGCCTTAGAATTTTCATTTCCTATTAATGAATGTCCTATCTGATCCTACAATTCGCCAGCTGATTATACTACTACCCTGCAACAGTATTCCCCCGAGACTGGTCATAGATTGGGAACTCCCAACCATCTAATCTCAAAATCTACCACAACAAATGGACAAACAAGCATCAAGGACCCCCAAATCATACCTATCGAACGAGAGCTCAGTGGTGGTGTCCGTGGCCGTGGTCATGGCCGTGGGAGGAGGAAGAGCAGCCGCCCTTGCCGCCGCTGGTCCCCTCGCCGCCGTCCCCCGGCGGATTGCCGCGGCCGCCGTCAGCCTCGTCGTCGCTGCAGTCCTCGTCGAAGGGCACCTCCTTGTGGAAGATGCAGCACTTTTTGGAGCTCTTGCGGCCAAGGGACTCGTTGTCGACGGTCCCCTCCTTCCAGGACACCTTCTTCTTCGCCCGCCGCTTCAGCCGCAGGACCACCGTCTCCGGCGGCGGCGGAGCAGCGGCAGGGGCGGAGGAGGAAGGGGAGGGGTCGATCGTCACGGTCACGGATCTGGATGATGACGACGGAGGCGGCCCGCGGGTAGCCATAGCGATCTGCGATTTCTCCTCGTTTCTCTACTCTCGCTTGTCTAAACTTTCCCCCCTTTCGCCCCCCTTCAGATTTGTTTTATTTTTCATCATGTTTTGGGGTGCCCCCTTGGAAAATGGGAAGAACGGTGTTCCGTGCGCATTGCCAGTTTGACACGTTTCTTCTGTCAGAAAATCCAATTTAAAACTATTTTTACTGTTTCATATTCCGTTTATAAATATAAGTCTTTAGATATTTCTCTAAAAGTATCTCAAACCGCCGCGCTAAATAAGGGCCGCGCCGCAAATTTACCCATTTTAACGCACGTCAATCGAAAAAGTATCTCTAACGTGCAATAACCGCACGCGCGGCATATAGGGTTGGGCGCATGGTCTGAATCCCCATCGCAATGCGTATTTGGAGCGTCCGCTTTCGCGCGCGGCACACACGAGCGCTCGCGCCGCACTCTCTCCCACCCCTTCACCTTCGCCCCTGCACGCGCGCCCGCTCCCCATCACCCCCTCCTACATCCGCGAAGAAGAACAAGGCGGCGGGCGGCTCCGGCACCTCGAAGGCGTAGAGGAAGAAGCTTGCAGGGCGTGTGAGGGGCGAGGCGGCTAACGAAGCGCCGGCGAGCTCACTTGTTGAGCCGGCGGCCGACACGCACAATGTGTTCGACGATATGCCCCAAAGGTAGAAAATTTTCCCAACTTTTTTTTTTGTTCTTTTTTGGAATGCATACATATAGATACTTATTTGCATTGTTCTATATACTTTGTAGTGTCAATGACGATGCATACATGTCAACTATGGGTGTTGGCTCGAACAATTCGCATTGGTCTCAAACCAATGACATCCATTTGGAAGACCATGAGTTCGAGGTGGACGAGGATGGTGAGGGCATTGTCGGCGCACCGAAAGAAAGAGGAGGCAACTACACCAACGAGGAAGATGTCGTGCTATGCAAAACTTGGTTGGATGTGTCGAGGGATCCGTCCATTGAAGGTGATCAAAGTAGAGAGGTTTATTGGCTCCGGATGAAATAACACTTTGATCTTTGCAACGTGAGTGGAATTGACCGCTCCGCACGATCGCTTCGCTCCCGGTGGTCGACCATCAACAAGGATTATCAACAATGGGCGGCCACACAAAAAGCGGTTGAAAAGTTAAACACAAGTGACACCAATGATAACGATAGGGTAAGTGTCATTTCATCATTCCTCATGTTCATCATCATGCTTGTTGTTGGTGTTCCTTGTGCTAAATATTGCACAAACTTGTTTTATTCATGTAGTTAAATATTGCACAAAACTTGTTCAAAGGAGAGGACAAGAAGGCCAAGAAGGGGAAGCTAAAGACAGGAAAGCCATTTACCTTGCCTAATTGCTACGAAGTATTGAAGGATGATGAGAAATGGAAGAAGCGTGACGATATTGATGATTTAGATTTGAGCAAAAGACGCAAGCGAACAATTGATTTGGAAGATGATGATGAGGAGGATGCATCAAGTGTAGAAGGCAAGAGAAGCCCCACACCAAACTCGATTTCATACTCGAAGCCCAAACGACCGAATGGCACCAAGGAAGACGCAAAAGAAAAGAAGAAGAGAAAAGGAGATGATGAGCTCAAAAATGCTATGGAAGCAATTGTCAACGCAAGAAAAGAAGCCAACGAGGTGAGGAAAATGGCAAGAAACCAAGATGTCGTGACCGAGGAGAGGAGGTGGATGGCCGATGTTTGTCATTCAAATATATGCCATGTGTTTTGTGATGAGGAAATGTGTGAAATTTGTGTCCAAATTGCAAGAAATGTGAGGCGACGGCTACTCGCGCGCGCTGCATTTTAGCGCGCTGCTGGACCTGCGCGCCCGCGCTGCATTTCAACGCGGCTGCTGGAGCCAGCGTCGCGCGCCGCGCTAAACCTGACGATGGGCGCGCTGTATATAAGTTTTTTGGGCGCCGGAAGAAGCGCGGCTGTTGAAGATGCTATAAGGAACTACATACGAAATAAAAAAAATGAATCTACAATGTTTATATACATCCATACGTAGTCATCCCGTTAAACTTTTAAAAAGACTTATATTTAAAAAGGAGGGAGTAGTGTTTTTACACTATAGTTTAAATAGTGGGTATATTTAGGCATTTGCGAACAATCTAACTATGTTAGAAAGTATGAAATAACACAATACTATTTATTTTGGACGTGATAACCATTGCACGTGTGATGGAAGTAATACCCGACCACATGCTTCATCATCAAAAATTAGACCATGTCACCGCATGTATTCACAAATGACGAAAGTGACGATGTCAGCAAAAATCTGTGAGGTTTTTAGTTTTAAAATGTCTTATCTTTTAAATAAAAATTCGATTGGAAAATTGTTTTCATCATTAAATCCGTCGTGACGAGACCTTCGAGACTAGATCTTATATCGATATGTTTCGATGATTTGATTATTAAAATTGATATGTTTATGGCACATAAATTATCATCATGATTATACTCAAGTTGCCAGGATATATTTCAACTATTTTTTATGTTTAAGATAAATTCTGACATGTTAAATAAAAAGAATTAAGAAACTAAACTTGCCACGATGAATTACTAAAATTTATCATGATCCATGAAATAATTTCAACATGATTCATAAGTAAAAAAAGAAATATAACGTTAGTTACTTTAAAAATGTATTGGTCAATGAATCAAATTTGCCATGAACCATAAAGTAATATTGCCATGGTGAATTACTTAAATTTGTCACGATACATGCACTGAAATCTGCCATCGTTCAAACAAAAAATATTTTCCATGCTCAAATACTAGAATTGCCATGGTCAAAATACTAAAATTGCTATGATCTACAAACTCGGTTTGCCATGATGAATTACTAAAAATTAACATGATCCATGAATTAGATTTGTCGTGGTTAATTACTGAAATTTGTCATGGTCAATTAATAAAAATTATCGTAAAAAGTAGTATTGTAAGAATTAAATTTGTTGTGGTTAATTACTAACATTTTTAAGAATTAAATTTATCGTGGTTAATTACTAACATTTTTAAGAATTAAACTTGTCGTGGTTAATTACTAACATTTTTAATAATTAATTTTTTCGTGGTTAATTACTTAAAAAATCATCTTCAATTAATAAAAAATTGTCATGTGGCAAGATGGATGATTATGAAGACGTATGAACCATGTTGCCTCGTGTCATACGTATGGACGTTATTATTTAAGTTTATTTTTGGATGTAATACAATGGTATTGTACTATTCTTAGGATACACAGTAGTACTGTACTTGGTTTCAACTTTGTGAGGGTAGCCTAATTGGCTTTTTGTTGGGCTTTGAGGCTTTATGTGTCCTTTTAACTCATGGGTAGGTTTCGCGTGGTTTTCTTAAAAGGCTTCAAATGAATCAATACTATTTAAAAATATTTAAATAAGTAAATATGAATGTATAAAAGCAGCAATCGGTGACTCCCACTCTCGATATATTGGATGAGTACGACTTCAACGTATCTATGTTAGAATAAACAATAGAAAGTATACGACTTTTTTTGAAGATAACGTTTGCATAACATGTGCTGCGAGTTGCTTGAACACATTGTAGTCATACAAAGCAGACCCATGATAAAACATCATTAATTGTTTGTAGAAAGGTATTATAATTGGATATAGTCTTTAGTTCGCGCAACAAATAAATTACTAAAGTAAACAATGGTTTGTAGTTTAAAGATCGTTTCAAATGGTGCTATATTTTATTTTCCATTTTGCCTAAAAATGATATACATTTCTTCTTGGGAATTTGCTCATCACTCCTCCCCTTACACTCTTTGCTTGCTCCTCAAAAGTAGTTGATAGTACATCATCATCCAAACCTTTAGACCCATAACATTATTGTGTTCTCCATGAGTTTCTTATCTCTAGGTTGAGATCTAAAGCATCCTAGTGAAACCATAGACTATGAGCTTATATACTTGGTTCACATTGCTGAACGACCTAAAAATTGTAGTTGATGAAACTTTTGAGAGATCGGATATTGCTTTTGGAGGCCGAGCTCACTGCAGCCCTTTAAATTTGAAACTCAAATTTCATGAAAATTCATATTTTTATATTTCAAAAAATTCTGAAAAAAAAACACAGGGATAAGTGAAGGTGTAACACACATGTGTGTAAAATTTCAGAAAAGAATACATTGAAATGAGGGCTGTGCAAAAAAGACAAATCTGAGGCTTTTTTACACATGACACCATTCATCATTTCATGTCATGAATTTGTCTTTTTTGTGTAGATCGTATTTTAAGGTATTTCATCCTAAATTTTTGCACACATACGCATAACATCCTTCTTTACTTCCATTTTTTTTCAGATTTTTTTGAAACCGAAAAGTTTGAATTTTGAATTATTCAAAAATTTCGGCCTCCATGGAGGCCGAGCTCCAAACGTCCGCTCTCTTGAGAGATTTCTTATATAATTGTTTGAATTTTTTACGTCGTCTTATAGTCTTATGGTTTCACTACAATTTTTACGTCTTGTAGTTCACCTACAAATTTTTAGGTCATTTGAGAGATTTCATAGGTCGGGGAAATTTTTATATTTGAAAAAACTACGTCGTTCGGAAAAAAACAACCAGCTTCATTACCCCGTCGTGTACATACTTCTACCTCAACATTATTCAATACTTTTGTCTGTTTTCAAATGTTTGGACGAGGTTGGGGATAAGATGATCCCTTCTTAGATTTCACAACTAAGTCGTCTATGTATACCTCCATATTGTTTCCTACCTGCATGTGGAATGCCTCCTTCATGGCGCACTAATAGGTAGAACCTACGTTGTTTTTTTTCGAACGACGTAGTTTTATAACAATATGTACACGACGGGGTGATGAAGCTGATGTGGATAACATCCTCCCCCCTTACATGGATTTGATGGTATCCCGACTACGCGTCTAACACACGTAAGTTATCTTACTTTTTTGGTTTTACTTTCTTTTTTTGTGTGATGAGATGACTGTTGCTGCTATAATGACTGTGTTTATATCTTTTAGTTAGTGTGTGTGCCAAGTAAACCTTTGGGATAATTTGGATGATAGTAGAATTGATGTGGTGCAAAAATAGAAATTTTACGCATAGTATTTAATTTTTTGAATTTACGTGAACGTGATTTTAATCTTTTTCTTACACAATATTGCTATACAGGTTTTCCAGGTCGTACTTTTTTTACAATTTCTTCAGTTACAAAAGTATGGGTTTCATGCAGACCATTATAAACTGTTTTGTTTTAGACAAGTTCTCTTTTTACTTGCATAGTGTGCTTGTTTTAATGATTTTATGGATTGTATCGGGGGTATAAGTCATGAGAAATTTAGAATACATGGTATTATGCAAGAACAATTATGTATCTATTTATAACAATACATAATTTGTTTGGTATCTTTGGTGAGATCACAATGGATGAAGGAATAAGAAGCGGCAACACCCTAATCTTCGGGATGCTCAAGTGAAAGGATTGATATGGTTGACTAGAGGGGGGGGGTGAATAGACAACTACCATTTTTTAGCTTGTCTTAACAAATTAGCGTTAGCAACAAAAAGTTTCTCTATATGAACAACTAGGTGAGCAACCTATGTGATGCTAACTACAAGGATAACAAGTGCAAGCAAAGAATACATCACAACAATAACAAGTACAAAGTAAAGGTAAGAGATAACCGCAAGTGGAACCGGTGGAGACGAGGATGTGTTACCGAAGTTCCTTCCCTTTGACAGGAAGTACGTCTCCGTTGGAGCGGTGTGGAGGCACAATGCTCCTCAAGAAGCCACTAAGGCCACTGTATTCTCCTCACGCCCTCACACAATGCGAGGTGTCGTGATTCCACTATTGGTGCCCTTGAAGGCGGCGCCGGACCTTTACAAACAAGGTTGGGCTATCTTCACACAAAGCTTAGAGGCTCCCAACAAGACCACGAAGCTTCACCACAATGGAATGTGGCTCCGACGTGACCTCAACCGTCTAGGGTACTCAAACACCCAAGAGTAACAAGATCCCCAAGGGATTAGTGGGGGGGGGAATCAAATATCTCTTGGTGGAAGTGTACATCAAGGCCTTCTCAAGCAATCCCTAGAAAATCAACAAGTTAGATTGCCTAGGGAGAGAGATCGGGCAATAATAAGCTTATGGAGCAACAATGGAGCATGGAGAGGTAAGAGGTAAGCTCCTCAAGGAAGAAGATACCTATATATAGTGGGGGGGGGGGTAAAATCCAACCGTTACCCACCCACCACAGCAATAGCCAAGCGGGACTACCGCTCTGGGAGCGGTACTACCGCTCCTAAAAGCGGTACTACTACCGCTCTGCATCTCACCAACCACGGTAGTAATAAAATACTACCGTGCCTACTACTGTGGGGGAATAGTATGCCAAAAAGTTCGTCGGAGCGGTATCAAAGTGTATATTCCAACTCCGAGATGCTTGCTCCAGTCCTTTAGAAGGATCGCTGGAGCTTTGCATACTTTTTAGCATCCTTTAGGATCGACAAAATATTGTGTCCTCAAGAAAACCGACAAGGAAACAATGTTTGTCATCCTATTTGCAAGATTTTATAAATGATGCAACAACTGCTAACATAATTCCAATAAACTTCCAGCATTGCTACGAGCAAGAAAGTCTCATCGTAGTCAACTCTTTGAACTTGTCGGAAACATCTTTGCGACAAGTCGATCTTTCTTAATGGTAACTTTTCACCATCATCGTTTGTCTTCCTTTTAAAGATACATCTGTAGTTAATAGTCTTATGACCATCAAGTAGTTATGACAAGGTATACACTTTGTTCTCATACATGGATCCTCTCTCGGATTTCATGGCCTCCAGCCATTTGTCGTAATTCGGGCCCACCATCGCTTCTCCATAGCTCATAGGTTCATTGTTGTTCAACAACATGACCTCCAAGACTGGATTACCGTACCACTCTGGAGTAGTACGCGTCCTTGTCAACCTACGAGGTTTGGTAGTGACTTGATCTGAAACTTCGTGATCACTATCATTAGCTTCCTCTTCAATTGGTGTAGGCGCCACACGAACAACTTCCTGTGCGTTGCTACACGCTGGTTGAAGTGATGGTTCAATAACCTCATCAAGTCTCCACGATACTCCCACTCAATTCTTTCGAGAGAAACTTTTCCTCGAGAAAGGACCCGTTTCAAGAAACAAACACTTTGCTTTCGGATCTGAGATAGGAGGTATACCCAACTATTTTGGATGTCCTATGAAGATGCATTTATCCGCTTTGGGTTCGAACTTATCAGGCTGAAACTCTTTCACATAAGCATCGCAGCCCCAAACTTTTAAGAAATGACAACTTAGGTTTCTCCAAACCACAGTTCATACGACATCATCTAAATGGAATTATGTGGTGCCCTATTTAAAGTGAATGCGGTTGTCTCTAATGCCTAACCCATAAACGATAGTGGTAATTTGATAAGAGACATCATAGTATGCACCATATCTAATAGGGCACGACTATGACATACAGACACACCATCCGACTACGGTGTTCGAGGTGGCATGAGTTGTGAAACAATTTTCACATTGTCTTAAATGTTTACGAAACTCGCAACTCAGATATATATGTTTACCTCCACGATCACATCGTAGACATATTATCCTCTTGTCACAATGATCTTCTACTTCACTCTGAAATTACTTGTACCTTTCAATAATTCAGACTTGTGTTTCATCAAGTAAATATACTAGTATCTACTCGAATCATCTGTGAAGTAAGACCATAATAATATCCACTGCGTGCCTCAGTACTCATTGGACTGCACACATCAAAATGTATTGCTTCCAACAAATTACGTTCTTGTTCCATCTCACTTGGAGAACGAGGTCTTCATTCATCTTGCCCATGTGGTATTATTTGCATGTCTCAAGTGATTCAAAATCAAGTGAGTCCAAACGATCCATCCGCATGGAGTTCTTCAGGCGTTTATACCAATAGACATGGTCTGCATGTCTCCAACTTTTCAAAAACGAGTGACTCCAAAGATCCATCAGCATGGAGCTTCTTCATGCATCTTACACCAATATGATTCAAGTGGTAGTGCCACAAATAAGTGGTACTATCATTACTACTTTATATCTTTTGGCATCGGTATTATGAACATGTGGATAACTACGATTGAGATCCAATAAGCCATTCATTTTAGGTGCAAGACCATTAAAGGTATTATTCAAGTAAACAAAATATCCATTATTTTCTTTAAATAAATAACCGTATTGCAATAAACATAATCCAATTAAGTTCATGCTCAATGCAAAACACTAAATAACAATTATTTAGGTTTAATAATTGAAAGGACGTGGATGTAGCCTGATACGTCTCCATCGTATCTACTTTTCCAATCTCTTTTGCCCTTGTTTTGGACTCTAATTTGCATGATTTGAATGGAACTAACCCGGGCTGACGCTGTTTTCAGCAGAATTGCCTTGGTGTTGTTTTTGTGCAGAAATGAAAGTTCTCGGAACGTCGTGAAAATTTACGGAGAATATTTCTGGAAAATATGAAAAATACCCGCGCAAAGATACACCGGAGGGGATGGGCCAGTGGGCCACAAGCCCTGTAGCCGCCGCATCCTGGTGGTGGCTACCAAGCTTGTGGGCCCACGTGGCTCTGCCGCCCCCAATTCCAGCGCTATTTATTCCCTTTCGTCCTAGAAAAAATAAAGAGAGAAGATTTCATCGCGTTTGCGATACGGAGGCGCCGCCCCATCATGTTCTTCATCTAGAGGGCAGATCTGGAGTCCGTTTTAGGCTCCGGAGAGGGGAAATTGTCGCCATCGTCATCATCAACCTTCTTCTCTCTCCAATTCCATGAAGCTCTTCATCGTTCGTGAGTAATCTATTCGTAGGCTCGCTGGGCGGTGATGAGTAGGATGAGATCTATCATGTAATCGAGATAGTTTTGACGGGGATTGATCCCTAGTATCCACTATGTTTTGAGATTGATGTTGCTACTACTTTGCCATGCTTAATGCTTGTCACTAGGGCCCGAGTGCCATGATTTCAGATCTGAAATTATTATGTTTTCACCAATATATGTGTGTTTTAGATCCGATCTTGCAAGTTGTAGTTACCTACTATGTGTTATGATCCAGCAACCCCGAAGTGACAATAACCGGAACCACTCCCGGTGATGACCATAGTTTGAGGAGTTCATGTGTTCACCAAGTGCTAACGCGTTGGTCCGGTTCTTTATGAAAAGGAGAACCTTAATATCCTGTAGTTTTCTTTTGGACCCCGCTGCCACGGGAGGGATGGACAATATAAGTCATGCAAGTTCTTTTCCCTAAGAACGTATGACGACACATGGAATGCATGCCTACATCACATTAACGAACGGGAGCTAGCCACATATCTCTCCGTGTTATAACTGTTTCATGATGAATATCATCCCACAAATCACCGACCCATTGCCTACGAGTTTGTCCCACTGCTGCTGTTACTTGTTTTGCTCTGCTGCTGTTACTACTGTTGCTGATGCTGTTACTTGTCTTGCTACTGCTGTTACTTACTACTGTTGCTACTTGCTACTGCTGTCACTACTGATGTTCCTTGCCACTGCTGTTGCTCGTTACACTGTTGCTACCTGTTACAATACTTTTCTGGCGCCATTGATACAACAACTAGGAATAGTCTACCGTCAACAGATCGTTTCTCGCACCGTTGTTATCATACTACTTTGCTGTTGACACTTTGCTTGCAGATACTAATCTTTCACGTGTGGTTGAATCTCACACATTCAGCTGCTAACGCTTGAGAATATTCTTTCACTTCCCGTCGCGCGAACCAACAAATTTGGGTTGAATAATCTACCCTCGAAAACTGCCTCGATCCCACGCGCTGGTGGGCTATTGCAAGTTCTAATTGTTGAGCAATTGGGAGCAGCTCTTTTCTGGCTCCGTTGCCGTGGAGGCATCAAGTCAGGAATAGTTGCACATCAACAACATTTTTCTGGCGCAGTTGCCGGGGAAGGGATTGCTATATTCTCTGAGTCACTTGGGATTTATATCTGCTGATCACTATGAAGAATCTGAAAGATCCAAAAACCAAAGTTTTGCCCTCAATATGAGGGGAGGTAAGGAACTGCCATCTAGCTCTGCACTTGATTCACCTTCAGTTATGAGTAAGTTTGCGACACCACCTCCTGCTAGAAATCTTGATATGTCGCCTGTGCTTGATGATGCTTATGATGCTACTATGCCTGATACTGCTAGAGATGATATGCCTAATACTGCCTTGCCTGATGATGCTCTGCTTGATACTGCTTTGCCTGATGATGCTAGAGATGCTATTTTGCCTGATGATGCTATGCTTGATACTGCTAGAGATACTACTTTGCCTGATATGCCACTAGGGGTATTCCTTGATGCTCATATTGCTAGAGTTACTGCCAATGCTCGTGATGCTTCTGAAACTACCGATACTATTGAGATAGAACCTGCTTTTGCTCCTGCTAGATCTAGCTCTCCTAGATATGAATTGCCTGATATACCTGAGGGTTATGTTATGGAGGGAGAGATAGCTGAGCATTTTCTTGCGTGTAAGGATGCCTATGACGCTGAGAAATTACTTCTCAAGTGGAAGGAAAAATCTCTGAAAGCTAGGATGA
This sequence comes from Hordeum vulgare subsp. vulgare, assembly GCF_904849725.1. Lineage (NCBI taxonomy): Eukaryota > Viridiplantae > Streptophyta > Magnoliopsida > Poales > Poaceae > Hordeum > Hordeum vulgare. The sequence goes on along the minus strand of NC_058519.1, from coordinate 401,801,459 downwards.
AATACGACCCGAAGTTTGCCACTTCACCTATCTTTATCACCGATAAGGATTATGAATTCTCTGTTGACCCTGAGATAATCTCTCTAGTCGAATCTGATCCTTTCCACGGTTATGAGTCTGAGACGGTCGTAGCCCATCTTACCAAACTACATGATATAGCCACCCTTTTCACTAGTGAGGAGAAGATCCGCTACTACTATATCCTTAAGTTGTATCCTTTCTCTCTAAAGGATGACGCTAAAGCCTGGTTCACTTCTCTTGCTCCTGGATGTGTGAGTAGTCTCCAGGATATGGTCTATTACTTCTGTGAGAAATATTTCCCTGCCCATAAGAAGCAAGCTGCCTTGCAGGAAATATACAACTTTGCTCAACTCAAAGAAGAGAGTCTCCCACAAGCTTGGGGGAGACTCATCCAGCTACAAAATGCTTTGCCCGATCACCCTCTTAAGAAGAACGATATACTTGATATCTTCTATAACGGACTTACCGATGCTTCTAGGGACCACCTAGATAGTTTTGCCGGTTGTGTTTTTAGGGAACGAACTATAGAACAAGCTGAGATTCTACTGAATAACATCTTGATCAATGATAATGCTTGGACTATTCCCAAACCACCTCCTAAGCCAACTCCTAAGAAAAGAGGTATTCTATTCCTCAGTCCCGAAGATATACAAGAAGTCAAGAAATCTATGCAAGAGAAAGGCATTAGATCTGAAGATGTCAAAAATCTACCACCTACCGAAGAGATCCATGGTCTCGATAACCCGATACAAGTAGTAGAAGTGAATTCTCTGCGTAGGTTTAATGAGAGTGATATTCCTTTTGACAAACCTGCTAGCCTATGCTTTGATGAATTTCACAACTTTGTTGCCAAACAACAGAGTTTCAATGATTATGTTAGCAGACATTTGGAACAAAGTACTCGTATGCTTAGTGATTTAAGTGCTTGTGTAGACAGAAATGTCAATGATCTAAAGCTTCTGAGTAAACATGCCTCTATGATTACTGCTCAGGTAGAACAAGTACTTAAAGCTCAGAATGACTTGCTCAATGAATTAAATGACAACTCTGTCAGAGTCATTACTAGAGGAGGCACTACTGGAATCAGAGATTTTGCCATCTGCTGCTTCTTTGCCGTCCGCTGGCTGATGGCAAAGACCCTCTTTGCCATCAGCTACCAGAAACTAGACGGCAAAGAGAAGGCTGATGGCAAAGGTACTATTTGCCATCAGCCAGCTCTTTGCCGTTAGCTGGCTCACGACAAACATCACTCAAGCAGACGGCAAAGAGCCAAGCTGGCCCACCCCGCACCCCCTCTCTCCCCCCTAACGACCTCTCTCTTTGCCGTCCGCTTTTCTCCTCTGTGCCGTCGGGAGGCGGACGGCAAAGAGGGTGCGCCCTAATGGCCATTAGCCCCACCCCACGCGCCTCTCATCTCCCCTAACGGCCACCCCACCCCCCTCTCTCTCACCCCCCGAAACCACCACCGCCGCCGCGCCCTCCTCCGGCCTCCCTGCGCCGCCGCCCCCTCCTCCTCCGGCCTCCCTGCGCCACCGCCCCCTCCTCCTCCGGCCTCCCTGCGCCGCCGCGCCATCCTCCGGCCTCCCTGCGCCGCCGCCGCACCCTCCTCCGGCCTCCCTGCACAGCCACGCCCTGCTCCTCCCTGCACCGCCGTGCCCTCCTCCTCCCTGCGCCACCACCGCATCCTCCTCCTCCCTGCGCCCCCTCCTCCTCCCCGGGACCTCCTCCTCCACCACCGTCATTGGAGCTCGCCCCTTCTCCACCACCACCCCCTCCGTCACCACCGCCCTCTCCTCCACCACCGCGCCCTCCTCCTCCCCGGCCGCCCCCTCCGGTGATTCCTTTTTTCTTCTTTTTTTTGCTAATTAACAGATTTAGTGGCATATATAGTTTAGTTGGTAGGTTAGTTAATTAGTAGATTTAGTGGTAGTTTAGTTAGTTGGTAGATTTAGTTAGTTAATTAGTAGATTTAGTAGGTAGTTTAGTGGTAGATTTTGTTTTGTTAATTAGTGGTAGCTAGATTCTTTTTTAGTTACTTAGTGGTAGATTCTGTTTTTGTTATTTTTTTGCTGTTTAGTGCTATATAGGTTTAGCGATAGGTTTAGTTACCTTGGTTAGTTAGGTTAGTTAGTTAGTTAGCTTGATAGAAAGAATAGGAAGAAGAAGAAGAGGAGGAGGAGGAGAAGAGGAGAAGAGGAGGAGAAGAAGAAGAAGAAGAAGAAGAAGAAGAGGAGGAGGAGGAGAAGACAAAAATAAGAAGGAGAAGAAGAAAAGAAGAAGAAGAGAAGAAGAGAAGAAGAAGAGAAGAAGAGAAGAAGAATACCTTCTCCTCCTTCTCCTTCTTATCCTCCTTCTTCTCCTCCTCCTCCTTCTCTTTCTTCTTGATTTCTTCTTCTTCTTCTCCTCCTCCTCTTTCTACTCCTCTTTCTTATTCCCCTTACCTTATTTTCCCCCAACAATGAGATAATTAGCCCATTTAGCTACAAAATGGCATAAAAACCTTGGTTAGCTCATGAATATTATATTCTTAACTTGTTTTCCTCTAAAATGACATAATTAGAATATTTGTGTTGATCGGATGGATTTACATGTGATAGTTGTCTCGTCGCTATGGGGTCTGCTGTGCGAAGACCTCCCCGTGCATTGTACGAGCTCCGCCCCTGCATTCGTGGGTCAGTACAAATTTCATCTCCTCCTCGCCCCTTCATTTACTGTGGCTCAGTTTCCGGATGAAACTTTCTAGATTTAGGTAATTAAATTAATTTATCAGTATGCGTGACCAGTATGCATCTCCCGTTCGAAAGGGCGACATCTATAAATATGCATGTCTTTGCATATTTATAACCGCCATCCTTTCGAATTGTCCAACATTATCCATGGACAGCCCGAGTATGTGTAGATTGGGTTCGTTTTCCCGTATGCTGTGCTCTGGATCCGATGTGGAATTTCGTCAGTGCCTCCCTGTTGTTCTCCGGATGCACATCCTCTCTGTTTATTGCGGATACGTGTATCAGGAGAACAGCGGGGAGGTGCTGCCGAAATTTTGCGTTGGATCCGGAGCAGAGCATGGGAAAACGAACTCAATCTACACATACTCGGGTGGGATTAGGACCTATCTTTACCTATTAGCGTGTAGGTTGCCTGGACGTAATAAAAATGGCGAACCTGATTAACCGATGAATATAAATGCTAAATTATATATAAATATATTTCTTCTGTCTTTAGTAGCTAGGCAGATGAGTGATCGTGCGTGGATGTATACCGGTCACCCTAGTCAGAAAGAGATGACGAAAGAATGGTTTGTAAAAACAAAGGAATTTGTGAAAGCCGCATTCACAAATGGCCAGGAAAGAAACTATTGCCCGTGTCCTGGATGCGACAACTATAAAAAGACGACAGAGCTGTAATGATTAAACACCTGTAGAGGAGGGATTTTAAGCCTAATTATACGGTGTGGACATTTCATGGTGAGTCTATACAACGCACAAGAGCTGAGGTGGTCCGTCGTCGCACCGACGAGCATGGTACCGGGATGAAGTGCCGCCACATGTCAGACCACCTCTCCCAAATGAACAGGATTATGAACCTCACATTAACCCAGACACATATGATGGAGAATTCTTCCAAGAAACACGTCTTTCCAAGAAATGTTTCAAGAACCGTCGTGCTTCACCCAAGAACATGGAAGTATACAGCGACAATGAATTCGACTCCACCCCTGAGCCGGAACCAGAAGACCTGGAACTCGTAGAGGTTACTGATGCGGATGACCTGTCAATGCTTCAACGATTAAAGAAAGGCCTTTCACAACTTCACGCCGCTGAACCCGACAAGCACGTCATTCATGAAGACATGCGTGATAGTGATGATGATGCATTTATTGATGATGATTATTAGTTTGTAAGGTTCACAACTTAAATTATATATATTTTAATCTTTATTATTCATGTACATATTATTATTCATGTCAGTTATTCAATTTTTTTATGTTGTACTAATTTCTTTTAATCTTTATCATGGCAGGTCACCAGGTGTTGAAAGATGGTGGGCGCTGGTCTAGAGCGCTCGACGGGTTATTCCCAGCCGCCCCGCACGAGGGGTGGTACTTCCCTTCCACCCCTATCTCTCCGTAGAGACTTGGCAGACAGTCTGTCGACACCATCCGTGGGTTCTTCTTCGTCGGCGGCATTGCCCACTGGGAGAGGTGCTGGTCGGGTAGGGAAGAAGGGGAATGGTACAGGGAGAGGTGGTGGCCGCGGAAGATCTAGGAGGACTATTGAGACGTCCTCGCCACCACCACCAGCTCATTCATCCAAGCATAGGACTACTATGGTCGACCCGTTTGCGGAGGAGGCTACGGGGACTCCGGTCCAGGAGCCTGGTGTTGACGGGCATTTGTCCCATGAGACTCCGGTCCAGGATCAACCTCGGGTCGAGGTGCATTCGGCCCACGAGACTATGGTTCGGGAGGCTTCACCCGACGTGGAGAGGCCCGGATGGGATACCTGGCCGGATCGGACCGAGTTGCCGGATTGGACCGAGGGTCTGGGTGGCTCAGGGGGCGGGGATGGCGGGGACGAGTTTACGAATAGTGAGGGCGATGTGCAGGTGGACGGGGCCACCGTGTACAAGCGTGGTAGTACACGTCTCCCGTTCGTGCCGGCTACCCGCGAGTAGAGGCCGGTGATTAAACCTGAAGGAGATAGGTAAGTACATTTACTCTTTTTTAGCTTTTGCCTTCAAGTTTGTTCAAATATCTAATGCGTTGACCTTATCATACTGCAGCGGATGGGCACACCCTCGTGGAGTCCGCAAGCCGAACTCCGTCCTTGGTGTGCTTTGCCGGACAAATTTCCCGGGGTTTGTCACATTGCCTGGTGAGGGTCAGGTTCCTACACTAGGATTTTCCTGGGAGCACTACCAGGCTTCGCAGGCCCCGCCGGAGGAGATTATAGATGGTGTCTTGTACCACACGAGGGCTGAGATGGTGATCAAGAGCTTTTGGGTTAATTATCCTTTTACACAATCTAAAATTAACAATATAGCTAATTATTGTACTAATCGGTGTTTTCACGTTTGATTGCAGACCTTCTATAGGTGTGAGGATGGATATGAGGAGGAGGCGGCCAAGGTTCTCGAGGCCGAGTGTAGGCGGTTACTACATAACTTACGCCACGAGGTTCGGCCGCAGGCTATTCGAGACTACTACGCCACGCGTGGTATTAAGAAGCAGAAAAGGATTGCCGCGGAAAGTTTCTGAAGAAGGAGCAATACATGAAGGTAATTACCTATTCTTAAGTCCTTCTACGTAGTTTTCTTGATTTCATTCATAGGCGTAGCGCTCAAAATTCTTTCTAATAACTTACATGTGCCCCCGAGATGGTGTGCGGATAAGATGGATTGTTGGGAGGCGTTGGTTGATGAGTGGTGCACAGGTAGCTGGCGAGCCGTCCATGAGAATGCGAAGGATCGGCATAGCCAAATGGTTGGTGTGCCACACCATCAAGGCAGCGCCAACTTACTTCAGTTCGGACGAAACTGGGTATGTGATTTGCCCCATGATTCATGCAATTCATTCTTCATGCTAATATTTTGTTCCTCTCTTTTAGGCGCATCACAATAAGACGGAGATGCCACACTTGTACGACCTTTATGGCATGGCCCATACTGCCTCGTACAAGAAGGCGAAGGCATTCTCTGAGTCTGACCTGGATGATCCAAATAACTTCACCAACATATCATCCCACCACAAGCTCGTGACATACAGGGACACGGGGAAGGCTACGAAAGGGGATGACTTTAACCCGAGCTAGGAACCTTTGGATCCAGAGCTGGTGATGATATCTGGTGGCGGGAGGCCCCATGGCTCGATAGCCAGTGGAGATGGGATAATACGTTGTCCACTCACTCTCCCGAAGATCAAGGCGCGCCGGTCGAGCAGCTGTCCTGAGATAACGCGTCGTCCACGACCAGTTGATCTTGCCATCGAGGTTAGTTGTACGGACTAAGAAAACTTTCATCCATTTCATTATGCGTGTCACCATAGATCATTACTGTGGTAACGAGGAATGGTGTTTCAGGCTGCTCTTCAGAAAGAGAGAGCGGCAAACCAGGCTGCTCTTGAGAAAGAGAGATTGGCAAGCCAGGCTGCTCTTCAGGCTACTCTTGATGGGAGGGACCAGACCACGATACGATTGATTGAGGAGGAGAGGGCCCGGAATGAGGCGGGTCAACGGGCCCTGTACGAGCTTTTTGTGGTAAGTTTTTTTTCACATTAGCCAAATCATGTGTGTAATGTCTGTTTCATTACTAACTAAGAAGACCCACTCTTTAGGGTCTGTGTGAGAAGAGTGGTCAAGTCCGTCCGCCGATGCCTGTCTTCTCTTTGATTGGCACGTTGAGTTTCATTATAAACTAGTATTAATAATTGAGTGTCATCATGCTAACTGAGACATTGCAAAATATCTTTTCTGCAGAATAACTCCTGAGCGTCATCACACGACCCTTCTCCAGGTGTTTCTCCTCCTTGATGACCACCACGGTAAGTTTCTCTTCTCCTCTTTCATATTCTCCTTGCCTTAGTTTCCCCAACAATGACATAATTAGCCCATTTAGCTCCAAAAAGACATTATAAGCTCAAAATGGCATAAGAACCTTGGTTAGCTCATTAATATTATATACTTAGCTTGTTTTCCTCTATAATGGGATAATTAGCCCATTTAGCTCCAAAAAGACATAGTTAGCTAATTGAGCTCCAAGACGAGGAGAAGAGGAGAAATGAAAAGGAAGAACAAAAAGAAGAAGAGAAACAAAAGAGAAGGAGAAGGAGACGAAGGAGGAGGAGAAGAAGAAGAGAAGAAGAAGAACAAGGAGGAGGAGGAGGAGGAGAAGGAGGAGAAGGCCAAGGACATTCTAGTCCTTCTCCTCCTCCTCCTTCTTCTTTATTTATTCTTATTCTCCTCCTCCTCCTCTTTCTTCTCCTCTTTCATATTCTCCTTGCCTTAATTTCCCCAACAATGACATAATTAGCCCATTTAGCTCCAAAAATACATTATAAGCTCAAAATGGCATAAGAACCTTGGTTAGCTCATTAATATTATATACTTAGCTTGTTTTCCTCTATAATGACATAATTAGTCCATTTAGCTCCAAAAAGACATAGTTAGCTAATTGAGCTCCAAGAAGAGGAGAAGAGGAGAAATGAAAAGGAAGAACAAAAAGAAGAAGAGAAAGAGAAGAGAAGGAGAAGGAGAAGAAGGAGGAGGAGAAGAAGAAGAGAAGAAGAAGGAGGAGGAGGAGGAGGAGGAGGAGAAGGAGGAGAAGGCCAAGGACCTTCTAGTCCTTCTCCTCCTCCTTCTTTATTTCTTCTTCTTCTTATTATCCTCATCTTTCTTCTCCTCTTTCATATTCTCCTTGCCTTAATTTCCCCAACAATGACATAATTAGCCCATTTAGCTCCAAAAAGACATTATAAGCTCAAAATGGCATAAGAACCTTGGTTAGCTCATTAATATTATATACTTAGCTTGTTTTCCTCTATAATGACATAATTAGCCCATTTAGCTCCAAAAAGACATAGTTAGCTAATTTAGCTCCAAGAAGAGGAGAAGAGGAGAAATGAAAAGGAAGAACAAAAAGAAGAAGAGAAAGAGAAGAGAAGGAGAAGGAGAAGACGGAGGAGGAGAAGAAGAAGAAGGAGGAGGAGGAGGAGAAGGAGGAGGAGAAGGCCATGGACCTTCTAATCCTTCTCCTCCTTCTCCTCCTTCTTCTTTATTTCTTCTTCTTCTCCTCCTCCTCTTTCTTCTCCTCTTTCATATTCTGCTTGCCTTAATTTCCCCAACAATGACATAATTAGCCCATTTAGCTCCAAAAAGACATTATAAGCTCAAAATGGCATAAGAACCTTGGTTAGCTCATTAATATTATATACTTAGCTTGTTTTCCTCTATAATGACATAATTAGCCCATTTAGCTCCAAAAAGACATAGTTAGCTAATTTAGCTCCAAGAAGAGGAGAAGAGGAGAAATGAAAAGGAAGAACAAAAATAAGAAGAGAAAGAGAAGAGAAGGAGAAGGAGAAGAAGGAGGAGGAGGAGAAGGAGGAGAAGGCCAAGGACCTTCTAGTCCTTCTCCTCCTTCTCCTCCTTCTTCTTTATTTATTCTTCTTATTCTCCTCCTCCTCTTTCTTCTCCTCTTTCATATTATCCTTGCCTTAATTTCCACAACAATGACATAATTAGCCCATTTAGCTCCAAAAAAGACATTATAAGCTCAAAATGGCATAAGAACCTTGGTTAGCTCATTAATATTATATACTTAGCTTGTTTTCCTCTATAATGACATAATTAGGCCATTTAGCTCCAAAAAGACATAGTTAGCTAATTTAGCTCCAAGAAGAGGAGAAATGAAAAGGAAGAACAAAAAGAAGAAGAGAAAGGGAAGAGAAGGAGAAGGAGAAGAAGGAGGAGGAGAAGAAGAAGAAGAAGAAGAAGGAGGAGGAGGAGGAGGCGAAGGAGGAGAAGGCCAATAACCTTCTAGTCCTTCTCCTACTCCTCCTCATTCTCCTCCTTCTTCTTTATTTCTTCTTCTTCTTCTCGTCCTCCTCTTTCTTCCCCTCTTTCATATTATCCTTGCCTTCATTTCCCCAACAATGACATAGTTAGCCCATTTAGCTCCAAAAAGACATTATAAGCTCAAAATGGCATAAGAACCTTGGTTAGCTCATTAATATTATATACTTAGCTTGTTTTCCTCTATAATGACATAATTGGCCCATTTAGCTCCAAAAAGACATAGTTAGCTAATTTAGCTCCAAGAAGAGGAGAAGAGGAGAAATGAAAAGGAAGAACAAAAATAAGAAGAGAAAGAGAAGAGAAGGAGAAGGAGAAGAAGGAGGAGGAGGAGAAGGAGGAGAAGGCCAAGGACCTTCTAGTCCTTCTCCTCCTCCTCCTCCTTCTCCTCCTTATTTATTTCTTTTTCTCCTCCTCCTCCTCTTTATTCTCCTCTTTCATATTCTCCTTGCCTTAATTTCCCCAACAATGACATAATTAGCCCATTTAGCTCCAAAAAGACATTATAAGCTCAAAATGGCATAAGAACCTTGGTTAGCTCATTAATATTATATACTTAGCTTGTTTTCCTCTATAATGACATAATTGTCCCATTTAGCTCCAAAAAGACATAGTTAGCTAATTTAGCTCCAAGAAGAGGAGAAGAGGAGAAATGAAAAGAAGGAAGAACAAGAAGAAGAAGAGAAGAAGAAGAGAAGGAGAAGGAGAAGAAGAAGAAGGAGGAGGAGAAGAAGAGAAGAAGAAGGAGAAGGAGGAGAAGAAGGAGAGGGAGCCCTCCTTCTTCTCCTTCTTCTTCTCTCCTCCTCCTTCTCCTCCTTCTTCTCCTTCTTATTCTCTTCTTGTTTTTTCTTCTTCTCCTCCTCCTCCTTCTCCTTCCCCTCCTCCTCCTCCTCCGTCTTCTTGTTTTTCTTCTCCTTGTTCTCTTCTTGCTTCTTCTCTTTCTTCTTCAATTTAGCTTATTTGTCATATATATGTTGTTGTTGTTCTTTTTCTGACTTTCTTATTCCCATTTTGCAGATTGGATGTACTACATGCATGGAAGCTGGCATTGATGGAGTGCTTTAGTTCTAGTTTTCATTTGAGTTGATGAACAATGTGGAATTATATGTATATGTATATATGGATGAACATTATATGTGGAACTATATGTATATGTATATATATGATGAAACTTTTTGCTATGAATATGTGTTGTGACCTATATATGTGCTATGTATATGTATATGTGTTGTGACCTATATATGTGCTAGGTATATGTATATGTGTTGTGAAATAAACAAAAAAAATGGTGACAATATGGGCTCTTTGCCGTCTGCCAGCTGATGGCAAAGGCCTTTGCCATCAGTGGACCGACGACAAAGGTGCCACATGGCGCCCAGCTGTGCAACCTGGGCAGCAGCAGTTGGCCATATAATCTCTTTGTCGTCTGCTTCCAGGGTGGAAGACGGCAAAGAAGAGGGCACAGAGGAGGGGGGAGGAGGGGTAGGCAGACGGCAAAGAGTGGAGGGGGGGGAGGTGGAGGCAAACGGCAAAGAGTGGAGGGGGGGGGGAGGAGGTGGAGGCAGATGGCAAAGAGTGGAGGGGGGGGGGAAGGAGGAGGTGGAGGCAGACGACAAAGAAGAGGGCGAGGCAGACGACAAAGCTTCCGTTAGCCCCTAACGGAGGCAACTCCTGTCGGCTGCCGTCTCGACTTCTTTGCCGACTGCTCTTATGAAAAGCTGACGACAAAGCTCTTTGCCGTCCGCTTCGGTGAGGCTGACGGCAAAGAAGCTACAATGCCGTCGTAGGCTGACGCAGAATTTTTGCCGACATGAGTTTTCTTTGCCGTCTGTGGATTACTATTTGCCGTCTGTGATGGCAGACGGCAAAGAAGCTAATTCCTGTAGTGAGGCAAAATGACTCGGGAACCTTTGTATCCTGAAGGCCATCCTAAGAGAATTGATCAAAATTCTCAAGGAACTAATGCTGATACACCCAGTCATCCTAAGAAGAAGGATGATAGAAACCTACATGTCAGTTCACCAAATACTGTCACACGTGAAGAACCAAATGATATTTCTGCGTCTGATGCAGAAACACAATCTGGTAATGAACATGAACCTGGTGACAATATGGACAACGATGTTCATAATGAGGCTCAGCCTAGCAATGATAAGGATGTGGAGATTGAACCTACGGTTAATCCTGATAACCCACAACCTAAGAGATATGATAAGGATGACTTTGTTGCTAGGAAGCATGGTAAAGAAAGGGAGCCATGGGTTCAGAGACCCATGCCCTTTCCTACTAAGCCATCCAAGAAAAAAGATGATGAGGATTTTGAGAGCTTCGTTGAGATGATAAGACCCGTCTTTTTGCAGATGCGGTTAATTGATATGCTCAAAATGTCTCCATATGCCAAGTACATGAAATATATCATGACTAATAAACGGAAGATACCATATCTTGAGATCTCCACCATGCTTGCCAATTAGACTTTCAAAGGTGGAACTCCTAAAAAACCTGGTAATCCCGGAGTGCCCACTATACCTTGCTCCATTAAAGGAAACTATGTAAGAACTGCCTTATGTGACCTTGGAGCCGGTGTTAGTGTTATGCCGCTCTCTCTTTATCGTAGACTTGAACTGGATAAGTTGACACCCACTGAAATTACTCTGCAAATGGCCGACAAATCAGCAGCTTTCCCTATCGGCATTTGCGAGGATGTGCCTGTTGTGGTTGCTAACACCACCATCTTAACAGACTTTGTTATCTTGGATTTCCCGAGGACGATGCCATGGCTGTCATCCTCGGAAGACCCTTTTTAAACACTACAAGGGCTGTTATAGATTGCAACAAAGGCAATGTCACTTTCCATGTCAACGGTAATGAGCATATAGTGCACTTTTCAAGGAAACGATATCAAGTACATTGCATCAATGCTATCGAAAAAACTTCATCGATTCTTATTGGGAGCTTTGAATGCCCTATTCCTCGTGTCAAGATGAAGTATGATTTGCTTGTTGGGGAGATACATATTCCCATTGAGGTGACTTAGTGGCTATTCGAAAATTCTCCATTTCCTCTTGCGATTCGAAAAGGTTTTGTCATGATGATTTGATCAACCCCATTGACGGATTTCTTTCGATGACCATGAAATGGATGAATCAAAGAGTCACATACATCTGTTTTAAGCTTTCACTTTCTATTGCTTAGAAGAAAAATGATAGATTTAGTTTAGTTTTTCCTGCTTTCTGTTTTAGTGTCCTGGAGAAAAATACCCCAAAAATAAAAGTTCTCCGATGGTCCTGAAAATCTAGTATGATTTTTTCTGGATTTTTTGAAAAATACTAGGACTGAGAGCTGGCCTGGGGGCCACACCGGTGGGCCACAAGCCGTGTAGCCGCCGCCCCTGGTGGCGGCTACCAATCTTGTGGGGCCCACAGGGACCCCCTCCACTCATTCCAGCTCCCATCCTCTTCTTCTACCTCCAGAAAAAATCGTTTCGCAGCTCAAACCCGTGTTCTTGCTCATTTGGCTGAGATTTTCGATCTCCTTGGTCAAAGCACCATTCTACGAACCATTTTGGGGAAAGTACTCCTTGGTAAGTGCCTCCTCCATTGGTCCAATTAGTTTTTTCTCTAGTGCTTTATCCTTTGTGTATTCTTGCTACCTTGGTGACCCTGTTCTTGAGCTTGAAATGTTAAATTTAGCTTGTCCCAAGTAGTTTTAGCGCGTGATATGGTCTCTAGGCACTAGTAGGAGTAGTTGCTACGAGTTGGGTTAATCCTTACTCACTTTTCTTTCAAAGTCTCTAAAAATTTCAGAATTTTTCAGAGCTAGAAAAAGGAAAAGATGAGGAGGTTCTTGAGAGGCTCTTCAAGCCGTAACCCCAAGGAGGATGAGAAGAACCACCCCAAGTACGTGGTTCCTCGAGTCACAGAAGTTCGAGCGTGCGAGTGGCCAAGTGATGAATTTTTGCGCGCCGATGGGCTTTATGAAGACTTTTATTACTTGGTGGAGAACGCAGGTCTTACCGCGTTCGTTGAAGATAAGTTCTCACAATACCTCCTCCTCACCAATATTTTCGTTCAAAGCTTCAACTTTTATCCGAGGAAGAATCCTCCCATGGTTGAGTTCATGTTATACGACATCCCCCAGTGCATGACACTACAGGATTTTTGCAATGTATGCAAATTACCTTATGTTGGGGATATTCATGACCCTCGTCCACGGGACTTGGAGGATTTCATAGGTACTATTGCTGTTGGAGAGGAGAGAGGAGTGTCTCGCGCTAGAATTGCTAGCATACATTTTGCTGTGCTTCGGTACTTTTCATTATTTGTGGGAAAATGTTTGATTGGCCGTGGGGAGGCTGGATCACTTAGTTCTCCAGACCTGGTGGTTTTGCGCGAAGGCCTTTATAACGATAAGACTTATAGCCTAGGTGTTATAGTAGCTCAGCGGTTGAACACAAACCGTTCCAAGGGTGTCGTCTTTGGAGGTATCTATGCTACCCGTCTTGCCAGACACTTTGAGATACCCGTTAGACTGGGGGAGGAAGGAGAGATGCTTCTTCCTGAGAAATATGTGGATTATGACAGCATGGTTCGCCATGATTTTCTGGATAGAGATGCTAGTAGACGGATGATTTATAACCTGGTATTTAGTCAGGGTACTCGAGAGACTATTACTTTGCCTGCTCCTTCTTTCTTCGATCTTCATGCAGGCAGGTACACTATTATGCCCTCGGACATCTACGCATATTGGGGCTTGGCCCAACCACACGTGCCTGTGCCCGAGCCGCAAGTCGAGTACCAGACGCCAGTTTATCAGTGGGAGCCAGAGGAGCTCACACAGCAGTGGCATCCACAGTCCGCTCCGGAGTATCCCGGAGCTGGTTATTTCCCGCCTTGGGAGTAGACCAAGCTAGGCCAAAAGCCTAAGCTTGGGGGAGTACGTGTTCTCACAGACCTTACATTCATCTTTATGCTTTCACTTTGTTAGTCAGTATTTACACTTTGCCACTGTATTATCCATGCTAGTTTATTTTCATTTTCTTGTTTTCTTGTTTTGTGTCCTTTTGAGAAAACCCAAAAAGATTTTCCTTTCTTCTTTTGCTTGTTGGGAGTTTTCCTGTGTAAATAGTTTTCTTTTTCTTTGGGTCAAGGTAGAAGATATTGGTTACAATGTTTAGTGGCTCTTGCATGCATACCTGTTTAGCTTTCAAAGAGCCATATTACTTTGTCTTCTCCTTTGTGTTTGCCTGCAGATTCAGCTTAGTCCAATGCACGAGCACTCTTATTATTGTTCACATCGTTCGATCGTGCAAGTGAAAGGCAATAATGATGATATATGATGAAGTGACTGAGACTGGAAAAGCTGGTATGAACTCTATCTATTTTTTTTTGTAAATATGACTAGCTTGTCGTCCCAGCTTTAGCTTTGTTGTGAGAGAACCATGTTTGCAATGACAACTTAAAGATCATAGTTTCTGATGCCATGTTTAATTAGCTGAGAGCTCATAATGGTTTGTCTTGAATGCCAACATACATTTTGAGATGACTATGATGTAGTATGATAGGCTGGTACTCTCCTTTGAATGATTCAAGTGGCTTGACTTGGCGCATGTTCATGCATGTAGTTGAAACAAAATCAACATAGCCTCTATGATGTTCGTATTCTTGGTGATTTATATCCTGCTCATGCTTGCACTCAATGTTAGTCAAACTCATTGCATCTTGATGACTGTTGTTGCTCTCTAGTTGGTCGCTTCCCAGTCTTTTGCTAGCCTTCACTTGTACTAAGCGGAATACTTCTTGTGCATACACTTCCATAAACCCAAAAGTTTTTCCATGAGAGTCCACCATACCTACCTATTTGCGGTATCTACATGCCGTTCCAAGTAAATTTGCATGTGCCATTCTCTAAACCTTCAAGAAATAATCTGCTTTGCATGCCCGAACCGCTCATGTGGTGACAGGGGGCTATTGATATCTTCCATGTTAGGCGTGATATCCTCAACATGTGTTTATTCACTGTCATTCACGAGAAAGGGGCCGGTAATTGGAATGCCCAGTTCCACGCTTAAATCGAAAACATAACTGTAAAACAAGACTCCCCCCGGATTGATGTTAGTATGGACGGTACCCGAGGATTCGGCTCGCAGTGGAGTGTAATGGATTGGTGGTGGGGGAGTTAAAACTTTACTTTTCTGTTTGGAACCGCCTATAGCATGAATAGCATGGAAGATATTGAGAACTCTTGGTGATTGCGTTGACAATGAAAGCATGCCAGCCAAAATTATTATCTCTGTTTTCAAAGCTTGAGCTCTGGCACCTCTCCAAATCAATGCTTCCCATCTGCGAAGGGCCTGTCTATTTATTTTCCTGTTGAGTCATCCTCCTCTTGTATTAGCACCAATTAGAGAGCACCTCTGTCATTTTTATGCTTTGCTTTTGATTGATATTGAGTATGACTATGACTGGATCTTCGTTGCTATGAATTACAATGTTTAGTCAGCCCTTGATGTTTGAAAGTGCTCTACATTTATGTTTTGCGGTCTCAGAAAGAGCTAGCGAGATACCACCTATTCATATTGCTTCATGCTTGTTTTGATTGAATTGTTGGTATCAGAAACTCATTATTATTTGCTCGCTAGATGATTATGCCATTGATATTAGTTTACCGTGAGACCTTTGTGTCACTTGCTTATGTGGTTAACTTGTGATCTTGCTGAAATTCTGGTTATGAGTTAGACATAGTTGCAATAACAAGATCAAACAAAGTTTGTCAAAGTTTTTCTTCCTCTTTCAGTTTGTCAACTAAGTTGCTTGAGGACAAGCAAGGTTTTAAGCTTGGGGGAGTTGATACGTCTCCATCGTATCTACTTTTCCAAACTCTTTTGCCCTTGTTTTGGACTCTAATTTCCATGATTTGAGTGGAACTAACCCGGACTGACGCTGTTTTCAGCAGAATTGCCTTGGTGTTGTTTTTGTGCAGAAATGAAAGTTCTCGGAATGTCCTGAAAATTTACGGAGAATATTTCTGGAAAATATGAAAAATACCCGCGCAAAGATCCAACGGAGGGGATGGGCCAGTGGGCCACAAGCCCTGTAGCCGCCGCATCCTGGTGGCGGCTACGAAGCTTTGGGGCCCACGTGGCTCTGCCGCCCCCAATTCCAGCGCTATTTATTCCCTTTCATCCCAGAAAAAATAGAGAGAGAATATTTCATCGTGTTTGCGATACGGAGGCGCCGCCACATCCTGTTCTTCATCTGGAGGGCAGATCTGGAGTCCGTTTTGAGCTCCGGAGAGGGGAAATCGTCGCCATCGTCATCATTAACCTTCTTCCCTCTCCAATTCCATGAAGCTCTTCATCGTTCGTGAGTAATCTATTCGTAGGCTCGCTGGGCGGTGATGAGTAGGATGAGATCTATCATGTAATCGAGTTAGTTTTGACGGGGATTGATCCCTAGTATCCACTATGTTCTGAGATTGATGTTGCTACTACTTTGCCATGCTTAATGCTTGTCACTAGGGCCCGAGTGCCATGATTTCAGATCTGAAATTATTATGTTGTCACCAATATATGTGTGTTTTAGATCCGATCTTGCAAGTTGTAGTTACCTACTATGTGTTATGATCCGGAAACCCCGGAGTGACAATAACCGAAACCACTCCCGGTGATGACCATAGTTTGAGGAGTTCATGTGTTCACCAAGTGCTAATGCGTTGTTCTGGTTCTTTATTAAAAGGAGAACCTTAATATCCCGTAGTATCCTTTTGGACCCCGCTGTCACGGGAGAGATGGACAATAGATGTCATGCAAGTTCTTTTCCCTAAGCACGTATGACGACACACGGAATGCATGCCTACATCACATTGACGAACGGGAGCTAGCCACATATCTCTTCGTGTTATAACTGTTGCATGATGAATATCATCCGACAAATCACCGACCCATTGCCTACGAGTTTGTCCCAGTGTTGCTGTTACTTGTTCTCCTCTGCTGCTGTTACTACTGTTGCTGCTGCTGTTACTTGTCTTGCTACTGCTGTTATTTGCTACTGTTGCTACTTGCTACTGCTGTCACTACTGCTGTTCATTTCCACTGCTGTTGCTCGTTACACTGCTGCTACGTGCTACAATACTTTCATGGCGCCATTGATACAACAGCTAGGAATAGTCTGCCGTCAACAGATCGTTTCTGGCACCGTTGTTATCATACTACTTTGCTGTTGACACTTTGCTTGCAGATACTAATCTTTCATGTGTAGTTGAATCTAACACATTCAGCTGCTAACGCTTGAGAATATTCTTTCACTTCCCGTCGCACGAACCAACAAATTTGGGTTGAATACTCTACCCTCAAAAACTGCCTCGATCCCACGCGCTGGTGGCTATTGCAAGACAATTTTTAATTGTTGAGCTATTGGGAGCATCGCCTAGAGGGGGTGAATAGGAATTTTAAAATAATTATGGTTTACGCTTGAACAAATGCGGAATAAAACTAATGGTTAATTTATCAAGCACAAAACCTAAAACAACTAGGCTCACCTATGTGCACCAACAACTTATGCTAAGCAAGCTTAAACAACTGAGTGATAGCAAGATATATGACAAGAAACAATATGGCTATCATAGAGTAAAGTGCATATATAGAGGGTTCGAGTAAGAGATAACCGAGGCACTTGGAGATGACGATGTATCCCAAAGTTCACACCCTTGCGGATGCTAATCACCGTTGGAGCGGTGTGGAGGCACAATGCTCCCCAAGATGCCACTAAGGCCACGGTAATCTCCTCACGCCCTCGAACAATGCAAGATGCCGTGATTCCACTAAGGGACCCTTGAGGGCGGTCACCGAACCCGTACAAACAAGGTTGGGGCAATCTCCCCAACTTAATTGGAGGCTCCCAACAACACCACGAAGCTTCACCACAATGGCATATGGCTTTGAGGTGACCACAAATGCTCGGGGCAATCTCCACAACTTAATTGGATACCCTGACGCTTGCCCGGAGCTTTACACTACAATGATTGAGCTTCGAGGCACCACCAAGCTTCTACGGGTACCAAGTACCCAAGGGTAATAAGCTTCTCAACTTCTCACTTCCAAGTATCACCTTGGAGAACTCAAACCTATGCACCAAATGTAATGGCAAGGGCACACATAGTGTCCAAGTCATTCTCTCCCAAATCCCAACAAAGCACCTAATGTTAGGGACGAAAATGAGAGGAAGAACGAAGAAGAACACGAAGAACTCCAAGATCTAGACCCAAGGGGTTCCCCTCACTAAGAGGATAAATTGATTGGTGGAAATGTAGATCTAGATCTCATCTCTCTTTTCCCTGAAGAGCTAGCAAGAATCATTGGAGGGATTGAGAGTTAGCAGGCTCGAAGAAGGTCAAGAATGGGGGGAAAACTCGAGCTTACCAGATAAGGTTCAATGGGAATAAGACCCCCTTTTAGAGGTGAGGAAAAATCTAACCGTTATGCTTCACAGCCCGCACAGAGCGGTATTATCGCTCATGGGAGTGGTACTACCGTTCGGTAGGTTCACCAGCCATGCTAAGGCAAAAAGGATGCGCAAATAAAGTCCAACGGAGCGGTGCTACCGCTCGTGGGAGAGGTACTACCGCTCGGTAGGTTCACCAGCCATGACGAGGCAAAAAGGATGCGCAAATAAAGTCCGACGGAGAGGTACTACCGGTCGTGGGAGCGGTACTACCGCTCGGCACAAGCGGTACTACCGCTCGCCACAAAAACTGCCTTAACTTTCGCATACGGACTCCGAATTCAACGAAACCAAGTTTGTTAGAAAGCTAACGACATGAGCTAACACAATATTTATAGAAACATAAATAATAAGAAAGTGAGAAAAGGCCCATAAGAAAATGGTGAGAACCCTTCCTCGAATAAGACCGGTAAAAACTCCCAACATCGAAAACATCATAGAAGATGCATATGGACTCCGTTTTTGATGAACTCGAGATTGTCATGGAGATGACCATAAGCTCTAAAACTAATAAATAGAAACACCAAAGAAGAACCAAGAAATATGATGCAAGGATGCAAATGGTTTGAGCTCTCAACGAACGATACGATCAAGCTACTCACTTGAGAGCCCCCCTTGATAGTACGACAATCTATCCTAAAATAGAAAACCTATCAAGGGCAAACCTATACATTGCACCTAGTCCTCTTGAGCTAGATGATGATGATCTTGGCTTCCTCAAGATGGTCCACCTTTCTTGATTGCCTTGGTTTGACAAAGACTAGTTGATTTCTTCCCCATACTCACTATGGGTGAGCCACTCTTGAGCACATCTTCACAAGTCCATTGCCACCACAATGGACGGCAAGCTTCAAGCATGATATCTTCGTGATGCTCCACTTGAACTTGCACATCGCAATCTTGATGACGATCACCACTTGATGTCATCCTTCATAGGTTGAATGAGATCTTTCTCTTGACGCAAACCCATGGAGACACACCTAACCCCACATAGAACTCTCACAACGATCATGGGTTAGTACACAAAAGCGTTATGGACAATGCTTACCATACCATGGGATCACTTGATCCCTCTCGGGACATCTTGTACACTTTGTATGTTGATCATCTTGATTTACTCTTTGCTTAGTCTTGATCAACCTTGTGTCTTTATGACCAATCTTTGGATAATACCTTGAATACCACCTTGGTCATCATATAAACTCCTTGACACCAACATATGGATTCCAAGAAGTGCCTATGGACAAATCCTTCGAATATAACTTAAGGCAACCATTAGTCCATAGGGATTTTCATCAATTATCAAAACCACATATGGAGAAATATGCTCTAAAAATCTCCCCCATTTTGGTAATTGATGACAATAAGCACAAGAGAGTTTATATAAGGAAATAAGCATATGTGGCACCCCGAGAGAGGGCCGACGCACGCCCGTCCCCAGGATAAGACATGACGCACGCCAAAGACATGATACAGAAATTCCAGGCAAAAAATGGCTTTATTAATAAAATGGAGTATTACAATATTGTTGCTTACAAAAATATTACATGACTCCAAAGCTAACTAAATGGAAGCAGATGTCTTGATACAGTGGCAACGACGTCCCTGGCGGGGCTCCATAACTCGCAGGACTAGCTGGGTTGCGATCTAGCACGACGCATCTTCTCCTGCAACTGGCCACGTGCAAGGCCAGGTGAGTACTTTGAATGTACTCGCAAGACAACCAAATACATAGCATCCAGACAAGCAGATAACAAAGCTAGCCATACAATTATATAATAATGAATCCACGCACGACATGGAATTAATAGGAAAACATGAATCAAGCATAGCATGACGTGGATTAAGCATGTAATCTACCTAACTAGCATGGCAAAAATCACAACATGTGCTTAAATTACTTAGGGTTACCGGATACCAACTTACTCTCTTCTGGGTTGTTCCACGACCCTCGATATACTCGTAATCCAACCTGAATGGATCCAAATCACCTCCAAATCATATAGTCACCTATATAGACATCTCTTGACTAACATATCATATCCCTCACATCCTCTGATGTCCACACAAGATGATTTCTTCCATCATTACTAATACTGATATGGTTGACCATCTACTGAGGTCTGGTCGGGCTGTCCAATACCATGGACTCGGCTATTCGAATAGGTTTGACACTCTGCAGAGGTTGCACACTTTACCCACACTATGGAGCACTGACCTCGTGATCCCATTCGGGTGGACCAGTGTTGCTCCAACGATACTTGTCTGACCCGTGACTCTTCCATCATACCACCGGCAGTCATCCTCCCCTGGAGTCCTGCCCTGGGTGGCCCTGTGTCCTCATGACACCTGCCACCTTCGTGGCCAAACTAAACTGTCCCAAACGGGGACGCCAGCACAAACAACTCAACCGGCTCACAGGGTTATCACCGCCTACCTGATCAGGGTAGCACGCGTGCATAACCCTCCCTCTTTGGAAGTACCGGTGAAAGAGCACGCAATCAGACCAAGTCAAGTCTGTCCCATATCGGCAAATGTGGTTGCACGGGTAAGCCCGGACAGGTGACTCAAGATCAACCAACTAGGTTGTATTATCTCTGAATAAAATCTCTGTTATAGTTAACACTCCGATAGTAATCCAATAATTCATAAGCTCAAGCCACTACTATTGATCCGTATCCATAAACTGTCGGATGAAACACAAAGTAATCCTAGACAGTAATCTCAGCATCATGGCATGAGATCAAACCCTAGTACTACATGTGAATGTTACTAACAATATTATTATTAGCATGGTATCATGTGATCAAGACATGACATTAGATAAAAGGTAATGCTAAGAGCTACTACCAATATCATCACATATGTATGAAAATGCATTCTAACAGATGATACAAATAAACACACAGAGTCCAAGCAAAGTCAGCACACAAGTCCGGATTTAATGATAAGAGGTTGGCTTGCCTGAGGGTCGACGAATACTCCGGGAAGAAGCGCGATAAAACATCGGGAAGATTTGCCGGAGAGGTTTCCCTCTCAGAGGGCTCAATCAGAGGGCAAGGGAAAAGCAGTCATTTCTACTATGCAAACACATAATGAAAATCATACTATCTAAACGGGCTCGACGGCTCGACGAGACGAAAGCCTGGGTGCTGACTTTACCTCAGTCGGAGCCTGGGTCGCAAAGTTATGGCCGTTCGTTGTTTAGGAAGAAAATAAATAAAAGCTTATTCATTTTCGGTCTAAACCAGTGAACGTACACTAACTAAGAAGCTCGGGCGACGGGGTTTAAACAGAAGGCGTATTCCACAACTTACACTTTCGGGAAGTGAAAACGTATTTCTCGCCGAAGCCGCAGCAGTTTGCGCTTTCACTAAACGAAAGCGTAAAGCGGTAAGTACACTTCCACTTAAAAAAGCTAGGGCCCGGGGGGTTTGACTTTCTTAGTCCGGCTGATGGGTGGGACCCGCCCTATCCTCTCTTTCTCTCTCCTCCCCTTCTTCTTTCTCGCGACAAAGAGGCACAGGAGGCGCCGGCCGCCATGGTTGCCGTCGCTCTGCCGCGCGGGAGGTGGAACCGGTGGCTGAGGCGGATGCCCCGTGCCACACTGCGCCCATGGGAGGTGGTCTTGCCGCCGGGGATGGCCGGAGCGAGGCGCAACGGCGGCAGAGAGAAGAGCACGGGGACCTTGGCAGAAGGGGGCGAGGAGGCTGCTGGGGCTTGATGGTTCACGAGAGAGGCTCGGGGACGTCCTTAAATAGCTCAGGGGAGAGGTTTTCGCGACGCCGGGTGAAGCTCCAAGAACCATGGCGAGATTCCGTCGCCAGTCACCTCCAGGAGCAAGGGAACAAGGGGAAAAGGCTTTGGAGGGTGCGGGAGAGCAGTGGGGAGCTTGCTCGCACTCCTAGACAAGCTAGAACCCACTGGAATCAAGCTCCCATCAACTCAAATGCACAAAGCTCGGTTTTGGCACGCTCTGCACGTGGTCACCACGGTGCCACAGCATTGCCACGCCCCCACAAGCTTCCAAGTCATGTCGAGGCTCATCTACACACCGCTCTGAGATGAATTGACACAACACACACCACTAGGGGAGCAGTGGTGTGACTAAACCAAAGCCAAATAGTTTCCAACAACAAGGTGTTTGTGCTGTGGTGTGGCCACCATAGTGCACCTCTTGGTATGATCTTTGGCTGAGGTTGACCACTCAATAAGGTCACTATCCTGGCCAAAAAAATTAGCACAAACAAATACGTCTAGGGGGTACTTCCCATGTAACTTGGCATTCTGACCAGAATTGAAGAAGCTGATGCTGGGGTTAATTGGCTAGATGAAAGTGGCTGAAATTTGGAGGAGACCAATGATTTAGGCATATGGAGTCACTGTAAAAGTTTCATACCATTTCCATAAATATAAATGGTACTTCCTTCACAGTGCTCCATTTTGGACAGAAACTTAGATAATTTGCTGAGAAGGATGGATTGATGGAATGGGCTAAATTTTTGTGGACATGGATAACTTATCTTAATGAACTTCCCTGCAAAATTTCAACTCAAGGGAAACAAGGAATCAAGCACTTCCTTTGCAAACAAAAAATCTGGACAGAGTTTGCAAAGGGAGGTTGTGCTCACTTTTTGAATTGGGGAACTTGCTATTTTGATGTAAATGATGAATATATGGATATGAGAAGCTCCACAAATTATTTGGGATTTTTCCTAGCTACCAAAATGGTAGTTCCTTTGGAAAGGCCCCAAAATGCAATATTGGCTTTAAATTGGAAAAAGGCATTTCCCCTACTTAGTGATGGCCAATATTTTATGAGAGCTTCGTATGATCACAAAGAATATATCCACAAGTTTTCATGACCTCGGGAGATGGATAGATATTTTCTTGGATTTAATTCCTCAGAAAGGCAGAAACATGAATTAATTCTAGAGGAGAAATATTGCATAGGACTTGGCAATATTTTTGCACATCTAGGGTTTATGAGGGAAGAATGATCTCTGGGATTATTTGGAGGATTATCAGAGCAAGGAAAATGATCGCTCCTTTGTAAACACAATGACAGGATTCCCAGTTCCAATATTTCGGTGCTAGGGTTTCAAAGGGGTCCAGGGTTTAGTCAACAAGGGCAAGCTGGCACAAGGACATGAGAAAGGCATTGAGAGGTTGGGGAGAGACTGGATTCACCTGGTCATTTGCCAAATTCCAAAGGAAAAATTTGGGAGAAAAATCTAGGAAGGAATAAGAGCACAAAAATCGATAACCCGATTTTTGGGGTGTTACAGCATAACCAAGCGCACACATACAAAGCTATAATGCATGCGTACAAGATGTAAATGCTTAAGCAATAAAAGAAAAAAACCTCTATGCATCACCAAACTAAACTCTCTAAAGTTCTCCCCCATTGGCATCGATTGCCAAAATGGACAAGAAGTTTAGAAAGCCAATATAGTAGGTGGTCCTCCAAAAAGTGTGTACTTCGCAACAATAGAGTGCAAAGAAATACACATAAACAATGATAAGAAGGTGGAGGAAAACAAACTATATCGAGGACCCTAAGATTGCAAAAAGAAGGATCATATGCCACAAAGACATACAAAAATAGAAGCAAGCAATCAAAAGATACCAGGTGGGACAAACAATCACATGGTCCTTCGAACGACATGAATAGAAGATATTATGATAAATCTAGTGTTTTATCAAAACGAGAGAAGCTCTCCATGATTTGTGCACTAATAAGAATTTTTATATTTGATGCAAGTACACCAAATAGGATCGCTGCTCCCCCAAAATTAACAAAAACACACAAAGAGTGCAAGAAGATAGATGAGGCAATAAGCATATCACCTGCACAAAACATATGGTTGCGCATCATGTAAAAGAGGCAACTTAAGGATAGGCTCAACCAAATTGATTTGTGTGAGTCATGGCAAAGCACTTGAGAAGACTAAGATAAGGATGAGCATTACTCATGAACATAGTCTTAATGAAATGAGAAACAAAGTGCAAGACATATCATTCCCTCACACACACACTAGAAAATGGGTTCACAAGCTTACTAATAAACAAAATAAGAACCAATGCTTGTGACAACCCATGGTGAAGATAGGAAATAATAATCTTGTCAAGAGGAGGGATACCAATCGAAATGGCAAAACCCTCATGAAGACAAGCATGATGAAAAATAATCTTCACCACCAAAGAGTGCATCAAGATGCAAGAATATAATATACACACTCAAGACAAATCCTTTCACGAAGCAACCAAAAACTGAAAAAGGAAATGCAACGGTGAACATGAAGGAAAAGAGGATATCAGTTAGAGGTGTAACTTCTCTCATGTGTAAAAGATTATAGGTAGAAGACAATCATGATGATATATATCCACAAAGAAGGATATACACACGAAATGGTTACAAGAAGGAACAAACAAGATATCCAAAAGGAAGTCATAAATATATCAATAAGATCTTTGCATCGAAGCATAGCACATGGCCTAATATTTTCTTATTGTATAATATGAAATTCCAACATACGAACATCAAAGACATCCCAACTAGCAATAAGACATCATCGTTCGGATGCTTTGAGAAAGGAAACAAGTACCACAAGAACGAATTAAGAGATTCATGCCATGATGCAACCTGGAGAGAGAGACAGAACCACGAGAGGAGGGTATAACCCCTCGCGGTCCCGATGGCGCGGTAGTACCGCACGTCATCACGGTAGTACCGCCTGGCCAGCGGTTGTAAAATTTTACAACCGCTCGCTGGGTTGTAGTACCGTTCGTCCAGCCGCAGAAGAAAAATATTGTCGTGCTGGATGCGGTAGTACCGTGTCGGTGCTGCTAGTGCACGAGTGGAGAAGTAACACCTCTCGAGTGGTAGTACCGTGGATATCCACGGAAGTACCGCTCAGCCAACAAAAGGCAGGTTTGGGCCTTTGCAAGAAATTTATGCATGCAGTAGATACTTGTTACAGAGACAACATTGGATTGATGTAGTAGATAGTTGTTCGTTGATCATCCTGACTTGGCTCCAATAAGCACATGGTGTCAACACCTTCCTTGTAGGTGAACCGAGCATCCAATGCATCTCCAATTGTTCCTAGAACAATAAAACAAACAAAATGGTGCCCAAACTCATTGGGACCAAAGAGTTAGAAAACCTACAATACATAGGACAAACTCCACATAAATATGTGCATATAGATATTAAATTTAATTTCATGCACACTTTAGTTAATTTATGACAGGGTGGAGTTTCCCTTATATATCGGGTCAAAGGAAGACAGCATGCAAAAGAAAAATATATAAAGTAAACATGCATGCTCAAGGCTTTCAAGAATCACATCAACACATAGTTGATAAAACACCAAAAGGCAATGTATCAAGTGAAAATAAAATACAAAACGAAAAATTATCACTTGAAGGATATCAATTAAATGATACATCAAGGAATGATATCCATTGATACAATCCAAATAAAAGGCAACAAGATACCAATTGTAAGGAAAGCAAACACAAGGTATCTAGTTCCCAAAATAGAGCAAGGTTCCAAATAAACCAAACCCTCGACAAATTTTCATGATGGCACAAAGCATCAGAAAGAGCAAGACTTGCCTCCCATCAACACGCACTTGATATAGAAAGCATATCATCCTGAGATTTAGTCAAGAAGTTTTTACATGATATGCAAGGACTATCAACACAAGCATGTAAAACATTTAGAGTGCTCGAAGTGTTAACGCCCAAAGATGAAGCATTGCAATAATATAGTGATGAAGGATCATCAACAATAAGCCCACTATCATCATTGCAATGATTAGCACTACTCACCATATCATTACCTTGTGGAAATCCGCATGTAGGTGAAGTAGATGAAGTTGAGAAGAACACACGACTGGAGGTGGAGGGAGAAGAATCATACCTACAAATCTTGGACACACCATATTTATCTTGAAGCTTTGTCCACAACTCATGAGCATCTCGGAACGACATGAGTTGAAATATAACTACATTGCTCAAAGCATCAAAAAGTACATTAGAAGCTTTAGCATTGAGATAAGAGTTTTTCTCATCCTCTAAAGATATATTTTGAGAATCCTTTGGAGGAGAAAAACCCATATCTACAATTCACTCTAAATTTGGGTCCATGACCTAAAGAGATTAAGCATGCGAACTACCCAACCATCAATTTTTTTGCCATCGAAACTAAGAGTGTCAAAGAATCCTAATTCCCTAGCCGACATCCTTACTCTCTAGGTGGTTAAACCTAATAAAGAGAGACCTGGCTCTGATACCAATTGAAAGGACGTGGATGTTGCCTAGAGGGGGGTGAATAGGCGTTTTAAAATAATTACAGTTTAGGCTTGAACAAATGCGGAATAAAACTAATGGTTAATTTATCAAGCACAAAACCTAAAACAACTAGGCTCACCTATGTGCACCAACAACTTATGCTAAGAAAGATTAAACAACTAAGTGATAGCAAGATATATGATAATAAACAATATGGCTATCATAGAGTAAAGTGCATATATAAAGGGTTTGGGTAAGAGATAACCGAGGCACTTGGAGACTTCAATGTATCCCGAAGTTCACAGCCTTGCAGATGCTAATCTCCGTTGGAGCGGTGTGGGGGTACAATGCTCCCCAAGATGCCACTAAGGCTACCGTAATGTCCTCACGCCCTCGCACAATGCAAGATGACGTGATTCCACTAAGGGACCCTTGAGGGCGGTCACCGAACCCGTATAAACAAGGTTGGGGCAATCTCCACACCTTAATTGGAGGCTCTTAACACCACCACGAAGCTTCACCACAGTGGCGTATGGCTTTGAGGTGACCGCAAATGCTTGGGGCAATCTTCACAACTTAATTGGATACCGCGACGCTTGCCCAGAGCTTTACACCACAATGATTGAGCTCCGAGGCACCACCAAGCTTCTAGGGGTACCAAGTACCCAAGGGTAATAAGCTTCTCAACTTCTCACTTCCACGTATCATCGTGGAGAACTCAAACCTATGCACCAAATGTAATGGCAAGGGCACACGTAGTGTACAAGTTCTTCTCTCCCAAATCCCAACAAAGAAACTAATGCCAGGGAGGAAAATGAGAGGAAAAACAAATAAGAACACGAAGAAATCCAATATCTAAATCCAAGGGGTTCCCCTCACTTAGAGGAGAAAGTGATTGGTGGAAATGTGGATCTAAATCTCCTCTCTCTTTTCCCTCAAGAACTAGCAAGAATCATTGGAGGGATTGAGAGTTAGGAGGCTCGAAGAAGGTCAACATTGGGGGGGGGGGCAAACTCGAGCTTAATTGATAAGGTTAAATGGGGAAGAAGACCCCCTTTTATAGGTGGGGAAAAGTCCTACCGTTATGCTTCAGAGCCCGCACAGAGCGGTACTACCGCTCGTTAAGTTCACCATCCATGCTGAGGCAAAAAAGATGCGCAAATAAATTCCGACGGAGCGGTACTACCGCTCGTGGGAGCGGTACTACCGCTCGGTAGGTTCACTAGCCATGCCGAGGCAAAAAGGATGCACAAATGATGTCCGACGGAGCGGTACTACCGCTTGTGCCGAGCGGTACTACCGCTCGCCACAAAAACTACCTTAACTTTCGCATACAGACTCCAAATTCAACGAAACCAAGTTTGTTAGAAAGCTAACGACATGGGCTAACACGGTATTGATATAAATATCAATAAGAAGCAAGTGAGAAAAAACCCATAAGAAAATGGTGACAACCCTTCCCTGAATAAGACCGGTAAAAACTCCCAACATCGAAAACATCATAGAAGATGCATATGGACTTCGTTTTCGATGAACTCGAGCTTGTCATGAAGATGACCATAATATCTAAAACTAACAAAGAGAAACACCAAACAAGAATCAAGAAGTATGATGCAAGGATGCAAATGGTTTGAGATCTCAATGAACGATACGATCAAGCTACTCACTTGAGAGCCCCCCTTGATAGTACGACAACCTATCCTAAAATAGAAAACCTATCAAGGGCAAAACTATACCTTGCACCTAGTACTCTTGAGCTAGATGATGATGATCTTGGATTCCTCAAGATGTACCACCTTTCTTGATTGCCTTGGTTTGACGAAGACTAGTTGATTGCTCCCCCATACTCACTATGGGTGAGCCACTCTTGAGCACATCTTCACAAGTTTCAAGCATGATATCTTCGTGATGCTCCACTTGAACTTCCACACCGCAATCTTGATGACGATCACCACTTGATGTCATCCTTCATAGGTTGAATGAGATCTTCCTCTTGACGCAAACCCATGGAGACACACCTAACCCCACATAGAACTCTCACAACGACCATGGGTTAGTACACAAAAGCGTTATGGACAATGCTTACAATACCATGGGATCACTTGATCCCTCTCGGTACATCTTGTACACTTTGTGTGTTGATAATCTTGATTTACTCTTTGCTTAGTCTTGATCAATCTTGTGTCTTTATGATCAATCTTTGGATAATACCTTGAATACCACCTTGGTCATCATATAAACTCCTTGACACCAGCACATGGACTTCAAGAAGTGCTTATGGACAAATCCTTCGAATATAACTTAAGGAAACCATTAGTCCCTAGGGATTGTCATCAATTAGCAAAACCACATATGGAGAAATATGCCCTAACAACACTAATATCGATTGTAGAGGGAGCGTGCGATGTTTGATCACATCAATCTTGGAAACACTTCCAACACACATCGTCACCTCACCTTCTGCTAGTCTCCGTTTATTCCGTAGCTTTTATTTCGAGCTACTAACACTTAGCAACTGAACCGGTATCTAATACCCTGGTGCTACTAGCAGTACTAGTAAAGTACACATCAATATTATTTATATCCAATATACTTTTGTCGACTTTGCCAGCCTTCTCATCTACCATGTATCTAGGATAGTTCCTCTTGAGTGACTGTTCCCCTCATCATAGAAGCACTTAGTTTCGGGTTTGGGTTCAACCTTAGGTCTCTTCACTAGAGTAGCATCTGGTTTGCCGTTTCATGAAGTATCCCTTCTTTCCCTTTGCCCTTCTTTAAACTAGTGGTTTTACCAACCATCAACAATTGATGCTTCGTTTTGATTTCTACTTTCGCGGTGTCAAACATTGCGAATAGCTCAAGGATCATCATATATATCCCTGATATGTTATAGTTCATCACGAAGCTCTAGTAGCTTGGTGATAGTGAATTTGGAGAACCATTACCATCTCATCTGGAAGATTGACTCCCAATCGATTCAAGTGATTGTAGCACTCAGACAATCTAAGCACGTGCTCAACGATTGAGCTCTTCTCCATTACTTCATAGACAAAGAATCTTGTCGAAGGTCTCATACCTCTCAACAAGGGCACGAGCATGAAATCCCTATTTCATTTCTTGGAACATCTCATGTGTTTTGTGACGTTCGAAAAGTCTTTAGCGCCTCAATTCTAAGCCGTTTAAGCATTATACACTGAACTATCATGTAGTCATCAAAAACGTGTATGTCAGATGTTCGAAACATCTACAGACGACGCTTGGGGTTCAGCACACTGAGTGGTGCATTAGGGACATAAGCCTTCTGCGCAGCAATGAGGACAATCCTCAGTTAATGGACCGAGTTCGCATAATTGCTACTATCATCTTTCAACTAAATTTTCTCTTGGAACATATCAAAAATCGTAGAGCTATAGCGCAAGCTACAACATAATTTGCAAATACCTTTTGACTATGTTCATGATAATTAAGTTAATCTAATCAAATTATTTAATGAACTCCCACTTAGATAGACATCCCTGTAGTCATCCAAGTGATACATGACCCACATCGACTAGGTCGTGTCCGATCATCACATGAGACGGACTAGTCATCAATGGTGAACATCTCCATGTTGATTGTATCCACCATACGACTCATGTTCGACCTTTCGGCCTACCATGTTCCGAGGCCATGTTTGTACATGCTAGGCTTGTCAAGTTAACCTAAGTGTTTTGCATGTGTAAATCTGGCTTACACCCATTGTATGCGAACTTGGAATCTATCACACCCGATCATCACATGGTGCTTCTAAACAACGATCCTTCGCAATGGTGCACACTTAGGGGGGACACTTTTCTTGAAATTTTAGTGAGGGATCATCTTATTTACTACCGTCATTCTAAGCAAATAAGATATAGAAACATGATAAACATCACATGCAAATCATATAGTGACATCATATGGCCAATATCGTCTTGCTCCTTTGATCTCCATCTTCGGGGCACGACATGATCATTATTGTCGCATGATACCATGATCTCCATCATCATGATATCCATCATCATGATCTCCATCATTGTGTATCCATGAAGTCGTCTCGCCAACTATTACTCTACTACTATGGCTATAGTTAGCAATGAAGTAAAGTAACCACATGGCGTTGCATCTGATACAATAAGTTAAGACAACTCCTATGGCTCCTTCCGGTTGTCGTACTCATCGACATGCAAGTCGTGAATCCTATTACAAGAACATGATCAATCTCATACATCACATATGTAACATCATGTCCTTTTGGCCATATCACATCACATAGCATACCCTGCAAAAACAAGTTAAACGTCCTCTAATTGTTGTTGCAAGTTTTACGTGGCTGATTTGGGTTTCTAGCAAGAACGCTTCTTACCTACGTGACAACCACAACGTTGATATGCCAATGCTATTTACCCTTCATAACGACCCTCTTCATCGATTCCGATCCGACTAAAGTGGGAGAGACAGACACCCGCTAGCCACCTTATGCAACAAGTGCATGTCGGTCGGTGGAACTAGTCTCACATAAGAGTACGTGTAAAGTCGGTCCAGGCCGCTTCATCCCACGATGCCGCCAAATCAAGATAAGACTAGTAATGACAAGCAATTGACAAAATCATCGCCCACAACTTTTGTATTCTACTCTTGCATAGAATCTACGCATAGAACCTGGCTCGGATGCCACTGTAGGGGAACGTAGTAGTAATTCAAAAAAAAAAAAATTCTACGTCATGCAAGGATCTATCTAGGAGAAACCAACAACGAGAAAAGGGGTAGATCATCTTCATACCTTTGAAGATTGCTAAGCGGAAGCGTTACTAGAACACGGTTGATGGAGTCGTACTCACAGCGATTCAGATCGCAAAAGATTCCGATCTAAGCGTCGAACAACGGCGCCTCTGTGTTCAACACACGTGTAGCTCGGTGACGCGCCCTACGCCTTGATCCAGCAAGGAGAGAGGAGAGGTTGAGGGAGAGCTCCGGCAGCACGACGTCGTGGTGACGGTGGAACCGCGTGGTACTTCGGCACGGCTTCGCTAAACGCTACGGAGGACGAGGAGGAGGAGAGATAGGGCTGCACCGAGGGAGGAAGAACTTGTGTGTTTGCAGCCCTAAAACCCATGGGTTTATATAGGAGGAGAGGGAGGAGGGTGCACCACCCCTAGGGTTTCCCTAGGTGGTGCGGCAGCCCTTGATGGGAGGGGCGATGGCCCAAAGTGGAGGAGGAGGTGGCGCCCTAGGGTGGCTTGCCACCCAAGGCAGCCCCACGCCTAGGGTTTGCCCTCCCTCTCCCTCTTGTGTGCCTTGGGCCCAAAGTGGGTAGCGCATCAGCCCACCTAGGGTCTGGTTCCCATCCACTTTTGTCCCAGGTAGCCTTTCGGGGCTGGTGGCCCTTCCCAGTGGACCCGTGGAACTCTTCCGGTGGTCCCGGTACAATACCATTGATTCCCGAAACATTTCTGGCGATCAAATATCCACTTCCTATATATGAATCTTTACCTCCGAACCATTCCGGAGCTTCTCGTGATGTTTGGAATCTCATTCGGGAGTCCGAACAACCTTCGGTAACCACATATTATTCCCATTACAAACCTACCGTCATCGAACCTTAAGTGCGTAGACCCTACGAGTTTGGGAACCATGCAGACATGACCGAGACACCTCTCCGATCAATAACCAATACTGGGGTCTGGATATCCATGTTCGTTCCCAGATGTTCCACGATGATCTCATCGGATGAACCACGATGTCCGGGATTCAATCAATCCTGTATGCAATTCCCTTTGTGTACTCGTATGATACTTGCTCGAGATTCGATCGTCGGTATCCCTATACCTTGTTCAATCTCGTTGCCGACAAGTCTCTTTACTCGTTCCATAACTCATCATCCCATGGCTAACTCCTTAGTCACATTGAGCTCATTATGATGACGGATTACCGAGTGGTCCCAGAGATACCTCTCCGTCACACGGAGTGACAAATCCGAGTCTCGATTCGTACCAACCCAACACACACTTTCGGAGATACCTATAGTGCACCTTTATAATCACCTAGTTACGTTATGACATTTGATACACCGAAAGCACTCCTACGGTATCCGGGAGTTGCACAATCTCATGGTCTAAGGAAATGATACTTGACATTAGAAAAGCTTTAGCAAACGAACACTATGATCTAGTGCTATGCTTAGGATTGGGTCTTGTCCATCGCATCATTCTCCTAATGATGTGATCCCGTTATCAATGACATCCAATGTCCATGATCATGAAACCATGACCATCTATTGATCAACAAGCTAGCCAACTAGAGGCTCACTAGGGACACATTTTGGTCTATGTATTCACACATGTATTACGGTTTCCGGTTAATACACATGAATGATAGACAATTATCATGAACAAGGAAATATAATAATAACCAATTTATTATTGCCTCTAGGGCATATTTCCAACATGGGGACCCCAACACACAAGGCACCCTATTACATGAAAGATTTACCACCCAAGAGCTCCCCAATCCTTCTAGGAAGAGGATATGGTGCCATGAAGGAAAGAACACATACATGCCCCTAACCCTAGATGCAACAAGAACTAAGCAAAAATGAAGGGAACGAGGGGCAGTACCGAGGTCCTAGCACGAGGGAGAGGATCCCACCAAACGGAATCGGAGACGGGTGGCCGGAGGTGGAGATCCGGTGAGTCCCTTGGGCAGCAACTTGAGAGAGGAGAGAGAGAAAAAGAGGAAGGGCATGGGATTAATGGGTAAGGGGGTAAAAGAACTACCCCTCGTCCCTAAAATAACCCATGAGGTCATGGCAGCACGGTAGTACCACTGCATTGCGATAGTACCGCTTGGCCAGCAGTAGTACCGCTCTCCCAATGGTAGTAAAAATTTACTACAGTGCTGGGGGCGGTAGTACCACTCGCCCAGCGGTAGTAAATTTTTACTACTGTGATGGGGGCGTACCGTGCCCCTGTTGTCAAAACAACCTGAAAAACATACCCTCTTCTCCTCGAAAATAAAATGGACTTGAACTATGCCAGTGATCAAGGAAAAAACACAAAAAACCCAGACAAGGATAAGAAAAGACACATACACACTGGGAACACAGAACCGAAACTTCTGATGAAAAGAGGGTGGTGGACGAAGCCACCAATGTTTGAGATAAATGGTATGACACCGCGAAGAATTATCCTTGGTTTCATGACCACAACTCGTCTTTGAAGCACAAGTGCCATACACAATGGATAATGTGAAAGACTTGATCAATTTATGCATAATAGGGGGAGGAGAAGTTCACTCAGAGAACAATACTCCCCCTATATCCATGCCTACACCTAGAGACGAATATAATGATGAGTGAGGTGTGGTGTGCCTGGTTTCAATCTACATTACTTGAATCAATGATATTTAGCTCATGCCTTAACTCGCGAAACCTTGCTTCATCTAGAGATTTGGTGAAGATATCTGCAAGTTGCTCTTGAGTGTTGATGAATAGGACCTCAATATCTCCTTTCTCAATATGATCTCGAATGAAATGATGACGTATATCAATATGTTTGGTCTTTCTATGTTGCACTAGATTAAGAGATATCTTGATGGCACTCTCATTGTCACGCAGAAGAGGCACTTTTTCACAAGTGACACCGTAATCCTTTAAAGTTTGCCTCATCCATAATAATTGAGCACAACAACTTGTGGCAGCTACGTACTCAGCCTCGGTGGAAGAAAGTGACACACAATTTTGCTTCTTTGAACACCAACTTACCAACGAACCACCAAGGAATTGGCATCCTCCATAGGTTGACTTCCTTACAACATAGTTGCCAGCCCAATCTGAGTCATAGTAACCTACTAAATTAAAGCTTGCTCCTTTGGGGTACCATAAGCCAAAGTTTGGGGTATGAGCCAAATATCAAAAGATTCGTTTGACTGCCGCATAGTGGCTTTCCTTTGGTGTGGATTGAAACCGTGCACATATTCCCACACTCAACATGATATCAGGTCTAGATGCACAAAGATAAATCAAGGATCCAATCATGGAGTGATATACCTTTTGATCCACGACTTTACCATTGGGATCACTATCAAGCATGCATTTGGTCGGCATAGGAAATTTGACTGGCTTGACATCCTCGATCTCGAACCTCTTGAGCATCTCTTGATTGTACTTGGCTTGTTTGATGAAGGTTCCTTCTCTTCCTTGTTTTATTTCAAACCCGAGAAAGAACTTCAACTTTCCCATCATCGACATCTCAAACTTCTCGCTCATTAGTGCAGCAAACTCTTCATTGAAATATTTGTCAAGAGAACCAAATATAATATCATGAACATATAGTTGGCATATGAACAAATCCCCTTTGACCTTCTTGGTAAAAAGAGCGGGATCAATTTTCCCAATCTCAAACCCACAATCTTGCAACAACTCAGTAAGGTACTCGTACCACGCACGTGGGGCTCGTTTAAGACCGTAGAGTGCCTTCCTGAGTTTGTATACATGAGTGGGGAACTTGGGATCCTCGAATCCCGGTGGTTGTTTAACATATACCAACTCATTTAGTGGACCATTAATAAAAGCACTCTTCACATCCATTTGTTGTAATTTAAAGTCATGATGAGAAGCAAAAGCAAGTAACATGCGAATAGATTCAAGACGAGCGACATGAGCAAAGGTTTAACCGTAGTCGATACCCTCGACTTGGGAGTAGACTTGCGCCACCAGTATTGCCTTGTTTCGAATGATAACACCATTTGTATCTTGATTGTTCTTGAAGATCCATTTGGTTCCAATGACATTGTGTTCCTACGTTGGCCTTGGCACTAATTCCCAAACTTGATTTCGCTCGAAGTTGTTAAGTTCATCATGCATAGCTTCGAGCCAATCCTCATCATCAAGCGCATCATGTACCTTTTGGGGTTCAATACACGAAACAAACACGTCATGCATACAAAAGTTTGATAATTGTTGACGAGTGGTTACCCCTCTATTGAGGCTGCCAAGCACATTCTTGAAGATATGTTGTCGAACTCGGAGCCTGTTGGCTATCCTGGCAGCACGATGCTTCATGACTTCCCTACTTGATAATTTAGGGGTTTCTGCTTGACCACTTTGGGCACCGTCTTGAGCTTGCTCACTAGATTGCCCTTGATCCTGTGGTTGGACTTGATCTTGAGCAGGCTCAGTATGTGGAGCATGATCTTGGACATCATTTGGTGCGACACCATCTTCATGAGGTTGAGCTTGTCCTTGATCAGGTTCGTCGGGTTGAGGGCCTTCAATTTGTTCTTTGGAAGCGTGTGGGTCAAGCGAGGGTGATGGCTCCACTTGAGTAGAGCATTTTCCTTCTCCTTCGACCACAAGGGGTTCCTCAATGGGGAGTATTTGACCAATCCCCATTCTTCTTATGGCTTGAGGAGGAATTTCATCACCTATATCACAAATACCACTTTGCTCCACTTGGGAGCCATTATTTTCATCAAAGTCCACATTACACGTCTCCTCAATGAGTCTGGTGGACTTGTTGAGAACACGGTAAGCATGAGAGTTTGGAGCATAACCAACAAATATGCCCTCTTGAGCTCTAGCTTCAAATTTAGACAAATAAACACTTTTCTTGAGTATGAAACACTTACAACCAACACCCGGAAGTACTTAAGGTTGGGCTTGTTCCCGGTAAGAATCTCATATGGAGTCATGTTTAAGCCTTTGCAGAGGTAGAGCCGATTGGATGCATGACACGCGGTGCTAATGGCTTCAGCCCAAAAGTTGTACGGAGATCTGAATTCCGCCATCATGGTTCTTGCCGTGTCCATCAACGTTCGGTTCTTCTTTTCGCAACACCGTTCTGTTGGGGGGTATAAGGTGCTGAATATTGATGCTTAATCCCCTCATCATTAAGGAACTCATTTAAGGTGTAGTTCTTGAACTCAGTGCCGTTGTCACTTCTAATCATCAATATCTTTGCTTCATGTTGACGTTGAGCTTCATTAGCAAAGTCAATGAAAGTTTGTTGAGTTTCACTCTTCCTCTTGAAGAAATATACCCAAGTGTATCTTGAGTAGTCATCAACAATGATCAAGTAATACTTTCTTCCCACAAGACTAACAAAAGAGGGAGGTCCAAAGAGATCCATGTGAAGGAGCTCCAAATGCCTTTTAGAGTAGAGGACAGTTGTGGGACGGTGAGATGTTTCATGAAGCTTTCCTTCAATACAAGCACTACAAGCACGGTCTCCAGCAAAACTCACATTTGTTAGTCCACGAACATGGTCCCTTTGAGGAGACTTTGCAAATATCTCATATTGACATGGGCTAGTCGGTGATGCCATAGCCAACCACATCAACCTTAGCCATTAGACAAGTCGCGATCTTAGTAGGTCACTCCGAAAAGTTCACTACATAGAGACCGTTCTCGACATGTCCAACAAAGGCTACTTTAAGAGTCTTGATCCACAGAAGGGCCACATTATCAAGATTAAAGAATGTGGCAAAGCCCATAATTGCAAGCTGACGAACGGAAAGCAAATTGTATGCAAGGGACTCAACAAGCATGACCTTCTCTATAGATAAATCTTGAGAGATGACCACCTTACCAAATCCCATTACCTTAGATGTTGAAGCATCAACAAATTGGACATGGGTGGGCATAGATGGTATTGGATGCACATCCACCACTAAGTCCTTGCTCCCGGTCATATGATTTGTCGCTCCACTATCGAGCAACCATGACACTCCACTGGAAGCAAACTCCTGCAAGAGATCAATGCTTGGTTTTAGGTACCTATTTTTGAATGGGTCCTTTGATGTTAGAAACAAGGGTCTTAGGAACCCAAATATCCCACTCAGTGCACTCATAATAAGAACCAACAAATTTGGCATAAACATGCCCATCACTAGCACGACATAAAACATAAGAGGGGTCTTGATAACCCACAAGTGTAGGGGATCGCAACAGTTTTCGAGGGTAGAGTATTCAACCCAAATTTGTTGATTCGCCACTAGGGGAAGCGAAAGAATATTCTCAAGTATTAGCAGCTGAGTTTGTCAGATTCAACCACACCTGAAAGATTAGTGTCTGCAAGCAAAGTATCAGTAGCAAAGTAGTATGATAGCAACGGTGTTAGAAACAGATCTATTGACGGCATACTATTCCTAACTGTTGTATCAATGGCACCAGTAAGTTGCACGTGGACGGGGAACTATTCTTCCTTGACAACGGTGTCGAACAAGTCTTGCAACAAGTAACAACAAAGTAGCAAGGAACAACAGTAGCAGCAGAGTAACAGAAGTAGCAACAGTAGTGCTAGGTGGCCCAATCCCTTTTGTAGCAAGGGACAAGCGTGGACAAAGTAACGTAGCAAGGACCAGTAGTAAAAGACTCGTAGGTAGTGGATCGGTGATGGATGAGTATGACGGATGTGATTCATCATGTAACAACTATAACACGGAGAGATATGTAACTAGCTCCCGTTCGTCAATCTAATGTAGGCATGTATTCCGTATGTAGTCATACGTGCTTAGGGAAAAGAACTTGCATGACATCTATTGTCCATCCCTCCCGTGGCAGAGGGGTCCTAATGGAAACTAAGGGATATTAAGGTTCTCCTTTTAATAAAGAACCGGACCAACGCATTAACACGCGGTGAATACATGAACTCCTCATACTATGGTCATCTCCGGGAGTGGTTCCGGCTATTGTCACTCCGGGGTTGCCGGGTCATAACACATAGTAGGTGACTAGAACTTGCAAGATAGGATCTAAAGCACACATATATTGGCGACAACATAATAGGTTCAGATCTGAAATCATGGCACTCGGGCCCTAGTGACAAGCATTAAGCATGGCAAAGTAGTAGCAACATCGATCTAGAACATAGTGGATACTAGGGATCAATCCCCATCAAAACTAACTCGGTTACATGATAGATCTCATCCAACTCATCACCGTCCAGCAAGCCTACGATGAGATTACTCACGAACGGTGAAGAGCATCATGGAATTGTCGATGGAGGAAGGTTGATGATGACGATGGCGACGATTTCCCCTCTCCGGAGCCCAAAACGGACACTAGATCTGCCCTCCAGATGAAGAACAGGGGGTGGCGGCGCCTCTGTATCGTAAAACGCGATGAATCCTTCTCTCTAATTTTTTTCCAGGCGAAACGGAATATATAGAGCTGAGTTTGGAGGCGATGGAGCTGTGTGGGATCCACAAGCCTGGTTGGTGCGGCCTGGGGGGGGGGGTGGTGGCTGCGGCAAGTGGGCTTGTGGCCCACTGGCTCACCCCCTCCGGTGGATCTTTGCGCAGATATTTTTCAATAATTCCATAAAAATTCTCCATAAATTTTCAGGTCATTCCGAGAACTTTTATTTCTGCACGAAAACAACACCATGGCAATTCTGCTGAAAACAACATTAGTCCGGGTTAGTTCCATTCAAATCATGCAAGTTAGAGTCCAAAACAAGGGCAAAAGAGTTCGGAAAAGTAGATACGACGGAGATGTACCAAGGGGTTAAAATCGCCGGCAGTGTTAGTAGGAGTGGTTTTGCCCTTCTTGACATTGTCACCCCCTTTCTTGTTCTTCATCTTCTTATGAGTACTCTCACCATCTTTGACAAAGATGTCCTTGAGAGAGGAAGATGTCTTGGTATTTTTTTTCTTCTTCTTCTTAGACTTGGTTTCAAACCCAAGTCCTTTCTTTCCTGCAACTTCCTTTTGATTACCCAAAAGATCATTTAGATTTTTCTCGCCTTGGATGCACGTAACAAGGCCCTTTTCAAGTTTTTCTTTCAACTTGGCATTCTCCTCCACAATTTGCACATGCTCACAACAAGGGTTAGTAGCACAAGCATTATAAATTAAAAAAAGGAGGACAACTAGAAATTTCCTTGTTTGTTTTACTTGGAGTTGATCATGAGACTCCTTAAGGGAGGAATGAGCACTTTTCAAGACCTTATGGGCCTTGTCAAGTATGTCAAATTCTTCCTTGAGTTTATCATGGCCAACCCAAGTGCAACTTTCTCCGATTTAAGCACACGAGTAAGAACACTTGCATGATCAAGATCCTTTTGTAATTTAGCATGATCAACATTGTGTGACTCATCAAGAGTCAAACGAAGACCACACTTTTCTTCTAGAGCAATGGATAGTTCTGCTATCTCATCGGCGTAATCACGACTATGTTCTTGCATCTTGGAGATAGTATCCTCATGAGCCTCAATGAGATCATTGGATTCACCAAGTTGTTCCAAAAGAGCAACAAAGTGTCTTTTGGTTTCACCTTTGATCTTACGCAAGAATTTATCAAATTAATTCTCATCAAGTTCCACTACCTCACTATTATCAACACAGTCTAACAAGGAAGGAGAGGTAGTGAGAGTGGTCTTGATGCTAGGGGTTATCTTATCGATACCTTTGGCCATGAGGCACTTGGCGATACGGTTCTTGTTGGTGGTGCCGAAGAGAGATACCTTGGGGGAGGAAGTGGCAATGGCGACGGTGGCCGTTGCCATCCCCTCACGGCCTGTATCGTCTTCGTCATCATCGGAGGTGTACTCTTCATGGGCCACCAAGCCCCTTGGATGAGTCTTCTTGGTGAAGGTTTTCTTGCTAGGGAAGGACTTGGGCCTATCCTTGCGAATGAGCTTGCCCCCGTTGTCATCCCTCTTCTCATAAGGACAATCTGCAACGAAGTGACTCACATTGCCGCAGTTGTAGCATGTCCGTACTTGTTGTTTGTTCTTGGACCCACTTGAGTTGTTCTTGGAGAAGTTGGGTCTTGAGTTTCTTTTGTTTCCCCAAAACTGCCTTGAAGCAAGAGCCATGTGTTCATGATAAGCGTATTTTGTGTTTCACGACAGCCATCTTCTTCCTCTTCTTCTTCTTCAACAATGGCCTTGGTATTTAAGGCAAGGTTGGGAGATGCCGTTCTTGACTGAACACGAGGAAGTGCATTGTCGACGGTCTTGTTCATAATATCCATAGAAATGAACTCATCCAACACTTTTCCTGAGGTCAAGGAGTGAAAATCTGGTCTTTGCCGAATGATGGAAGACATGGCTTTGTTGAAAGGCATGATGGCCTTGAGAAAGTTGCGCTTGATCCACGTGTCATACATATCTTTGCTCCCATGATCTTGGAGAGCAACATCAAGGGCAGTCACCCTTCGATAGAGATCACGGGGATCCTCATCTTCTAGCATCGCAAACTCATCGGTCTGATCAAGGACCACTTCAAAGTTAGACCGTTGAATGCTTGAGCTCCCCTTGTACAACCACATGATGTGCTCTCAACAATCCTTTGCACGAGTGAAGGGGCATAGGTGTGGGAGATCTTCTGGTGGAACTGTGGATTGAAGGATGAACAATGGGAATGATTGTGTTGGTTGTCCGGCTCTTCTCTTGGAGTAAGGTTCCTTGGATCATGAGGGTAATAGCCTTGCTCGATGATTCTCCAAAGATTTGTTGAGCTGTGATTCAAATGACACTTGATGGAAAAAAGCAATTAGCGAAATCACCATAGACCGGGGGAGGGGGAACCGAGGCAAATGTCCTCGTCCCATTCTTGTCATGAGGGGAGGAAGTTTGAGTACCTTTAACCACTTCCTTGTCGGAATT
Source organism: Hordeum vulgare subsp. vulgare (assembly GCF_904849725.1). Classification (NCBI taxonomy): domain Eukaryota; kingdom Viridiplantae; phylum Streptophyta; class Magnoliopsida; order Poales; family Poaceae; genus Hordeum; species Hordeum vulgare. The sequence goes on along the minus strand of NC_058519.1, from coordinate 401,760,440 downwards.
GGCCTCCGACACCGATGAGGTGGTTTAACCACAAGCAACGGGTCGGGAGAATTCCTCATGCCCTCAAGTAATTCTCCCCAAGAAGCCACTAGGGCCACCGTATTCTTCTCACGCCCTCACTCAATGCGAGATGCCGTGATTCCACTATTGGTGCCCTTGAAGGCGGCGACCGGTCCTTTAAAAACAAGGTTGGGGCTATCTCCACACAAAGCTTGGAGGCTCCCAACAAGATCATGAGGCTTAACCACAATGGAATGTGGATCTGAGGTGACCTCAACCGTCTAGGGTGCTCAAACACCCAAGAGTAACAAGATCCGCAAGGGATTAGTGAGGGAAATCAAATATCTCTTGGTGGAAGTGTAGATCAAGGCCTTCTCAAGCAATCCCTAGAAAGTCATTAAGTTTGATCAGCTAGGGAGAGAGATCGGGCAAGAATAAGCTTATGGAGCAACAATGGAGCTTGGAGAGGTAAGAGGTAAGCTCCTCGAGGAAGAAGATACCTATATATAGTATGGGGGGGGGGGTAAAATCCAACCGTTACCCACCCACCACAACAATAGCCAAGCGGTACTACCGCTCCTAAGAGCGGTACTACTGCTCTGCATCTAACCAAGCACGGTAGTAATAAAATACTACCATGCCTACTACCGTGGGAGAAAACTATGCGAAAAAGTCCGTCGGAGCGGTAGTAAAAAACTACTACCATTCTAAGGGCGGTAGTGCCGCTCATGGAGCGGTAGTAAAATATTACTACTGCTCTTAGAGCGGTACTACCGCTGGCCCTTTTGCATAAACATCAAAGAGGGGTATGGAGCTCCATTGTAGCTAGGGAAAAGGTGGTACACTAAATGTGTATGTGATGATTCCACCCAAACCTTTCCGATGCGGACCCCATCTTAATAGTACGGCTTTCCTACGACTCAAATCCACCAAAGAGAAATGTAGAAAGCAACCGTCTTCGAGAGATTCTGAGGGGCATCGAATCGTCTTGTGCCTAGATATGAATTATCTGAAATGCTCAATGCGCACGATTCGTCCGCACAGGCATTGTCATCAATCACTAAAAACACTTAGAGAGAAATATGCCCTAACACCAAGGCACACCAAGGTAATTTTTAAGGAAGACCCAAGCGTCTAAGCTTGGGGATGCTGAGGATGGCATTCCCTCTTTCGTCTACAACCCATCGATATGTTACTTGGAGCTATATTTTTATTCGTCACATGATATCTGGTTTGCTTGAATCGTCGTGTATTACGAAATCGTCGTGTATTTTTATTCGTCACATGATATGAGGTTTGCTTGATATCACTCCAAAGTTCCTATCTAGCGGAGATCATAAGAAGAAATAGTTTTTAGGGTACGAAACCACCTCAAAATTATTCTTTCCGATCAATCTTTCCAAGAGTTAGTACTAAAATAACAAGTTATCCTTCTTGATAGATCTATCCAAGAGTTCGTACTAAAATAACACCTTAACAATTTCAGATTCATAATACTCAATCCAACACAAAGAACCTCAAAGAGTGCCCCAAGATTTCTACATGAGAAACAAAGACGAGAACGTGCATCAACCCCTATACATAGATTACCCCAATTTCACCCTGATTGTTGGTGCACAGAAGACTGGGGTCTCCTGTGCCCGAGACTTGTGCACGGGCGCCGACAACACCCTTGGCGGCAGTGCACGAAGAAGGCTGAAGGGTGCTACGACAACAATAGTCCTTTCTCGGCAATGGTGCCAGAAATCCTTATGTCGTCTCTTGAGCTTGCGTTGGTTTTTCCCTTGAAGAGGAAAGGGTGATGCAAAACCTAGGGCAAAGGAGCCTCAGGGAGCCCACAAGCCAGGGGGGTGCGCCCCCCCCTAGCCACACCATGAGGGCTTGTGGGGTCCTTGGTGGCCCCCTGCCCTGATTTTCCGGCTTCCCGATCTTTTTTGTTCCGAAAAAATCTTTTTGGCAGTTTCATTCCGTTTGGACTGCATTCAAAATCCTCCTCTGAAAGGGGTCAAAACATGGAAAAAACAGGAACTCGCACTTGGCACTGAGTTAATAAGTTAGTCGCAAAAATAAATAAAAGGCATGCAAAACATCCAAAGTTTGACAAGAACATAGCATGAAACCATAAAAATTATAGATACGTTGGAGATGTATCAAGCATCCCCAAGCTTAACTCCTGCTCATCCTCGAGTAGGGAAGTGATAAAGACTGGATTTTGGATGTGGAATGCTACCTAGCGTAGTTGTCCTTTGCAACTTCTTTCACGTGACATGAATGTTCAGATCCGTAAGATTCGAAAAAATAGTTTGCTATTGACATGAAAACAATAATACTTCAAGCAAACTAGCGAGGTAATCATGAACTTTCAAAATAACAAGGCCAAGGAAAGTTATCCCTACAAAATCATATAGTCTGGCTATGCTCCATCATCCTGACACAACTAATGTAAATCATGCACAACCCAGGTATTGGCCAAGTAATTGTTTTCTCACTCTTACTTTCTCAAACCTTTTATAACTATCACGCAATACATGAGCGTGAGCCATGGATATAGCACTATAGGTGGAATAGAGTGTGGTGGTGTTTGTGAGACAAAAAGGAGGACATGGTCACATTGACTCGGCATATCAAAGGGCTATGGAGATGCCCATTAATAGATATCAATGTGATGGGTATGGATTGCCATAGAAGGGATGCACTAGAGCTATAAGTATGTGAAAGCGCAAAAGGAAAACGAGTGGGTGTGCATCCAACTTGCTTGCTCACGAAGACCTAGGGCAATTTTGAGGAAGCCCATTGGTGGTGACAAAGCAAGAAGCTCTCAATCATGAAGAACATGGTGCTATTATGAAGCACAAGTGTGGAAAAAGATAGTAGCATTGTCCCTTCTCTCTTTTTCTCTCTTTTTTTATTTGGGCTCTTAGGCCTCTTTTTTTCTCTCCCTTTTTTTGGGATCTTTGGCCTTTTTTTATTTCCTCACATGGGAAATAATGATGATCATCTAATAATGATGATCATCACACTTTTATTTACTCACAGCTCAAAGCTTAGAATGATGATGACTCTATAGGAAATGCCTCCGACAGTGTACCGGGATGTGCAACGATCTAGCATGGCGTATGACGTTGAAAACATCTCGCTAGCTATCTTACGATCATGCAATGGCAATTATGAGAGTGATGACACAAGTCCTGAGACGGAATAGTGGGAGTTGCATGGCAATATATCTCGGAATGGCTATGAAAATGCCATAGTAGGTAGGTATGGTGGCTGTTTTGAGGAAGGCTTATGGTGGGTTTGTGCACCGGCGAGAATTGCGCGGCACTAGAGAGGCTAGCAATGGTGAAAGGTGAAAGTGCATCTATACCATGGACTCACATTAGTCATGAAGAACTCACATACTTGTTGCGAAAGTTTTTATTAGTAATAAAAACAAAGTGCTAAACGCATACTCCTAGGGGAAGGGTTGATAGGTGTTAACCATCGCGCGATCCCGACCTCAACACAAAGGATGAGAATCAATAGATCAATTATGCTCCGACTTCCTAACATAGCGGTTCACCATACGTGCATGCTACGGGAATCACTAACTTCAACACAAGTATTTCTAGATTCACAACACCCTACTAACATAGATCTTAATATTACCAAATCCACGTCTCAAAACTAATTGAGAGGAATCAAAACTTCTCTTTCTACCCAATGCACATGAAGATGGAGGTTTTTGTATCCTCTTTGGGTACCTATCACCTTTGGGACTACTTTCATAGCATAAGCCAACTACCAAGTCACGCACCGCCGTGCTCTAAAAGATATAAGTGAAGCACATAGAGCAAAATTATCTAGCTCAAAAGATATAAGTGAAGCACTATGAGCATTCTAGCAAAATCACAATGAGTGCATGTCTCTCTCTGTCAAAAAGGTGTGCAGCAAGGATGATTGTGACACAACAAAAAGAAAATACTCCTATGATACAAGACGCTCCAAGCAAAACACATATCATGTGGTGAATAAAAATATAGCTCCAAGTAATGTTACCGATGGATTGAAGACGAAAGAGGGGATGCCTTCCCGGGGCATCCCCAAGCTTAGGCTTTTTGGTGTCCTTGAATTTGGATTGGGATGCCTTGGGCATCCCCAAGCTTGAGCTCTTTCCACTCCTTATCTCTTTGTCCATGAGAACATCACCCAAAACTTGAAAACTTCACAACACAAAACTTAAATGGAAACTCGTGATAACATTAGCACAAGAAAACAAACTACCACCTCTTTTGGTACTGTAGCAAACTTGAATTCTATCTATATTGGTGTTGGGCTACTGTATTCTCACTTTTCCATGGCTAGTGCCCCCCCGATACTAACCATAGTTTCACCAAAACAAGCAACCAACTCAACAAAAATAGAATCTGTCAAAAACAGACCAGTCTGTAGCAATCTGTATACTTCGTATACTTCTGTTACCTCAAAAATTCTGAACAATTACGACTGCGTGGGCAAAAGGCATATCAACCAGCAGAAAAAAGAATCAACTCAAAAGCTCTTTCTGAATAAAAATGAAAAATCATCTCGTGAGCGAAAAGTTTCTATCTTTTTCCAGCAGGATTAAACAACCCTCAGAAAGACTAGTCATAAAGGTTTTGCTTGGCTCAAACACAAAAAGAAACACAAAAGACACAACCACAACAGAATTATGATGGTGTGGACGCAACAAAACAGAAAGAAAAAAGATAAATTCATTGGGTTGCCTCCCAACAGGCGCTATTGTTTAACGCCCTTAGCTAGGCATAAGGATTTCAAAGATGCTCACATAAAAGATAAGAATTGAAGCACAACGAGAGCATCATGAAACATGTGAAAAACATATCTAAGTCTAACATACTTCCTATGCATAGGCATTTTATAGGAAAACAGATTGTCAAGACAACCAATAGTTGCCATATGCAAGGAAGAAGAAAAAGACAATAGCAATCTCCACATAACGAGAGGTAATATGGTAACATGCAAGTTTCTACCACAATATTTTCCTCTCTCATAGCAATTACATGTGGGATCATAATCAAATTCAACAAAATAGCTATCACAAAGGATATTATTTTCATGATCCAAATGCATGCAAAGTTGACGCTCTTCAAAAGTAGTGGGATTATCATCAACTAAAGTCATGAGTTCTCCAAACCCACTTTCAATATTATTGCAAATATCATTGCAACAAGTAGTGGACAGAGCAAAACTAGCATCCCCAAGCTTAGGGTTTTGCATATTTTTAGCATGATTTTCATTAATAGAATTTATAATGAAATCATTGCAATCATGCTTTTCATTCAAGGAGCCATCGTGAATCATTTCATAAATTTCTTCATCACGATTTTCAGATTCACGCATCTCAAGCAAAACTCCATAGAGAAAGTCAAGTGCACTCAACTCACTAGCAATTGGATCCACATAATTGGATCTCTTAAGGAGATTAGCAAGTGGATGAGGATCCATATCACTAGATTTTTAGCAAGCGAAGATACAAGCATATTGAAGCCACATGGCAACACAACAAACAGAAAGCAAGCAAGAGAAAAGGGCGAACCAAAAAGGCAAACGAAGAAAAGGGGAAATTGTAAAGTGGGGGAGAGGAAAACGAGAGGCAACTGACAAACAAAGTAAATGCAAGAGATGAGTCTGTGACACTTACTTGGATGAGTTATTGACTTGATCCTCCCCGGCAGCGGCGCCAGAAATTCTTCTGCTAAGGCAACAAAAGTCCTTTCCTGGCAATGGTGCCAGAAATCCTTCTTTCGTCTCTTGAGCTTGCGTTGGTTTTTCCCTTGAAGAGGAAAGGGTGATGCAACACAGGAGCAGTAAGTATTTCCCTCAGTTTGAGAACCAAGGTATCAATCCAGTAGGAGAATCTCGTCAAGTCTAGGGTACCTGCGCAAACACAAAAGAGCTTGCACCCAACGCTTTAAAGGGGTTGTCAATCCCTTCAAGATTGATTGCAAAGTGAGATCTGAAGGCGGAAAGTGAAACAAACTAAAAAGTGTAAGGCTGAAAATATGGTGTGGAGTAGACTCGGGGGCCATAGTGTTCACTAGAGGCTTCTCTCAAAATAGCAAATATCACGGTGGGTGAACAAATTACTGTCGAGCAATTGATAGAACCGCGCAAAGTCATGACGATATCTAAGGCAATGATCATACATATAGGCATCACGTCCGAGATAAGTAGATCGATACTTTCTGCATCTACTATTATTACTCCACACATCGACCGCTATCCAGCATGCATCTAGTGTATTGAGTTCATGACGAACAAAGTAATGCCTTAAGCAAGATTACATGATGTAGAGGGATAATCTCAAACCAATGATGAAAACCCCATCTTTTACCCTTGATGGCAACAACACCATGCGTGCCTTGCTACCCCTTCTGTCACTGGGTGAGGTCACCGCACGGTATGAACCCAAAACCAAGCATTTATCCCATTGCAAGAATCATAGATCTAGTTGGCCAAACAAAACTCACAACTCGAAGAGAATTACAAGGATATGAAATCATGCATAAGAGAGATCAGAAGAAACTCAAATAAGATCCATAGATAATCTGATCATAAATCCACAATTCATCGGATCTCGACAAACACACCGCAAAAGAAGATTACATCGGATAGATCTCCATGAAGATCATGGAGAACTTTGTATTGAAGATCCAAGAGAGAGAAGAAGCCATCTAGTTACTAGCTATGGACCCGTAGGTCTATGGTGAACTACTCATGCATCATCGGAGAGGTCATGGTTTTGATGAAGAAGCCCTCCGTATGCGAATCCCCCCCTCCGGCAGGGCACCAGAACATGCCCCAGATGAGATCTTGCGGAGACAGAAGCTTGCGGCGGCGGAAAAGTACTTTCGATGATCTCCTGATTTTTTATGGAATTTTAGGGAATATATAGGTGGAAAACCTAGGGCAAAGGAGCCTCAGGGAGCCCACAAGCCAGGGGGCGCGGCCCCCTGGCCGCGCCATGAGGGCTTGTGGGGTCCCTGGTGGCCCCCTGCCCTAATTCTTCGGCTTCCCGATCTTTTTATGTTCAGGAAAAAATCTTTTTGGCACTTTCATTCCGTTTGGACTCCGTTCAAAATCCTCCTTTGAAAGGGGTCAAAAACATGGAAAAAACAGGAACTGGCACTTGGCACTGAGTTAATAAGTTAGTCCAAAAAAATATATAAAAGGCATGCAAAACATCCAAAGTTTGACAAGATAATAGCATGAAACCATCAAAAATTATAGATACGTTGGATACGTATCAAAGGGGAAGATAACCGAAGCTCACCAAGGCCACACCCCTCCAAGGGTGTGAAGAACAAGTACAAGCTACAAGGCCCCGGCTAGCCCTCCTTGCCGGGAAGACATGCAAGGCCCCGACAAGCCCCCCTTTCCGGGAAGACGTCCAAGACCCCGACAAGCTCTCCTTGCCGGGAAGACAGGTTAGGCCACTGGCAAGGACACCAGGCCGGCAAGCCCCCTTCGCATGCCAGGTGTCCCTCCTGGCATAGTGCCACCGACTTCCACCGCTCCAGCGTATGCCTCATGCGCCAGCACAACACCCAGGTGTCAAAATACCTGGATATGTGTCGATACCACCATGTTGCAGGTCAGGGGGCCTGATAAGGCATTTACTGCCCCTGACACCGCGGTAGATAGATAGCGGTGAACCCTGTTCACTATGCAACTCGTGAACCCACTACAGAGCACTGTTGGTGTCCCCTTTGCCTATAAAAGGAGGCCCAGAGCTCAGTTCTAGAGGTTGGACCTTTTGGGGTTTAGACTCTTTGATCACTGGCCGAAAGGCAATCACTGTAGCAAGTAATCCTATAGTGAGCACCCAATACAACAAACAAAGCAGGAGTTGGGTTTTACGCGCAAAGCGGCCCGAACCTGGGTAAAACCTTGCCGATGCTGATCGCTAGTACTGCTCTTTGCGCCACTTCTCTCCCCGCCGACGATCAAGGGACCCTTGGAGTTTCCCATAGGTGTCATCTTCCCGACACCGAGAATCCGCGAATTGAGTGCCAAAACATATATCAAGTGAATCAATATGATACCGCATTGTCACCACGGGTATTCATAGCAAGACATAAATCAAGTGCTCTCAAATCCATAAAAGTATTCAATCCGATAAAACAAAATCTCAAAGGGAAAACTCAGTTCATCACAATAAGACACAGAGGGAGAAACACCATATGATCCGACTATATTAACAAAGCCCGCGATACATCAAGATAATGCCATCTCAAGAACACGAGAGAGAGAGAGAGTGAGAGAGAGATTAAACACATAGCTACTGGTACAAAACTCAGCCCCAAGGGTGGGCTACTCCCTCCTCATCATGGTGGCCATAGGGACGACAAAGATGGCCACAAGAGAAGATTTCCCATCTATGGCAGGGTACTCGAAGGTCTCCAGATTGGGTTTTTGTCGATACACAGACTTGCAGTGGCGGAACTTCTCATATAGGGTTATTTCTAGGGGTTTCTGTATTTATAGGAAATTTGCGCGTTGAAATCATGTCAAGATGGGCCACAAGGTGCCCACTACCCACCAGGGCACGGCAAGGGGATCAGGCACGACCTGGTAACTAGTGAGCCCCACAGGCTCCCCTCGTGTGCTTCCTTGACTCTCTAGATGTCTTTTGGGCAGAAAAAAATCTCCAAAAAGTTTCGTGACATTTGGACTTCGTTTGATATTGATTTTCTGCGAGGTAAAAAGCAAAAAACAACAACTGGCACTGGCACTATGTCAATAGGTTAGTCCCCAAAAAATGCTATAAATTTGCTATAAAATGATTGTAAAACATCCAATAATGATAATATAACAACATGGAACAATCAAAAATTATAGATAGGTTGGAGATGTATCAGCATACAAACCTCGTGATATGATACACTCTATCACGCATAAGCCTTATTATATCTTCCTGAAAACAACCACCATACCTACCTATCATGGCATTTTCGTAGACATTCCAAGATATATTGCCATGCAACTTTCATCATTCCTATGACTTGAGCATTCGTAGTAATTTTGCTTCACATGATCATATAGTTGACATTATATGTGTGGCACAACCGTGTTCATCATTGTATACATGTTGCACTAGTATCATTGCACATCCTAGTACACTGCGAGGGGCATTCATATGTAGTCATAGGGTGTATTCAGTTTTTATCGAGTTGTAAAATAAATAGAAATGTATGATCATCATTATTAGAGCATTGCCCTAGTGAGGAAAAAGGATGATGGAGACTAATGATTCCTCCAAAGAATGAGGATGAGGTTCTGGACTTAGAAAAAAGAAAATAAAAAAAGAAAAAGAAAAAGAAGAGGAAAAAGAAAGAAAGAACAAGAAAAAAAGAAAAAAGATAAGAAAAAAATAGGAAAAGAGAGAATGGGCATGCCACTATCCTTTGTTACGTTTGTGCTTCAAAGTAGCACCATGTTCTTCATATAGAGAGTCTCCATGATTAGTCGTTTTCATATACTAGTGGGAATTTTACCTTACAAAACTTGGCTTGTATATTTCGATGACAAGCTTCCTAAAATGCCCAAGGTCTTCATGAGCAAGCGAGTTAGATGCACATCCCACTAGTTTCAGTAGTGAGCTTTCATAAAGTTACAACTCGAGTGCATCAAAAGTTGCATGCCAATCCCTACTACTACTGGAATCCAGAAATTTGCCGTCAGCCAGTTCTTTACCGTCTGCTGGCTGACGGCAAAGAACCTCTTTGCCATCAGTTGACACAATACAGACGGCAAAGAACAGACACATGGCAAAAATACTATTTGCCATGTGTGGGTCCTTTGCCGTCTGCCAGCGGACGGCAAAGAGCCCCAGGGCAGACGGCAAAGGGGACGCGTGGGCCCCATGCCTGCCGCGTCCGAAATCCGGGCCCTTTGCCGTCCGCTGGCCTTTGCCGTCAGCCTTAAGGCCCTTTGCCGTCTGCCTTACGTCCCTTTGCCGTCGGGGGGCAGACGGCAAAGGGGCCTCCCTATAACGGCCGTTACCCCCCCACCTCGCTCACTGTCTCTCTCTCTCTCTCTCACCCCGACCACTCTCACCCCTGCCGGCGAGATCCCCTCCCCGCGGCGAGCCTACCCCCCGGCGAGCCCACCCCCCCGGCTACCCCCTTCCCGCGGCGACCCACCCCCGCCCCCTGCCGCCGCCGCCCCCTGCCGCGCGCCGCCCCCTGCCGCCGCCCCCTGTCGCGCGCCGCCCCCTGCCGCCGCCCCCTGCCGCGCGCCGCCCCCTGCCGCCGCCGCCCCCTGCCGCCGCCCCCTGCCGCGCGCCGCCCCCTGCCGCCGCCGCCCCCTGCCGCCGCCCCCTGCCGCCGCCGCCCCCTGCCGCCGCCCCCTGCCACTGCCGCCCCCTGCCGCCGCCCCCTGCCGCCGACGCCCCCTGCGGCGAGCCCCCAGCCGCGCGCCCCCGTGCCGCCGGCGCCCCCTGCCGCCGCCCCCTGCCGGTGAGTTTTTTTTGTTTTTTTTTTTAAAAAGTTAATTACTTTAGTTAGTTTATTAGGTTAGTTTTTTATTATATATAGGGTAATTTAGTTAGTTAGTTAGTTAGTTAGGCTAATTAGGTTAGTTAGTTAGGTTAGAAGAAAAAAAGCAGAAGGAAAAAAAGCAGGAGAAGAAGAAGAAGAAGAAGAAGAAGAAGAGGAGGAGGAGGAGGAGGAGAAAAAAGAAGAAGAAGAAGAAGAAGAAGAAGAAGAAGAAGAAGAAGAAGAAGAAGAAGAAGAAGAGAGGAGGAGGAGGAGAAAGAGGAGGAGAAAGAAGAAGAAGAAGAAAAAGAAGAAGAAGAAGAAGAAGAAAAAGAATAGAAGGAGAAAAAGAGGAGGGGGAGTAGGAGGAGAAAAAAGAAGAAGAAGAAGAAGAAGAAGAAGAAGAAGAAGAAGAAAAAGAGGAGAGAGGAGAAGAAGAAAGAAGAGGAAAAGGGAACCCCGGCACCCCGAAACTGACCCTCGACCCCCGACCCCTGACGCCCGACGCCACTGACCCCCGACCATCGACCTCCGACGCCACTGACCCCCGACCCCCGACCCCCGACGCCACTGACCCCCGACGCCACTAACCCTCGACCCCCGACGCCACTGCCCCCGACCCAGCCCCTCGGCCCACGACTCCCGACCCCCGACGCTCGACGCCACCAACCCCCGACCCCCGAGGCCACTGACACCCGACGTCACTGACCCTGGACCCCCGACGCCACTAACCCTGGACCCCCGACGCCACTAACCCTGGACCCCCGACGCCACTGACCCCCGACCATCGACCTCCGACGCCACTGACCCCCGACCCCCGACCCCCGACGCCACTGACCCCCGACGCCACTAACCCTCGACCCCCGACGCCACTGCCCCCCGACCCAGCCCCTCGGCCCACGACTCCCGACCCCCGACGCTCGACGCCACCAACCCCCGACCCCCGAGGCCACTGACACCCGACGCCACTAATCCTGGACCCCCGACGCCACTAACCCTGGACCCCCGACGCCACTGCCCCCCGACCACCGATGCCACCGACCCTCGACGGCACTGACTCCCGACGCCACTAAGCCCCGACCCCCGACACCTCTTTTGCCTTCTTTTGAACGAGAAGGTGCTTTTCGGCCTTCCAGAGGCCCACGGGGTCATAGTTTTGAAAATTATGAGTTAGGTCACATATTTTCCGATCATGTTAATTATAAAAACATCGTATTTGTGTTGATCGGGTGAATTTCAATGTGCAGTTGTTCGACGACCTCCACGTGCGTTGGACGTTTGTTGGTGAGTACAAATGACTTCTCCTCCTACCCCCTTAATTTGCTCTGTCCCGGTCTTCGTGCCGATGAAACTTGCTATCTATAGGTTTCTTCAATCATGAGTATGCGTGACCAGTATGCGTCTCCCGTTCGAAAGGGCGACATCTATAAATATGCATTTCTTTGCATATTTATAACCGCCATCCTTTCGAATTGTCCAACATTATCCATGGACAGCCCGAGTATGTGTAGATTTGGTTTGTTTTCCCGTATGCTGTGCTCCGGATCCGATGCGGAATTTCGTCAGTGCCTCCCCTGTTGTTCTCCGGGTACACATCCTCTCTGCTTATTGCCGAGACGTGTATCAGGAGAACAGCGGGGAGGTGCTGCCGAAATTGTGCGTCGCATCTGGAGCAGAGCATGGGAAAACGAACCCAGTCTACACATACTCGGGTGGGATTAGGACCTATCTTTACCTATTAGCGTGTAGGTTGCATGGACGTAATAAAACTGACAAACTTGATTAGCGTATGAATATAGATGATGAATTATGTATTTATTTCTTGTGCCCCCATAGGTAGCTAGGCAACATGAGTGATCGTGCTTGGATGTACACTGGTCACCCTAGTCAGAAAGACATGACCCATGAATGGTTAACAAAAACCAGGGGGTTTGTGAGAGCCGCATTTGCAAATGGCCAGCAAAAAACATGGTGCCCCTGTCCCAACTGCGACAACTGGAAAAAGCAGACAGAGTTTGAAATGGGTAAACACTTGCAGAAGTGGGGTTTTACGCCTAATTATACGGTGTGGACTTTTCATGGTGAGTCTGACCAACGTGCCAGAGCTGAGGTGATTCGTCGTCGCACCGACGAGCATGGTACCGGGATTGAAGACATGGTGCAAGACTTTGATGATGCTCGGGATTCGGACGATGAGATGGAGGAATCTGCAAAGGCCTTCTATGAAATGCTGGAGTCTTCAAAACGTCCTCTCCACGAGCAGACTGAGCTTTGTCAGCTGGATGCCATCGCGCAAGTAATGGCTCTGAAGGCTCAATTCAACCTAGGCAGAGAATGCTACGACGCGATGATGACGATATTTGGACGCTTTCTACCCAAAGGCCATGTACTGCCTGCAAACCTGTACCAGTCAGAGAAAATCCTCCGTGTACTAAAGATGCCCTATGAGAAGATACATGCCTGTGAGAATGGATGTGCCTTATTTAGGCTTGAGTATGCGGCCTTGAACTATTGCCCCATTTGCAATTCTTCCAGGTATATTGTGGTAGACAACGGGATGGGTGAGAAGAATCAGACCAAAATCCCCATTAGTGTTCTTCGATATCTGCCAATCGTACCAAGACTTCAACGTCTTTTTATGGTCGAAGAGACGGCCAGACAGATGACATGGCACAAATTGGGCAAAAGAACCGAACTAGATGCGGATGGGAACAAGATGCTGGTACACACTTCAGATGGTTTTGCGTGGAGGCACTTCGATGCATTACATAAGGATAAATCGGAAGATCCAAGGCAACCTAGAGTTGCCATCAGCACAGATGGGTTCAATGTGTATGGTATGACGGCAGCACAATACAGTTGTTGGCCTGTATTTGTCATTCCACTAAATTTGCCACCCGGAGAGATTATGAAAAGAAAGAACATTTTCCTGACGTTGATAATTCCAGGGCCCAACTATCCGGGGAAGAATATGAATGTGTACATGCAGCCGCTTAAGGATGAGTTGCAAGAAGCCTGGGATAATGGGATCAAGACCTACGACGCGGCTACCAAAACAAATTTCAAAATGCATGTGTGGTACATGTACTCGACGCATGATTATCCGGCGTTTGCGCTATTCGCTGGCTGGTGTGTGCATGGAAGGTTCCCGTGCACCACATGCAAGGCAGCTCTTCAGTTCCGTTGGCTGCAGGCTGGTCGCAAGTATTCTTGCTTCGACATGCATAGACAATTCCTGGATCCTGACCATAAGTTCAGAAAAGACAAGAAGAATTTCATCAAAGGTAGAGTTGTCAAAAACACTGCACCAGCTGCGTTGACAGGCCAACAGACCCTTGATCAGTTAAACGCTCTCGAGCCCGATCCTTTGCGTCCAGGATACTTCAAAGGGTATAATACGGAACACGCCTGGACTCACAAGTCATGCTTATGGGATCTCCCTTACTTCAAAGACCTCCTTTGCCCACACAACATTGACGTGATGCACACTGAAAAGAATATTGCGGAGGCCATTTTTGGTACATTGTTCGGCATAGAGGGGAAGTCAAAAGATAATCCTAAGGCTAGAATCGACCTGGAGGCTCTATGTGATAGACCGTTGCAAAACTTGCGACAACGGAAAGGAAAGCAAAGCATAGCGAAGCCAAAGGCATGGTTCAATCTTGAAAGGCCAGCTATGAGGGAAATGCTATTGTGGGTGAAAATGCGGTTGATGTTCCCCGATGGGTATGCTGCGAATCTAAAGAGGGGAGCGAGTCTTGAGAAATTGAAAATATTTGGGCTCAAGAGTCATGATTGGCACATATGGATTGAGCGGGTAATGCCGGTGATGTTGCGTGGCTTTATCCCTGAGGATGAATGGATAGTACTGGCAGAGCTGAGCTATTTCTTCCGTTCTCTTTGTGCGAAAGAACTATCGCCTGGCGTGCTAGATGAAATGGAAGAGTTGGCGCCGGAGTTGGTCTGCAAATTAGAAAAGATCTTTCCACCGGGCTTCTTTAATCCAATGCAACATTTGATTTTGCATCTCCCGACCGAGGCAAGAATGGGGGGGCCCGTTCAAAATCGATGGTGCTACTCAACTGAGAGGATGCAGAAGACGCTTCGAGCTAAGTGTAAAAATAAACGTAGAATTGAAGCATCGATGGCCGAGGCATTCATTACTGAGGAGGCGGCAAACTTCGTGACAGCACACTACGAAGCCAAAAATTATCATTTGCATAACCCGAAGCCTCGGTACAATGATGGCGATCGAGAAAAAGTTCGATCCAACCTCAGCCTATTCAAAGTTAAGCTCGCACCATCCGGTGCTTCGAAAGGAAAATCGTTGGATGTCGAAGAATGGCGGACCATTTCATTGTATATCTTCACCAACCTAACAGAAGTGCGGCCGTACATCGAGTAAGTTCTCGGTAATTTATTGTTCCGCAACTTCTAATTGCTTTGAACCACTCTTATTCCCGGATATTTGATATAGTCGATACGTCGCCGAATTCTCGGATGGAGCGGTCATCGAAAAGGATTCCGTCGAAGAGTATGAGCTTCTCGCAAAGCATGGAGGCGACTATCCTGGTTTCATCTCTTGGTTCAAACAAAGGGTAATTAATTACCATTAAGGGCCCATTTGACTTATTGGTCTAATTTGCGGCTAATGCATCCATTCTTTCGTATTAAACTTGTAGGCTGATGAAGAGTCTATGGACGCCGAGTTGAGACAAGTCGCTAATGGTTTTGACTATAAGGTCCGTTCATTTGACAAATACAACATCAACGGGTATCACTTTCGTACCTTTGGCAAAGAGCTATCTATGCCCGACCTAAAGACTACAAATTGTTCTGTCTCTGCTATCGGCGAAGGAGACACCGAGTATTATGGAAGGGTTGAAGCAATTTATGAACTTCTATTCTATTGTGAAAACCCACCGACCGTCGTAGTATTCAAATGTTATTGGTTTGAGCCGAGGGAGACTAGAAGGACTCATGAACATATAGGACTAGTCGAAATCAACCAAAACACCCACTTAGATGTTCCCGATGTCTATATTACGGCTCAACAGGCGACACAAGTTTTCTATCTACCGTGGGCCTGCCAAACTGATCCAAATCTCAAAGGTTGGGATGTCGTTTATGAAGTGCCACCACATTTTAGACCACCTACCCTCAATGAAGAGGATTACGAACCTCACATTAACCCAGACACATATGAAGGAGAATTCTTCCAAGAAACACGTATGTCCAAGAAACGTTTCAAGAACCGCTCTACTTCACCCCAGAACATTGAAGTAGACAGCGACAGTGAATCCGTCTTAACCCCTGAGCCCGAACAGGAAGAGCTGGAAGAAGAAGAGGTTACTGCTGCGGATGACCTGTCACTTCTTGACCGATTACATAATGGTGGCCTTCCACATGTTCTTCTAGATAGTGATGATGATGATGCATTTATTGATGATAGTGATGATCATGATGCATTTATTGACCCCGAAGCATATATAGACGAGGACGATTGTTATTAGTTCATGTCAGGTATTCAACTATTATACTATATATAAATTTTGAGTTCATGTTAGGTATTCAACTTTTATTAGTCATGTTGGTATTTATGTTGTACTAATTTCATTTACTCTTTGTCATGACAGGTGTTGAAAGATGGTGGGAAAGGGTCGAAAGCATGCCGCAGCTGCTTCTTCGTCGGCGGGTGATGGGATGGGTACTTCCATTCCTGCCTCGCCTCTTCGGAGAGTGTTGCTCTCTACTATGCAAGGAGCGGCCCCCGTGAGAGGAGGTCGACCACCCGCGAAGCCGAGAGGCACTAAAGGTACACGTTGTATTCATGTTGGTATTTATGTTGTACTCATGTTGTATGCATATTGGTATTTTATTACTCATGTTGGTATTTATGTTGTACTAAAGGTACACGTGGCCGCGGGAGAGGTAGGGCTACACGGTCTCCGCCACCACCCCAAGCTGATTCACCTGAGCACAGGAGGACTTCTAGGGTGGATTCGTCTGAGGTGGAGGCTACACGGTCTCCGGTTCACGAGCCTCGGGTCGACGAGCCTCAGGTCGACGAGCCTTTGGCCCACGAGACTCGTGTCCCAGAGGCTTCCTTCCACACGACTGCGGAGCACAGCAGGGATGAGGGTACGTCCCAAGAGACCCAATGGGATACCTGGCCTGAGCCAACTGGCCATGCTGGTAGCGACGAGGAGCTGGGTGAGGGGGATACCCAGTGGGATACCGTCTACCAGCGTGGTAGTTCGGGGTTCCCGCTCGTGCCAGCGACCCCCGACCAGAGGTGGTCGATTAGGCCAAATGGGGACAAGTAAGTTAATTTACTCTTATTTAACCTTTTGCCTTCGCGTTTTCTCAAATATCTAACGTTTTGGCTTCAATTTGTCATACTGTAGGGGTTGGATTGTTGCCAAGGGTGTCCGCAAGCCCAACAGCGTCCTCGGTGTTCTTTGCCGTCAAAACTTCCCAGGGTTTGTTACGTTGCCCGGTCGGGAGCGAGAGGTAGGGATGACCTGGGAGCACTACTTGGGTGCCCCGGCCCCGCCGGAGGTGGAGATCGACGGTGTTTTGTGTGACACGAGGGCGGACATGGTGATCCGAAAGTTTTGGGTAATTTCTCTTTCACACAATTATAAATTAACCATAGCTATTTATTGTACTAATCGGTGTTGTCTCGTTTGCAGACCTTCTACACGTGTGAGGAGGGATACGAGGACGACGCGGCAAAGGTTATCGAAACCGAATGTCGCCGCCTACTTCAAAACTTTCGGCACGAGGCTTGGGTGCAGGCTGTTCGAGACTACTATGCCACGCGGCGTATTAGGATTGATAAGGCGAAGTGCCGTGATGCTAAGATGGAGAAGGAGCATTACATGAAGGTAATTACATATTATTAAGGCTTTGTAGTTAGTTTCCTTGATTTGGTTCTTACGCACTCAATTTTCTCTTTATTAACTTAGGTGCCCCCGAGATGGTGTGTGGATAAGATGGATTGTTGGGAGGCCTTGGTGGACCAGTGGTGCTCCGAAACGTGGGAGACCAGCCACAACAACGCCAAGGAGAGGCGTGGCAAAATGGTTGGCGTGCCACACCATCAAGGGAGCGTCAACTTAATCCAATTTGGCGAGAACTGGGTATGTGGTTTGCTTCATGCCTCATGCAATTCATTCTTAATGCTATCTTGAGCCCTTTACCAATACAATTTTCTGCTCTCTCTCTTTTAGGCGCGTCACAATAAGACGGAGGCGCCACAGATGTACGACCTTTATGCGATGGCCCATACTGCCTCGTACAAGAAGGTCAAGGCATTCTCTCAGTCTGACCTCGAGCATCCAGAAAACTTCACCAACATCTCCTCCCACGACAAGCTCGTGAAGTACAGAGATCACGGGAAGGCGAGGAAAGGGGAGGACTTTAACCCGAGCGAGGGGCCTATTGATCCAGAGCTGGTGATGATAGCTGGCAATGGGAGGCCCCATGGCTCGCTCGCCATTGGAGACGGCCTTATACGTTGTCCTAGCACTCTCCGGCAGATAAAGGCACGCCAAACGAGCTCTTGTCCGGAGATAACACGTCGTCCACGGCCAGTCGAGCTCGCCATCGAGGTTAGTTTAATGGACTCAACTATCTTTCCGCATTATGTTGTGCGTTGGAACCAATATGATTACATTGCTAACAATGAGTTGTGTTGCAGGCTGCTATTCAGAAAGAGAGAGCGGCAATGCAGGCGGCTATGGCGGAGAAGGATAAGGAAATTAGGGAGCTGGAGGAGAGGACGACTGCATTGGTGGAGGCGGAGAGGGCACGGAATGAAGCGTCTACCAGGGCCATATACGAGCTCTTCGTGGTAAGTTTCTTCTTCATGTTATTACAAATCTTGCATTTGAATGTCCGTTTCATTAATAAATAAAAAGTTTGACTTGTCGAAACCAAATGTACAGTCTATGTGCGAGAAGAACGGCCAAGTCCCTCCGCCGATGCCAATCATTAACGTGGCGGGGACGGTGAGTTTCATTTCAGTGGAGTGATCTTAAGAGTGTCCTCATCCTAACTACACATTGCAAACGATGTTTGGTGCAGAATATGTCCCGAAACGCATCGCACGACCCTTCTACAGTCGAGCCTTCTCCAGGGCGGCCTTCTCCAGGTGAAACAAGCCAGAGCCACCGTGCTTCACCCTAACTTAGGTATGTTATTTCTAGTGTTTTAATAAAAAAATAGCTAGACTTCCATCTAATGACATAATTAGCTTAGTTAGCTGCAAAATAGCTAGACTTCCATCTAATGACATAATTAGCTTAGTTAGCTCCAAGAAGGAGGAGAGGGAGGAGGAGAAGAAGAAGGGGACAAAAGGATAAGAAGAAGAAGGAGAAGAAGGAGGAGAGGGAGGAGGAGAAGAAGAAGGGGACAAAAGGATAAGAAGAAGGAGAAGAAGAAGGAGAAGGAGCTCCCGCTCCTTCTCCTTCTTCTTCTCCTTCTTCTTCTCCTTCTTCTCCTTCTCCTCTTCCTTCTCCTTCTCCTCCTCCTCCTCCTCCTCCTTTTTCTTCTTCTTCTCATCTTCCTCCTCCTCCTCCTTCTTTTACTTCTTCTTCTCTTTCTCTTCTGCTATAGTTAGCTAGGGTTCCACCTAAATGACATAATTAGCTTAGTTAGCTCCAAAATGGCCTATTTAATAATAAATGACCTATACTTAGCTAATTATCCTCGAAATGACATAATTAGCTCCAAAAAGGCATTCTTAGCCAATTTAGCCCGAAGAAGGGGACAAGAATAGAAAAAGAGGAAAATGAAAGCAAGGAAGAGGAAAAAGGAGAAGAAGAAGGAGGAGAGGGAGGAGGAGAAGAAGAAGGGGACAAAAGGATAAGAAGAAGAAGGAGAAGAAGGAGAAGGAGAAGGAGAAGGAGAAGGAGCTCCTTCTCCTTCTTCTTCTCCTTCTTCCCCTTCTTCTCCTTCTCCTCTTCCTTCTCCTTCTCCTCCTCCTCCTCCTCCTCCTTTTTCTTCTTCTTCTCCTCTTCCTCCTCCTCCTCCTTCTTTTATTTCTTCTTCTCTTTCTCTTCTCCTATAGTTAGCTAGGGTTCCACCTAAATGACATAATTAGCTTAGTTAGCTCCAAAATGGCCTATTTAATAATAAATGACCTATACTTAGCTAATTATCCTCGAAATGACCTAATTAGCTCCAAAAAGGCATTCTTAGCCAATTTAGCCCGAAGAAGGGGACAAGAATAGAAAAAGAGGAAAATGAAAGCAAGGAAGAGGAAAAAGGAGAAGAAGAAGGAGGAGAGGTAGGAGGAGAAGAAGAAGGGGACAAAAGGATAAGAAGAAGAAGGAGAAGAAGGAGAAGGAGAAGGAGAAGGAGCTCCCGCTCCTTCTCCTTCTCCTTCTCCTTCTTCTTCTCCTTCTTCTCCTTCTCCTCTTCCTTCTCCTTCTCCTCCTCCTCCTCCTCCTCCTTTTTCTTCTTCTTCTCCTCTTCCTCCTCCTCCTCCTTCTTTTACTTCTTCTTCTCTTTCTCTTCTCCTATAGTTAGCTAGGGTTCCACCTAAATGACATAATTAGCTTAGTTAGCTCCAAAATGGCCTATTTAATAATCAATGACCTATACTTAGCTAATTATCCTCGAAATGACCTAATTAGCTCCAAAAAGGCATTCTTAGCCAATTTAGCCCGAAGAAGGGGACAAGAATAGAAAAAGAGGTAAATGAAAGCAAGGAAGAGGAAAAAGGAGAAGAAGAAGGAGGAGAGGGAGGAGGAGAAGAAGAAGGGGACAAAAGGATAAGAAGAAGAAGGAGAAGAAGGAGAAGGAGAAGGAGAAGGAGCTCCCGCTCCTTCTCCTTCTCCTTCTCCTTCTTCTTCTCCTTCTTCTCCTTCTCCTCTTCCTTCTCCTTCTCCTCCTCCTCCTCCTCCTCCTTTTTCTTCTTCTTCTCCTCTTCCTCCTCCTCCTCCTTCTTTTACTTCTTCTTCTCTTTCTCTTCTCCTATAGTTAGCTAGGGTTCCACCTAAATGACATAATTAGCTTAGTTAGCTCCAAAATGGCCTATTTAATAATAAATGACCTATACTTAGCTAATTATCCTCGAAATGACATAATTAGCTCCAAAAAGGCATTCTTAGCCAATTTAGCCCGAAGAAGGGGACAAGAATAGAAAAAGAGGAAAATGAAAGCAAGGAAGAGGAAAAAGGAGAAGAAGAAGGAGGAGAGGGAGGAGGAGAAGAAGAAGGGGACAAAAGGATAAGAAGAAGAAGGAGAAGAAGGAGAAGGAGAAGGAGCTCCCGCTCCTTCTCCTTCTCCTTCTCCTTCTTCTTCTCCTTCTTCTCCTTCTCCTCTTCCTTCTCCTTCTCCTCCTCCTCCTCCTCCTCCTTTTTCTTCTTCTTCTCCTCTTCCTCCTCCTCCTCCTTCTTTTACTTCTTCTTCTCTTTCTCTTCTCCTATAGTTAGCTAGGGTTCCACCTAAATGACATAATTAGCTTAGTTAGCTCCAAAATGGCCTATTTAATAATAAATGACCTATACTTAGCTAATTATCCTCGAAATGACATAATTAGCTCCAAAAAGGCATTCTTAGCCAATTTAGCCCGAAGAAGGGGACAAGAATAGAAAAAGAGGAAAATGAAAGCAAGGAAGAGGAAAAAGGAGAAGAAGAAGGAGGAGAGGGAGGAGGAGAAGAAGAAGGGGACAAAAGGATAAGAAGAAGAAGGAGAAGAAGGAGAAGGAGAAGGAGAAGGAGCTGCCGCTCCTTCTCCTTCTCCTTCTCCTTCTTCTTCTCCTTCTTCCCCTTCTTCTCCTTCTCCTCTTCCTTCTCCTTCTCCTCCTCCTCCTCCTCCTCCTTTTTCTTCTTCTTCTCCTCTTCCTCCTCCTCCTCCTTCTTTTATTTCTTCTTCTCTTTCTCTTCTCCTATAGTTAGCTAGGGTTCCACCTAAATGACATAATTAGCTTAGTTAGCTCCAAAATGGCCTATTTAATAATAAATGACCTATACTTAGCTAATTATCCTCGAAATGACATAATTAGCTCCAAAAAGGCATTCTTAGCCAATTTAGCCCGAAGAAGGGGACAAGAATAGAAAAAGAGGAAAATGAAAGCAAGGAAGAGGAAAAAGGAGAAGAAGAAGGAGGAGAGGGAGGAGGAGAAGAAGAAGGGGACAAAAGGATAAGAAGAAGAAGGAGAAGAAGGAGAAGGAGAAGGAGAAGGAGCTCCCGCTCCTTCTCCTTCTCCTTCTCCTTCTTCTTCTCCTTCTTCCGCTTCTTCTCCTTCTCCTCTTCCTTCTCCTTCTCCTCCTCCTCCTCCTCCTCCTTTTTCTTCTTCTTCTCCTCTTCCTCCTCCTCCTCCTTCTTTTATTTCTTCTTCTCTTTCTCTTCTCCTATAGTTAGCTAGGGTTCCACCTAAATGACATAATTAGCTTAGTTAGCTCCAAAATGGCCTATTTAATAATAAATGACCTATACTTAGCTAATTATCCTCGAAATGACATAATTAGCTCCAAAAAGGCATTCTTAGCCAATTTAGCCCGAAGAAGGGGACAAGAATAGAAAAAGAGGAAAATGAAAGCAAGGAAGAGGAAAAAGGAGAAGAAGAAGGAGGAGAGGGAGGAGGAGAAGAAGAAGGGGACAAAAGGATAAGAAGAAGAAGGAGAAGAAGGAGAAGGAGAAGGAGAAGGAGCTCCCGCTCCTTCTCCTTCTCCTTCTCCTTCTTCTTCTCCTTCTTCCCCTTCTTCTCCTTCTCCTCTTCCTTCTCCTTCTCCTCCTCCTCCTCCTCCTCCTTTTTCTTCTTCTTCTCCTCTTCCTCCTCCTCCTCCTTCTTTTATTTCTTCTTCTCTTTCTCTTCTCCTATAGTTAGCTAGGGTTCCACCTAAATGACATAATTAGCTTAGTTAGCTCCAAAATGGCCTATTTAATAATAAATGACCTATACTTAGCTAATTATCCTCGAAATGACATAATTAGCTCCAAAAAGGCATTCTTAGCCAATTTAGCCCGAAGAAGGGGACAAGAATAGAAAAAGAGGAAAATGAAAGCAAGGAAGAGGAAAAAGGAGAAGAAGAAGGAGGAGAGGGAGGAGGAGAAGAAGAAGGGGACAAAAGGATAAGAAGAAGAAGGAGAAGAAGGAGAAGGAGAAGGAGAAGGAGCTCCCGCTCCTTCTCCTTCTCCTTCTCCTTCTCCTTCTTCTTCTCCTTCTTCCCCTTCTTCTCCTTCTCCTCTTCCTTCTCCTTCTCCTCCTCCTCCTCCTCCTCCTTTTTCTTCTTCTTCTCCTCTTCCTCCTCCTCCTCCTTCTTTTATTTCTTCTTCTCTTTCTCTTCTCCTATAGTTAGCTAGGGTTCCACCTAAATGACATAATTAGCTTAGTTAGCTCCAAAATGGCCTATTTAATAATAAATGACCTATACTTAGCTAATTATCCTCGAAATGACATAATTAGCTCCAAAAAGGCATTCTTAGCCAATTTAGCCCGAATAAGGGGACAAGAATAGAAAAAGAGGAAAATGAAAGCAAGGAAGAGGAAAAAGGAAAAGAAGAAGGAGGAGAGGGAGGAGGAGAAGAAGAAGGGGACAAAAGGATAAGAAGAAGAAGGAGAAGAAGGAGAAGGAGAAGGAGAAGGAGCTCCCGCTCTTTCTCCTTCTCCTTCTCCTTCTTCTTCTCCTTCTTCCCCTTCTTCTCCTTCTCCTCTTCCTTCTCCTTCTCCTCCTCCTCCTCCTCCTCCTTTTTCTTCTTCTTCTCCTCTTCCTCCTCCTCCTCCTTCTTTTATTTCTTCTTCTCTTTCTCTTCTCCTATAGTTAGCTAGGGTTCCACCTAAATGACATAATTAGCTTAGTTAGCTCCAAAATGGCCTATTTAATAATAAATGACCTATACTTAGCTAATTATCCTCGAAATGACATAATTAGCTCCAAAAAGGCATTCTTAGCCAATTTAGCCCGAATAAGGGGACAAGAATAGAAAAAGAGGAAAATGAAAGCAAGGAAGAGGAAAAAGGAAAAGAAGAAGGAGGAGAGGGAGGAGGAGAAGAAGAAGGGGACAAAAGGATAAGAAGAAGAAGGAGAAGAAGGAGAAGGAGAAGGAGAAGGAGCTCCCGCTCCTTCTCCTTCTCCTTCTCCTTCTTCTTCTCCTTCTTCCCCTTCTTCTCCTTCTCCTCTTCCTTCTCCTTCTCCTCCTCCTCCTCCTCCTCCTTTTTCTTCTTCTTCTCCTCTTCCTCCTCCTCCTCCTTCTTTTATTTCTTCTTCTCTTTCTCTTCTCCTATAGTTAGCTAGGGTTCCACCTAAATGACATAATTAGCTTAGTTAGCTCCAAAATGGCCTATTTAATAATAAATGACCTATACTTAGCTAATTATCCTCGAAATGACATAATTAGCTCCAAAAAGGCATTCTTAGCCAATTTAGCCCGAATAAGGGGACAAGAATAGAAAAAGAGGAAAATGAAAGCAAGGAAGAGGAAAAAGGAAAAGAAGAAGGAGGAGAGGGAGGAGGAGAAGAAGAAGGGGACAAAAGGATAAGAAGAAGAAGGAGAAGAAGGAGAAGGAGAAGGAGAAGGAGCTCCCGCTCCTTCTCCTTCTCCTTCTCCTTCTTCTTCTCCTTCTTCCCCTTCTTCTCCTTCTCCTCTTCCTTCTCCTTCTCCTCCTCCTCCTCCTCCTCCTCCTTTTTCTTCTTCTTCTCCTCTTCCTCCTCCTCCTCCTTCTTTTATTTCTTCTTCTCTTTCTCTTCTCCTATAGTTAGCTAGGGTTCCACCTAAATGACATAATTAGCTTAGTTAGCTCCAAAATGGCCTATTTAATAATAAATGACCTATACTTAGCTAATTATCCTCGAAATGACATAATTAGCTCCAAAAAGGCATTCTTAGCCAATTTAGCCCGAAGAAGGGGACAAGAATAGAAAAAGAGGAAAATGAAAGCAAGGAAGAGGAAAAAGGAGAAGAAGAAGGAGGAGAGGGAGGAGGAGAAGAAGAAGGGGACAAAAGGATAAGAAGAAGAAGGAGAAGAAGGAGAAGGAGAAGGAGAAGGAGCTCCCGCTCCTTCTCCTTCTCCTTCTCCTTCTTCTTCTCCTTCTTCCCCTTCTTCTCCTTCTCCTCTTCCTTCTCCTTCTCCTCCTCCTCCTCCTCCTCCTTTTTCTTCTTCTTCTCCTCTTCCTCCTCCTCCTCCTTCTTTTATTTCTTCTTCTCTTTCTCTTCTCCTATAGTTAGCTAGGGTTCCACCTAAATGACATAATTAGCTTAGTTAGCTCCAAAATGGCCTATTTAATAATAAATGACCTATACTTAGCTAATTATCCTCGAAATGACATAATTAGCTCCAAAAAGGCATTCTTAGCCAATTTAGCCCGAATAAGGGGACAAGAATAGAAAAAGAGGAAAATGAAAGCAAGGAAGAGGAAAAAGGAAAAGAAGAAGGAGGAGAGGGAGGAGGAGAAGAAGAAGGGGACAAAAGGATAAGAAGAAGAAGGAGAAGAAGGAGAAGGAGAAGGAGAAGGAGCTCCCGCTCCTTCTCCTTCTCCTTCTCCTTCTTCTTCTCCTTCTTCCCCTTCTTCTCCTTCTCCTCTTCCTTCTCCTTCTCCTCCTCCTCCTCCTCCTCCTTTTTCTTCTTCTTCTCCTCTTCCTCCTCCTCCTCCTTCTTTTACTTCTTCTTCTCTTTCTCTTCTCCTATAGTTAGCTAGGGTTCCACCTAAATGACATAATTAGCTTAGTTAGCTCCTAAATGGTCTATACTTAGCTAATTTCTCTCCGAAATAACCTATATATACACTACTTCATCTAGTATTATTTTTCTAACTTTCTTATTTGTCATTTTGCAGATTACCTTCACTTCATGGGAAGCTTGGTTGATGGAATGCTTGAAGACGATTTCTTGTACCATGTGTTGTATTGAAACTATTGTAGTATATGAAACTTTGTATGCACGTGGATGAAACTAGTGTAATATATGGTTTGGTACGGATGTAACTTCCATAATATGTATGCACTATGGATGAGAGTTATTTTAATATGGTTATGAGTACGGAAAGATATTTATTTATGTCAAATATATATATATCCTGATTATTGTTAAAAATGCTGGATATAACAAAAAACAAATAAAAAAGGGGCTGGTTCCCCTCTTTGCCGTCTGCCCCCGCATGGCAAAGGGGGGAGGCAGACGGCAAAGGGGGG
Organism: Hordeum vulgare subsp. vulgare; assembly: GCF_904849725.1. Taxonomy (NCBI): domain Eukaryota; kingdom Viridiplantae; phylum Streptophyta; class Magnoliopsida; order Poales; family Poaceae; genus Hordeum; species Hordeum vulgare. The sequence goes on along the minus strand of NC_058519.1, from coordinate 401,734,778 downwards.
AATCTGCCCCCCCTCTCTCCCCTCTTTGCCGTCAGCCACCACATGGCAAAGGGGGGGAGGCAGACGGCAAAGGGGGGAATCTGCCCCCCTCTCTCCCCTCTTTGCCGTCTGCCACCACATGGCAAAGGGGGGGGAGGCAGACGGCAAAGGGGGGAATCTGCCCCCCTCTCTCCCCTCTTTGCCGTCTGCCTCCACATGGCAAAGGTCGGGAGGCAGACGGCAAAGGGGGGAATCTGCCCCCCCTCTCTCCCCTCTTTGCCGTCTGCCACCACATGGCAAAGGGGGCGGAGGCAGACGGCAAAGGGGGGAGGCCTCCGTTAACACTTAACGGGGACGTTGCAATATATGCCGTCCCACTTATTTTGCCGTCCGCCCCCTCATGGCAAAGATTCTTTGCCGTCCGCTTTGTGAATGCAGACGGCAAAGAGCCTCTTCACCGGATTTTTTTTTACCGTCTACTTTGCCGTCTGCTGACCGACGGCAAATCCTTTGCCGTCCGTGGTAGCCCCCTTTGCCGTCCGCCTTGGCAGACGGCAAATTTCTGAATTTCAGTAGATATTGATTGAAAGGCATGTGCAAGCCTACCGATCTACCTAGTTGGTGTGAGACTATCAAAACTTTTGTTTTACCTTGTTTATCCCTATCATCATTCTATTCCACCTCAAGTATTGAAAGTCCATGGCTCATGCTGAGGTATGGACTGAAGTTGAAAAAGCTGAAGCGCGTGAAAAAGTATGAGTCAAATGTGTGGTTAGGCACTCTGGTGATCATGATTTATACTTGACGTTAGGAAGACATATTTATGCCATTGCTTACATGATTAAATTAAATGGGGGATAACATTCTTTAGTGGTCTTATTTTGAAAAGCAATTGTCATTTGTTAGAATTCATCTTTATTATCGGGTTGATATCTAGTAAGTCATCGTTTATCAACATTTATACCATAAACATGCTACTTGAGGACGAGTAGGAATTAAGTCATCGTTTATCAACGTTTAGCATTTTACATCAAAAAATATGTTTTATCATTTACCTACTTGAGGACGAATAGGAATTAAGCTTGGTGATGCTGATAAGTCTCCAACGTATCTATAATTTTCTATTCTTTCATGCTACTATTTTATCAATCTTATATAGTTCAGAGGCCATTTTATATAATTTTTGGGAACTAACCTAGTGCCCTATGCGAGTTCGTGTTTTCCCCCATTTTCTTGTTTCGTAGGAAATCAATACCAAACAAAGTCTAAATGGAACAAAACTTTAGAGTGATATTTTTTGGACCAACATGGATCCCTGGAGCATCAGGTGGAGACTAGACATTGCACGAGTGATGGTGTCATGGAATAGGGGGGCCTAGCCCAAACTGTAAGTGCATATAGTGCCCCTTAGTGATTTTGGAGGTTTGAAGACTTATAGGTTAAAAGACTGATACGTTTGTGAGTGTACACATGCTCTATAAGTCGCTGAGCAGATTGAGTTATTCGATGAATATTGACCCCTAAAAATGAATGTCTTCGGGTGAAGACTTTGGTCATTCGTTGAAGACTTTGGTCGCGAAGAAATTGTGAAAAATTGATATTCATCATGAAGATATTGAAGATGAGGAATTCGGTGTGTCCCGAAGAAAATACACTGAAGACTTTGAAGCTTGAAGACTTACTCTTTCTATTTCATTTTCTTTATACTTGATTCATAGGAATACCGTACTGTTAAAGGGGGTCGAGGTAAAACTATGGAACGATTTTCCTCATGATGCTCAACTCGAACCTACATCTACCAAATCCTCAAAGTGAGGAATATGAGAGACATAAGGACTTTCATAGTTGAAAGTTCTGACCTTTGTCGTGCCACGCGCCACCTGTCACGGATCTTATCCACCCAACGGTCATATTATTAAAGGGCATTTATGTCAAATCATGTTGGGATGCTTCCAGGCTATAAATAGCCGCCACCACAACCACTAGTTGCTTGGCTGCTCTGAGAGAAAATGACACTAGTCATTTAGAGCAACCCAACTTCCTCAGAGCCTTTGAGTGAAAATCATCAAGTGAGGAAATACCCCAAACACCCAAACCAAAACCAAAACCCAAGTGATTGAGCATCACTGAAGAAGTTATTCCTGTGTGGAACCGACGCTTGTTACCTTTGAGGATTGTGCATCCTCGAGACGGCTAGGCGTCATGTCTAGAGCATCCAGCAGTCAATTGTGGATCGCCACGTGACCGAGTTTGTGAGGGTTTAGAAGTTTGCCCTGAGGACTTACCATGAGTGTTGGGTGAGGACTGTGTGTCCTTAGCTCAAGGAGAATACGGTAGGGACTGTGTGTCCTTTGGTTTCAATACCAAGCCGCTCCAAACCAGACGTACAACTGTCACAACAGTTGGAACTGGGTCATCAACAACTGTCTTCATCGAGCTACTGGTTCTATTTCCTCAACTCTCTCGAATTCGTCAATTGCATGTTGAAGACTTTCACCTGTACTGTTTGAAGAATTTGACTAAAGACTTTCTCTGAATCCCTCACCTCAAATTCTTCACCTGAGTTATTCTTCATATGCTTATCTTGTACTTGTGACCCATGCAAACCGAATCTCTGAAATCACATTGAGTACTTTGATGTAGACGTTTTTGCACCTCTGACTTTGTACTTATTCAGCTGTACTCAGTTCATGACTGAGGACTTTCCTCACTAGGATTTCCCTCATTGATGAAGTTGTAAAAATCGCTTATTCACTCCCCTCTAGTCGATATAACGCACTTTCAATTGGTATCAGAGCGAGGTACTCCCTTGTTCTGTGTTATTTTGGTTTAACCGCCTGGAGTTTTAGTTATGTCCACCACATGTATGATCAAGGTTACTACAGGATGTCCTACCTTCGTAGGAAAGGACTTTCCCTACTGGAAGACCAAGATGCAAATACATCTTCAAGCAATTGACAATGATCTCTCGTATATTGTGGAAAATGGCATTCCATCCATCACTACTACTGTCTCTGCCGCTGATGTGAAGAAGTTCAAGCAACTTGACTCGCAAGCAAAGTATATCATCTTTGCCCACCTGAGCAAAGGTCAGTATGGCAGATTCAACTCTTTGGGTACTGCTAAGCTTATCTGGGATAGGCTGTCCAAAGTCAATGAGGGAGTCTCAACAGCGTGACTCTCGTGTCGATGTTCTTCGCACTCTCTTCAACCATTTCAAGAGGCTTGACAATGAAAGATTCCAAGATACCTTTGATCGACTCAGTGACATCTCAAATGAATTGCAAGCTCTGGGAGCTAGAGACATCACTGACCATGAAGCCGTGAAGAAACTCGTACAATCTCTTGATCCATCATTTGACACACTGGTTCTGATGATCCAAGAACGAAGAGACTACAAGATGCTTGATCCTGCTGATATACTTGAGAGACTCAATACTCATGAATTCCAACAAGAAGAAAAGGGAGATCTTTATGGACCAAGCTATTCAAGACCTCGTGCGCAGAAGGCTAAGGCTGTTTCCTCATCTGAAGACGAAGAATCAGATTGAAGTCTTGGCGACCCTAAAGAACTTGGACAGGAACATGCTATGCTCGTGAGGAAATTCCAGAAGTTCACAAAGTGTGGCCAGTTCATAAAATATTCAAGAAAAGATATGAGGAAATCAAAATCTTCATTTGAGGTGTACAAGAAAAGAACCTGCCACAAATGCAAGAAATCTGGTCACTACATTGCTGATTGTCCCCACTGGGTGAAAGAATCAAGGAAGAGGAAATACAAGGATCAAAGTTCTGATTACTCGAAGAAAAATAAGAAATATTCAAAGTCCTCATCGCACAAGAAGACCAGTTTCGGAAAGGCTTGGGCACTCATTAGCAAGGAAATGGATTCTGAAGAAGAATCTAAGGAATGTGATGAAGAGGAAGGTTCTGAAGTGGAGTCAGAGTCTGGTGTGGCAAGTCTTGCACTTGCTACCACATTCATCAGCAAGTCAATCTTCAACCTTGAAGAAAATGACAATGTCAACTACACCCATGAATGTGTTGATGACTTTGCTCCAACCTATTGCTTCATGGCAAAAGGTTCAAAGGTACCAAACCACACTTCCTCCACTGATTCAAGTGACCATGAACCTGATGATTATCAAAAACCCAGTTACTGTAAACTTGCCAACATTGCCACTAAGCAACAAAGTGCCATTGAAAAGTTTCAGAAACTGTTAGACAAAAGCGGTGATCTGTTGAATGATGAAATGAATCATACTCAAGTCCTCACTGAAGATGTTCAAAGTCTTCAGTCTAGATTTGATAGTCTTCAAGATCTCTATGGCAGACTCTAGGTTGATCATGAGAAACTTTCCTATGAATTTCTTCAAAGGAAGCTTGATCTTGAGAAGTTGAGAATGTCTCATGACGATCTACAAATGGAGAATGATTCATTGCTTGCTCAACAGATGAGTACCACTCAGGTTGAATACATCCCACCATGTTTGAAATGCATCGAGCGTGAAACTGCTAATTATTCACTTGAATCATCAAATGCTTCTATCGCTACAAATTCTTCAACTGTTCCCGTGGTATCAAATTCTTCACTTGAGGAAACCACAAATGCTACTGACGAAAATGCAGGGTTGAAGGAACTGTATGTGACAGCCATATACAAAAGTCTCAAAGGGCATAAAGCCCTATGTGATGTGCTCAAAAAGCAGATTTTGAACATGAACCCGAGGAAAGTGGGCATTACCTTCGAGAGCAAATTGAATGTTGATGGATCGTACTCGAAAAATGAGCAGTATCCCAAAAGCTCATGGGTTGCTGCTAAAGGCCCTTCCATTGATCCATCCACTCTAATAGGCTTTGCATGTGAAATGGCCTATTCCTCTGATTAGTCATTTGACTCCAATTATAAACTGTTCAAAAATCAATCTGGTGAAGTATTTGCTCGATATGTTGGAACTAACGGCAGGAATGAACTCCCCTGACGAAAATCTGGGTCCCCAAAAGTTGCTTGGAAAATCTTCACGTGAATGTCCTCATGACACGACTTGTGAAGAACCAGAACCCCAAATTAAATTACTCAGGTGGACCAAAGTCTTCACGAGGATAAAATTCCTCAAATGGTCAAAATTATGCTCGTACTCGCACTAATGCTTCTGATATGCAGGGAAACTACAAGGGACATGAATATGAACGTTATTCCTCAAATCATTAAGTTCATAAGTCCTCAAAGAATTTCTCTGCCTATTCATTTGAGTACTCTACCCCTAGTGTGGAAATAAGTGCATTAGCTTCAATGCCTCCATTCTCATATGGTGCTCGCAGGATGATGAACTCTTTGCCACCCCTTCATATGTGGGTGGTGAATAAATCGAACTAATCACTTCTACAGGTGAGGTCTCCATTGGAAAGTCATCATCTGAAGAATTTGCTGGAGACATGAGGAAATTGCTTGATTGGACGCAAGCTAAAGCATGATGAAATGATAAAATTTCACACATCCTCGAATTTACTGTTTATGATGAAATTCCTATCTGATGAAATTGAGATCACATTCTTCAAGTCTGAAGCATATGAGATGATAAGCTGTACTAATTCATGTGCAGGATGACAACCCCAAGAGTACAGAGTGGGTTCTTGACAGTGGTTGCATAAATCACATGACTGGTGATAAAAGCTTATTGATGAATATACCACTAACTCCATCACCACTGAAGCAAATCACTTACTGTGATAAAGGTAAAAGAAAGGTATTGGGACTTGGTAAAGTGGCTATCTCTAAGGATCGGCACATGGTCAAAGTCATGCTTCTCGAATTCCTTGGGTTTAACCTCATGTCAGTCTCAATGCTTTCTGATCTTGATATGATTGTCATATTTGGAAAATATAGATGTGTAGTCATCATGGAATCTGACAAATCCAAAGTCTTCGAAGGCTTTAGGAGAGCAGATATGTACATTGTTGATTTTTCCATAGGTCCTCAACTAGCCACATGTTTACTAGCAAAAACCTTAGAAGGCTGGCTATGACATCAACGACTAGGTCATGCAGGCATGAGGAATTTGCACACTCGTGAAGAAGAAGCAAGTCATTGGCATCACATCTGTCAAATTCCTCCACGACCATCTTTGTGGTGCTTGTGAGTCTGAAAAAATGACCAGATCCAAACACCCAACGAAGACTATCATGACTACTACTCGTCCGTTTGAATTGCTTCACATGGATCTCTTTGGACATACCCATTATGCTACTCTAACCAATGCAACATACTTATATGGCTTTGTCATCGTTGATGATTATTCACGATATACATGGGTGCACATCATTCTGTATAAAACTGAAGTGCAGGAAGTTTTCAAACGATTTTCCTCAAGGGCCTCGATGAACTTTGGCATCAAGATCGAACACATCAGGGGTGATAATGGGACGAAATTCAAAAATACTGGTCTTGGTGATTATCTTGATGAACTTGGTATTACTCACGAATTGTCTGCTCCTTATACTCCTCAACAGAATGGCGTCGTTGAACGCGAGAACATGACTCTGGTTGAAATAGCACGGACTATGCTTGAAGAATATCAGACTCCTTGTCGCTTTTGGCCTGAAGAAATCAACACTACTTGCCACATCATCAACATGGCATATCTTCACAAATTCCTCAAGAAAACCTCATATGAACTCCTCACTGATGAGAAACCCAATGTATGTTATTTCAAAGTCTTCGGTGCAAGATGCTGGATTAGAGATCCTCACCATAGCTCAAAGTTTGCACCTAAAGCACATGAGGGTTTTATGCTTGGTTACGGGAAGGACTCGCACACCTACAAAGTCTTCAACACCTATCACAACAAGGCTGTTGAAACTGTAGATGTGTGGTTCGATGAAACTAATGGCTCACAAAGAGAGCAACTGCCTCCGGTGCCAGATAAACTGACTCCTGAGGAAGCTATTAAGCACAAGGCTACTGGAGCTATCATTCCTACCGAGGAACAACCCCTTGTTGAAGAAGTCGTCCCCAACACTGATGAAACTCAAGAAGGTGCACCTGAGGAAAATGCTACATATCAAATATCTCAGCCCAACCAAGGTCTTCAACCAGGTCATCCAAGGATTGCAAATGAAGTGGAACTTGACAAAATCCTCGATGACATCAATGCGCCAAGTCCTCTCACTCGCTCAAAAGCTTCACATTTAGTTAACTTTTGTGGGCATTCCTCTTTTGTGTCTATCACAGAACCCTTAAAAGTTGTTGAAGCCTTCATGGAACCTGAGTGGATTCAAGCTATGCAATATGAAATTCTTCAGTTCAAGCTAAATGACGTATGGGAACTCGTCAAAAGAGCAGATCCTTGCAAACACAATATCATCGGCACCAAGTGGATCTACCGAAACAAGCAAGATGAGGATGGTCAGGTTGTGAGGAACAAGGCATGACTTGTAGCCCAAGGCTACACACAGGTTGAAGGAATTGACTTTGATGAAACTATTGCACGTGTTGCTAGACTTGAAGCTATTCGAATATTACTTGCGTATGCTAACCATCACAATATTACTCTATATCAAATGGATGTGAAAAGTGCATTCCTCAATGGTAAGCTTGAGGAAGAAGTATATGTTGCTCAACCCCCAGGTTTTGAAGACCCGAAGAATCCTCACAAAGTCTTCAGACTCAAAAAGGCACTCTATGGCCTCAAGCAAGCCCCTCGGGCGTGGTATGATACATTGACGGAATTCCTCACGAAGAAAGGCTTCAAACCCGGTTCACTTGATCCCACTCTTTTCACAAAATCCTATGACAATGAACTATTCGTGTGCCAAATATATTTCGACGACATTATTTTTGGTTGTACTAACAAACGTTACAGTGATGAATTTGCCTACATGATGGGTGAAGAGTATAAAATGTCCATGATGGGGGAGCTGAAATTATTCTTGGGTCTGCAAATTCATCAACAACGCGATGACATCTTCATATCTCAAGATAAATACCTCAAGGATGTCCTAAGGAAATTCGGCATGCATGAATGCAAAGGCATCAAGATTCCTATGCCCACCAACGGCCACCTCTACACTGACGAAAATGGTATAGATTTCAATCAGCAGGTATATCGTTCTATGCTTGGCTCTTTATTGTACCTATGTGCATCTAGGCTAGACATTATGCTTAGTGTTTGCATGTGTGCACATTTTCAAGAAAAACCGAAGGAATCACACCATAAGGCTGTGAAACAAATTCTTTGATATCTAGCTCACACACCAACACTAGGATTATGGTACCCCAAGGGCTCAAATCTTCACCTCATTGGATATTCTGATTTTGATTATGCTGGTGACCATGTGGATTGCAAGTCAACATCAGGCACATGTCATTTCCTCGGAAGATCTTTAGTCTCATGGTCCTCAAAGAAGCAGAACTGTGTATCACTCTCCACTGCTGAAGCTGAATACATTCCTATTGGATCTTGCTCTGCTCAACTGCTATGGATGAAGCAAACCCTCAGAGATTACGATATCAACATGAAGAATGTGCATCTCTACTGTGACAATGAGAGTGCAATCAAGATCGCCTACAACCCAGTACAACACTCGAAGACCAAGCACATCGAGATTCGTCATCATTTTCTTCATGACCATGTACTCAAGGGCAATATCATCATCGACCATGTGAAGACTGATGACCAGCTACCATATATCTTCACAAAGCCCTTGGATGAGAGAAGGTTTTGCAAGTTGCGGTGTGAGCTAAATATTCTAGAATCTTCAAATGTTTTGTAAACATGCACATATCCTAACACTTATGCAAAGTTGATGACTTAGATGTGCAACACACGAAGTAACGATGTTCTTCAATCAATGAAGAATATCACTCTAAGTGTGAAGAAATTAATGAAGAACTTGGATCCCAGGGCCCTACGACAATTGTACGCGGTGCCTGAAATCATCATTCTTATACGGTAGGTCACGCCACCACCATACTTTGAAATTCTTCAAGTTGGAAATTCTTCAAACTTGAAATTCTTCAAATATGAGACCTTTCACAAATTCCTCCAAATTTTCAAAGTCTTCAAAATTTTCTGTGATGATCTTCATTGACTATATATATTATAATGAGCTTTCAATGTCCTCAACAACATTCACGTATTGCTAAATATTCAAGTTGGTATTTCTTCTAACTGAATGTGATCAGACCCGTCTCCCCTCTATGCTAAGCTCAACCTAGTCTATTCTCAATTCTTCATATGTGTTCTATTTGACACTTGTTGAAAGTCCTCACTGAGTCCTTGTCACCTGATGACTTTGCAACAAAATCCTCAAAATTCGAAAACAAATAGCGTTACCACAATAACCGCCCCCACTTTTCATGATAGGATAACCACGATTTCCACTGCTTCGATCGTGGCTAGCACGTTTCATGCGGAGACGAGTGGGCAAGGGCAGTTTCGTTCGAAGTTTTCACTTCAAACCGTTTTCACCTGAGCTATAAATAGCCCTTACCCCCTTCAGCCAAAAACTCTTCTCTCCCTCCCGACTCCTCCGCTCGAGCTCAAAACCAAGCGCCGCCGCTACAATCCTCGTCGCTAGTGAGGAACACCTTCACTACCTCGACCTTGCCATCACCGGATTCACACCGACCGCGGATCATCTTCCTTCGCTGCCGTAGCTGTCTTCAATCGCCAAGTTAGGGCACTGAAGATCTAAACCGAAGAACTTGTGTTTTTTACTTCGCCAGTTCGTTGAGTTCTTCACACAGGGTAATTAAAACCCTATTTTACTATCCCTGTTGATCCCTTTATTCTCTTTAGATCAGTCAAATCAGTTTTTCCTCAGAAAATCTCTCAGATGTGCACACCCATATCTAGAACACTTGATGAATTACATTAAGCCACCAAATTCTTCACGAGATTCCTCAATTGTGTAATTTTCGAATCTGGACAACTCTGGAACCTAAGATCAGAATGCTTAGTCAAATTCCTCAACTCACTAGTCAAATTCCTCAACGTAAGTAATTTTTCAATTTCCTCAAATCTGGGAACGCATATGACCTCTCCAAACTCTTCGCACCTATACTCTGTTCACATGTACAAAATGTGTGCTGATGAATCACTATGTTCTCATCAACTTAACTCATTTGCAGCATTTCTTGAAGAAACATTACCCGTGTCCTCATATTCCTCAAGAATACAAATTCCTCAGCAAAAACATCGGCTGAAGAAAATGGAGGAAGACAGAAAAAACAGAAGGGTGGCAAGAAACTTGAACAAAATACTGCTTTTTAAATCCTAGAGGAGATATATGCTGAGTATTGCACGCCTGATGGGAAAATTCATGGAAAAGAGATAATGGAAAAACGCAAGATCAGGATTCAAAAGATTGAGCGAAGATGGACAAAGGATAGGAAGGAATACATGTATGTCACTCCAAAGTATGCCAAGAAGTTTGCCCTCAAACTCCTTGCAAAAGATTGTCACTGGGAGAACAACAAAGTGCATACCCCTCTAGTGTTGCCACAATTGAAGGCTATCCTAATGAAAAAGACAAGTATTTGTCTAAGCTGCAGAAAAAAGGAAAAAGTTGCTGTCGCAAAGTTTAATGAGGATTCTGCTGCTTCAGCTACTGTTGCCACTTCTTCTGCTGCTGAGGCTTCTACTATAGAAAACCTCAGAAGAAGGTTCTGATGAAGAAACCGGGTCTCAAGCCAAAATCCTCAACAACATTATCAAAAGAGCAAATTCCTCAGAAAGTAGCAATAACAACTACCAAGTCGTCAACTGCAGGAAAGTCTTCATCTCCTCTGCAGTCACAGCTCAGTAAGCATGAAACAGGAAATCCAAGTTCATCGGTACCATCCTCCTCAGCCCCAGCTCTAAAATCTTCACCCGATTTATTGAGGACAAAGATGACTGCTGGAAGAGGAATAAGGCCAAGACCAAGCAAGATTGTCAACATTCCTTCTACATCAGAAGGAAGTTAAGAATATGATGATGAAACTCTTCAAGCCATCATCAGAAACAAACAAGAATGAGTTGCACAATCTACTAGAAATACCATTCCCCTTGCACTGGATCCAAAAGTATTGTTGGACTTCATCGACATTTGGTATGAGGATCCAAACACACCAATTGATGACTTGAAACTTTCACCTGGACTCAGTCACATGGTTACTTCATTCCTCAATGAAGCAAAATGGAAGGATCAACAAGCCAAACAAGCTTGGGCTGCAAAGGTTAAAAATGAAAAATACTTGAAGCAAAACATCCTTAACCTCACACCTGAGAAAATTGTTTCAACTCAGGCAGAGCTGAAAACCCTCACTGACAAATACACAAGTCTTCATGCGGACCGAAAGGGTGTCAAAGTGAGGTTTGTCCAGGCCGCAACTGAAGCAATTGATGAATACAACAGTAGGGTTGCAGCCCCAAAGCAACCAATAAATCCTCAGCCCAGCTATACTGTTGAACTAGCTAATTATGATGACGATGAAGAAGCAACTGCTGATGAAATAACACAGAATACTCCTGTTGAAGAATCTGCCAGGCATGAAATTGCTCATACACGACCTGATGAACACACTCCTTCACCAATGTCTTCAACGGTGAAGAAAGTGAATCTTTCGTCTGCATCAGACGCGAAGAAAACAAAAGCGGCTGATAAGGAAGCCAAGAAGAGAAAGGCATCAACACCTTCAAAGTCTTCATAGGCAAAACGTGTGAAGACATTGCCTACTACATCATCAGCTCCAGCGGATCCAAATCCCCTCAGCTTTGCACCATCATACATGATTGTACCATTTGGTGAAGAGCACATCATTCCAGAACATGATGAGGAAATGAATGACAATCATTCTGTTGCATCCACACCTATTGATGAGGAAATTCAAGCAAATCAAATTCCTCAAGTCTCAACATCTCCTTCTCAAAACCCAGAAATGACTACTGAAGAAAAGGAGGGTGATGAAGACATTGGCAGCAGCACACCTGTTATCCATGATGAGTTTTGGGAAAAGGCTCACCCGAACTCACCAGTGACCACTCAAATTCCTCAAACTCGTTCAACTACAGATATTTTGACTGGCTCTGATGAAACGAGATCACATGTAAAATCAGCACCAGACCAAGAATCAGCTGCATCAGCTAAAGAAACTAAAAAGGTAACTGTTGTACCAGAAACTACATCTGCTCCTTCAACATAGCAAATTCCTCAAACTGAAGAACAAGCCCCAGATGAAAATGCCTCATCACAGGATAAAAATAATGCTGACGAAACTGCAATTGTGGTTGCAAATCCTGAAACTGCAATTGTAGTGGCCGAAAATCCTCGACATCATAATCTTCAACCAAGGCCTCATCAACCCTTCTCAAAGAGGCCAAAGTTTCTAAAGGAACACTTCTTTGGTGAACATCATTTCTTCACTGGAGAAAATCCTTACGATAGGTTCCGTATCAGGCACAGGAAGTTCTGGACCAGAACTCAACTCAATTATTATGCTGCTGTGCTTTGTGAGAAAATGAAGATATTTCATCACACTCACATTCCTCATTGTGACATGGAGGAAATTCCTTGCTTCACCCCAGTAGTGAGTGTTCTTCACGAAGCAGGGCTACTGCCTTTCTGCACAGATATCGGTGACTAGAATACATATATTATTCTTCAGTTCTATGCCACACTACATATCTCAGGCGACCCTAAAAACATCAACTCTTGGGTCTTGGACTGGATGACACAGCACACCCACTACAAAGCTCCAACCACTGAATTGCTTCGAGCTTTACCAATCTCAATTCCTTCAGATGAAGCAATTAAACTGTATGATGAAAGAGAGCTGTCAAATCAGCTAATGGAAGTCCTCATGAAACCTTTGGCTTCGGGCCAACCTCCAAGGACAAGATTCCTAGTGAAGGAATTGAAGTATGTGCCCAAAACTATGTACAAAATATTGGCATATTCCATTGCACCTATCAAAGGGCATGATAAGGAAGAAGATGTTGTTGGAATCATGAAGAACATCCTATTCAATGTTATTCATGGCAACAAAATGAACCTTCACGATTTCTTCTGGAGGACTTTGGCTGCAATGCCTTGTCACCATTTGAGCTGAAGATTTATGCGCCTTGGATCATGAGATTCATCGGAAACAGATCCGCCATCAACTACCAAGCTAACTATCAGAATCAACACGATTATCTTCCGCCTCTCAAAATCATCAAGAAAACTTTTGAGCCAGTTGAAGGCAGAGGCAAGTCAGTGATTGATGAAGGAAATAGGCCATTGGATGGCGAATTTCGCAAGGCTGCCTCCTATTCCTCATATGATGACACTGCCACACAAGAATCTGATGGTAGAGCAAATCCTCCAAGCCCAACTACCCCAAGGGTGATGACTAACAGAGAGCTTCTCCTCAGTCTTCATCATAAAGTCGATCACAATCACAAGTGGGTAAAACGCCAGTTTGGCTCCATTGTGAAAACCCTCAATGATAGTCAGAATGTTGTTAAAAAAATCACTATTATCTTCATGAGGTATTTGATCACACTTGGGCATATTGTCTCATCTGAAGACTCCCAAGGAACTTGAAGAATTGGAATTCAGTCGTGAGTTTGATTGGTCATGGCCACCAAAGAAGAAATTCAAGAATATTCCAATTCCTGACTTGGTGGACAACTCATTTTCTTCATTCCGCACTGCTGATTCAGATGAAGACCCTGCGGATACTACTATTGGAAATATGCCCTAGAGGCAATAATAAATTGGTTATTATTATATTTCTTTGTTCGTGATAATCGTTTATTATCCATGCTATAATTGTATTGATTGGAAACTCAAATACATGTGTGGATACATAGACAAAACACTGTCCCTAGTAAGCCTCTAGTTGACTAGCTCGTTGATCAAAGATGGTCAAGGTTTCCTAACCATAGACAAGTGTTGTCACTTAATAACGGGATCACATCATTAGGAGAATCATGTGATCACTACAACAAAATAGTCACATAAGATCGTTTTTTCTGCGACGCTTTAAATTTCGCCTCTACATCCATGGACACTAGCAAACTAAAGACGCTTCTTGAGACGATAAAAAAAGCGCTACAAAATTATTATAAAATCTAGGTAATTATAAAATAAATAAATAGTTCAAATAAGTTAGAGACGAATTTTGAGACGTTGAATTATAGTTTAAATAACTAATGACGCTTTATCTTTGGACTAAAATTTTGGCACTCTTAAATTAGTTTTGGTTTACCGCTTTTTTTATGGATGTATCCCGCGTTTGTTTTGGATTTATTGTTTCACTAACTAATACTTCTGGGGTCGTTTCCCACGCACCCCATCTTTTCCGCTCGCAATTTCTTCAACCCATCGCATCCAATCTGTGGCGGCTCCATGCCTCGCCCCGAGCGGTGCCCTCTACCAGCTACGTCTGATCTCCTCCATCGGCGTCCTTACCAGTCAGTGCCCGGCCGACATCCCTTGTACTCCCCGTCCCCAGGCTGCACCTCTCTCGGCGTCGTGCTCAACGTCCGCGAGTCGGGTCCATGTCGGCGTCATCCTCCTGCCAAATCCCCGCCACATCAAGCCGGTGCACCCTCGAATCCCATCTGCTCTACAGTTTACCATTATACAATATCAAGTAGGTGCTCTCTCGAATCCCATCTACTCTACATTTTACCATTATATAATCACGTCTTTGATTTAAGCATCTCACACATCTTATATCCAGATGAGTTGTTAACAAATGTCGCCATTAGGACCAACCAGCATCAATCAGGGAACTCGTGTATAAGATCTGATGCAACAACAACTTGTGTATAAATTTTCTGTTCTTTATTCCACTCTGTAACTTACAAATTTTGCTACTCCCTCCGTCATAGTTTATAAGGCATGCGCGTCTACCTAGGCCGTCAATTTGATTTATATAAAATATATTTTTTAACATAAAAATTATATCATTAGAAAATAGAACATCTAAAGTTTCTAATGATATATTTTTTGTAATATATGCCTCTTATTAAGTTGATCAAATTGACGACCTAGATACACGTGCCGGACTTATAAACTGAAACACAGGGAGTAGTTCATTCTTTTAGCAGAAAACGAGCGAGTACATTAAGTTTACTAGTAGGTGCGATCTCGAATCCCATTATGCCAGTATGGTAGACTGACTTGCCATTAATCAAGTTGCATTTACTTCCTGTAACTGGTAAGAGAGCTCCACTTTTATCGGCTATCACAGCATGTTTCCTACCTCCATATTTTGATCCAATGACACACCTTTCATTTTCTTTGGTAAAATGGCACACTTTAGATTGATAGTTGGCCAAAATGGCACAAAGCGATCTTTTGCCTGTATTTCCAAATGAAATCCTCCACGTTAGATTTTTCGGACGATTTTGCCCTCCTACAACAAACCTATTGGTCCATCTCAGCGATCAAAATTAGCCGCAAGACAGAAGGATAGGAACAAAAGGGTCGCCACCTCTCCATCCTTGCTCTCCCAAATGCCGCTCTTCTCCAGCCGTCGCCTTGCCCCCCCCGCCGCTCGTCCGTTCATGTGGACGAGGAGGCGCGGATGTCTCGTGATGAGCTTGATGCTCCCTCGCCAAGTGGCGGAAGGCAAGCACCACTCCTTGCTCTCACCGCGCCGTTCTTTCGAAGTGTGCCTTGGCATCATCGTAGTGCCACCGCGTGACCCTTTGTTATGCCGTGATGTCGATGCTGTCGTGCACCGTGCCAGGCGTCCCTTCTGTAGTTCGCTCGCTTACCAGATTGGTGCCCGGCCGCTAGAGCGTGCGTTGGTCACTCACGTCGCTAAAGCTATTGGCTAGCTCTAGCTTCTGTACTTGCTCGATGTTAGTTCTGTAAGTGATGTAGTTGCTGGCTGAAGAAAGTAATTGGCTCTAAATATTGAAATGAATTGCTAGCTTAGTTGTAGCTTGTGAGAACAACGGGATATGGATGCTTGTTGGTTAAGATATTTAGGTAGCACAGGTTCACAGCATGTAGGGATGTAATCAACATGGACACTATATGACACACTTCACAACACGGAGTAGGAATGTGGAGTTGCCAGGATCAAATGACTTGAGAGCATGAATCAAACTGTACTATCTGAAAGTGGCCGTTGTTCATTGGAGGCACAAGGGAACAACTGCGGGGAGGTGATGGAACGAGAACAGCCTAAGTATGGCAAGATGGCAGTGGGGAATGCACACTGCTTCGATAAGGATGGCAGCGCTGTTCGTCCTCTCCTCCTCTCTTGTGTCTGTTTCTTGTCTCGACTGATATGTTCAATTGAACTAGAGGAAACAAGCTAAAGGGCGGAACTGTCCCAAATAGTCTGAATGTGCGGGCACATACCTAGAAATAGAGAAAAACGTTCGCTTGTGCCATTTTGTCTAGCTATCAATGACACGTGTGAAAAAAATGAAAGGCGTGTGATACGATCAATGTACGAGGAGAAGTGTGACATTTTATCAAATTTCTTATCTTTGATTAACTATTTACAGTTTTAGTTTTCGCAAATCAGTGTTTCTTGGCTTGCCCTTCTACTTACTAAGCAAAATGACATGTCTATGTGGTCTGTACTTTATTAGTTATATATACTGCTTTGACATGACTCTGTGCAGCACACAAGGCGTACTTATTGGTTCACCATTAACGAACTACACATGTAGTTTCCATGATTTTTTAACTTTAATTACATAGATTCTCAGTATGTTTTACTTATACCATTGGGGGGAGTGTTTATGAAATTAGGTCTGAGTAAGATCAGAACAA
Source organism: Hordeum vulgare subsp. vulgare (assembly GCF_904849725.1). NCBI lineage: Eukaryota > Viridiplantae > Streptophyta > Magnoliopsida > Poales > Poaceae > Hordeum > Hordeum vulgare. The sequence goes on along the minus strand of NC_058519.1, from coordinate 401,718,029 downwards.
GCCAAATTATGTACATTTTGAAAAACATCCAAACGAGATATAGTTTCAGCCAGTTCAATCACATACGCCTAGTTATGCCAATTGTTGCTTGCCTGCCAGTATGATGGAACTTTGGAACATTTTAGGTAAAAAAGACAAAGCTCGCCACTCCAACACAATGTAAGACATTTGTGCTCCAAGAAAACCTCAAGACATTTGTATGAAACATCTCTCATAGTCATCAAAGAACATTTCATCTTGCACTAATCCAAAAGCTTATGTTTTAAACTTCTCTGAGTCATTATTTTCTTCTAGGGTCGCTGAAAATGTAGAATTGGACTGCATTGCTGGAGCAAGGAGAAACCACACAAGAATTAGTCTTTAAATTAACACATATTATGTATAATGTATGTAAAGCTTAGTTTTAGTTTGTAGTATCTTCTCTTAATTATTTACACATTCCATACGAATGTTTGATTTGATTTAGCTGTGAACTCCATATGATTTTAGTGGATGTGTTTGTTCATAGATTTGTTACAAAGGATGCTAATTCTGAGAATGGGTTTCTTGTGAACAAAATTTTTGATGTGGATTGATGCCTTTATATATTGATATTTGATCAATTTGCACATGTATTCCTATCATAATAAATTAACTGAATTTGAAATGAGGAATACAAGGTAATATTAAAAACCAAAGAACGATTGAAGTAAAATATTCCATAGTCACAAAGAAGCTTATTCACATTAAGAGACGAATATGATTTCAACATAGCGTCTATAAGCAATGCACCCACATGAGTAGAGGCGCGATACAAGCGTGTAATAGAACGTCTCTATTTTTGTAGAGACGATTTTGAACGTCCTAATATAGCGTCTCACATCATTTAGACACGCTAACAAAGCATGCCTACCTCTTTTGAGACGGTCCGTGGGGAGACGCTCCAAAGACGCTTTACTAAATCGACTCTATTTTTGCCTAGAAACGAAATAAGATGTCTCTAGCTATGAAAATGAATGTCTCTACACACAGTTTTTCTTGTAGTGGATGGACAAGACCCAAACTATGAACGTAGCATATTGATCGTGTCGTTTTATTGTTATTGTTTTCTGCGTGTCAAGTATTTGTTCCTATGAGCATGAGGTCATATAACTCACTGGCACGGGAGGAATACCATGTGTGAATCAAACGTCACAACGTAACTGGGTGACTATAAAGGTGCTCTACAGGTATCTCCGAAGGTGTCCATTGAGTTAGTATGGATCAAGACTGGGATTTCTCACTCCTGTGACGGAGAGGTATCTCGGGGCCCACTCGGTAATACAACATCACATATAAGCCTTTCAAGCAATGTGACTCAAGTGTGAGTCACGGGGATCTTGTATTACGGAACGAGTAAAGAGACTTGCCGGTAATGAGATTGAAATAGGTATAGGGATACCAACGATCAAATCTCGGGCAAGTAACATACCAAAGGACAAAGGGAATGTTATACGGGATTATATGAATCCTTGGCACAAAGGTTCAACAGATAAGATCTTTGTAGAATATTTAGGATCCAATATGGGCATCCAGGTCCCGCTATTGGATATTGACCGAGGAGTGTCTCGGGTCATGTCTACATAGTTCTCGAACCCGCAGGGTGTGCACACTTAACGTTCGATGGTGTTTTAGTATAGTTGAGTTATATGTGTTGGTGACCAAAGGTTGTTCGGAGTCCCGGATGAGATCACATACGTCACGAGGGTTTCCGGAATGGTCCGGAAACGAAGATTGATATATAGGAAGTTGGAGTTTGGATTCCGGAAAGTTTCCATGCATTGCCGGCAGTGTATCGGGAGTTACGAATGCGTTCCGGGGGGCCACTGGGTGGGCCCACCACGCCCCAAGGGGTCCACGTGGGTTTATTGGATGTATAGTAAGTTATAATGGGCTGACAAAGTCATGCAAGGAAAGCCCATGAGGAAAAAGTGGAAAATCCAAAAGAGGTGGGAAAATAAGGAAGGAGTCCTAATCCAAGTGGGATTGGAGAAGGACTCCTCCCTCTCTCCTACTTCGGCCGACCCAAGGAGGACTCCTTGGTGCGCCAAGGCTGACTAGGTCTGCCTCTCCCCTCCTCCTATATATACTAGAGGTTTAGGGCTTTTTGAGACACAACTTTGCCACGTGCAACTCAAACCTACACCTCATAGTTCTTCCTCTAGATTAGATTTCTGCGGAGCTCGGGCGGAGCCCTGCAGGAATAGATCATCACCAACACCGGCGCACCGTATCGCTGCCGGAGAACTGATCTACTTCTCTGTCTCTCTTGCTGGATCAAGAAGGCCGAGATCGTCATCGATCTGTACGTGTGCTGAACGGGAAGGTGCCGTTCGTTCGGCGCTAAATCAGAACGGATCATGGGACGGATCGTGGGACGACGGTGATTTGAATCACGAAGCTGTACCACTACATCAACCGTGTTTCTTAACGCTTCCCACTGAGCAATCTACAAGGGTATGTGGATCTAATCTCCTCTCATAGATGAACATCACGATGATAAGTCTTCGTGTGCGTAGGAAAATTTTTGTTTCCCATGCAACGTTCCCCAATAGTGGTATCAGAGCTAGGTTAATGCGTATATGTTATCTCGAGTAGAACACAAATGGTTTTGTGGACAATGATGTTCGATTTTCTGCCCTCCTTAGTCTTTTCTTGATTCAGCGGTATTGTTGGATTGAAGCGGCCCGGACCGACATAACTCGTACGCTTACGAGAGACTGGTTTCATCGATTGACATGCAACCTCGTTGCATAAAGATGACTGGCGGGTGCCTGTTTCTTCAACTTCAGTTGAATTGGTTTTGACCGAGGTGGTCCTTGGAGAGGTTAAATAGCAATTTGCACATCTCCGTTGTGGTTTTTGCGTAAGTAAGATGTGATCATACTAGATACCCATAGCAGCCACGTAAAACATGCAACAACAAATTAGAGGACGCCTAACTTGTTTTTGCAGGGTATGCTTGTGATATGATATGGCCAATGACGTGATGTGATATATTGGATGTATGAGATGATCATGTTGTAATACTTAATATTGACTTGCACATCGATGCTACGGCAACCGACAGGAGCCATAGGGTTGTCTTTAAACTAACGTTTGTGTTTGCAGATGCTTTTACTATATTTCTAGGTCGTAGCTTTAGTAGTAATAGCATAGATAGCACGACAACCTCGATGGCGGCATGATGATGGAGATCATGGTGTGGCGTCGGTGACAATAAGATCATGCCCGTGCTATGGTGATGGAGATCAAGAAGCACGAGATGATGGCCATATCATGTCACTTATGAATTGCATGTGATGTTAATCCTTTTATGCACCTTATTTTGCTTAGAACGACAGTAGCATTATAAGGTGATCTCTCACTAAAATTTCAAGATGAAATTGTGTTCTCCCCGACTGTGCACCGTTGCGACAGTTCGTCGTTTCGATACACCACGTGATGATCGGGTGTGATAGACTCAACGTTCACATACAACGGGTGCAAAAGAGTTGCACGCGCGGAACACTCGGGTTAAACTTGATGAGCCTAGCATATGCAGACATGGCCTCGGAACACATGAGACCGAAAGGTCGCGCATGAATCATATAGTTGATTTGATTAGCATAGAGATGCTTACCAGTGAAACTATTCTCAACTCACGTGATGAGCGGACTTGAGTTAGTGAATTTGGATCATGTACTACTCAAATGACTAGAGAGATGTATTTTTTGAGTGGGAGTTCTTAAGTAATATGATTAATTGAACTAATTATCATGAACATAGTCAAAGGTCTTTGCGAATTATGATGTAGCTTGCATTGTAGCTCTACTGTTTTTTATATGTTCCTAGAGAAAATTTAGTTGAAATATGATATGTCCTAAGTACGTGAAACTGAGGATTATCCTCATTGCTGCGCAGAAGGCTTATGTCCTTAATGCACCACTCGGTATGCTGCACCTCGAGCATCATCTGTGGATGTTGCGAACATCTGACATACATGTTTTTGATGACTACGTGATAGTTCAATGCGTAATACTTAAATGGCTTTAAAGCACGACGCTGAAGACGTTTTGAAACGTCATGAAACATAAGAGATGTTCTAAGAGATGAAATTGAGATTTCATGCTCATGCCCTTGTTGAGAGGTATGAGACCTCCGGCAAGATTCTTTGTCTACAAAGTAAAGGAGAAAAGCTCAAATCGTTGAGCATGTTCTCAGATTGTCTGAGGACAACAATCGCTTGAATCAAGTGGGAGTTAATCTTCCACATGAGATAGTGATGGTTCTCCAAAGTCACTGCCACTAAGCTGCTAGAGCTTCGTGATGAATTATAACATATCAAGGATAGATATGATGATCCTTGAGCGATTCACAATGTTTGACACTGCGAAAGTAGAAATCAAGAAGGAGCATCAATTAGTTGATGGTTAGTAAAACCACTAGTTTCAAGAAGGGCAAGGGCTAGAAGGGACACTTCATGAAACGGCAAACCAGTTGCTGCTCTAATGAAGAAACCCAAGATTGAACCCAAACCCGAGACTAAGTGCTTCTGTTATGAGGGGAACAGTCACTGAGGCGAAGCTACCCTAGATACTTGGTAGATGAGAAGGCTGGCGAAGTCAACAAAAGCATATTTGATATACATGATATTGATGTGTACTTTACTAGTACTCCTAGTAGCACGAGGGTATTAGATACCGGTTCGATTGCTAAGTGATTAGTAACTCGAAATAAAAGCTATGGAATAAACTGAGACTAGCTAAAGGCGAGGTGATGATACGTGTTGGAAGTGTTTTCAAGGTTGATGTGATCAAACATCGCACACTCCCTCTACCATCGGGATTGGTGTTAAACCTAAATAATTGTTATTTGGTGTTTGCGTTGAGCATGAACATGATTAGATCATGTTTATTGTAATACGATTATTCCTTTTAAGAGAATAATGGTTATTCTATTTGCTTGAATAATTACCTTCAATGGTTTATTGAATCTCGATCGTAGTGTTACACATGTTCATAATATTGGTGCCAAAAAGATACAAAGTAATAATGATAGTACCACTTACTTGTGGCACTGCCGATTGAGTCATGTTGGTGTAAAATGCATGAAGAAGATCCATGCTGATGGATCTTTGTACTCACTCATTTTTGAAATGTTTGAGACATGCAAACCATACCTGTTGGTATAAACGCATGAAGAAACTCCATGCAGATGGATCATTTGGACTCACTTGATTTTGAATCACTTGAGACATGCAAAATCATAGCACATGGAGCAAGAGAGTAACTTGTTGGAAGTAATACATTTTTGATGTGTGCAGTCCAATAAGTGCGGATGCACGCAGTGGATATCATTATGTTCTTACCTCACTGACGACTTGAGTAGTTACAAGAGTATTTACTTGATGAATCACAAAGATGTAATATTGAAAGGTTCAAGGCTATTTCAGAGTGAAGATCGTCATGACAAGAGGATAAAATTGTCAATGATATGATCATAGAGATGAATATCTGAGTTGCGAGTTTTGGTACATAGTTGAGACAACGTGGAAATTGTTTCACAATTCATGCCACCTGGAACATCATAGTGTGATGGTGTGTCCGAGCTTCATAGCCGCTCCCTACTTGATATGGTGCATACTATGATGTCTCTTATCGAATCACCACTATCGTTTAAGGGTTATGCATTAGAGACAACCACATTCACTTTAAATAGGCCACCGCGTATTTCCATTGAGATGACATAATATAGACTATGGTTTGGAGAAATCTAAGCTATCATTTCTTGAAAGTTTGGGGCTGCGACGCTTATGTGAAAAAGTTTCAGTCTGATAAGCTCGAACCCAAAGCGGATAAAAGCATCTTCATAGGATATCCAATACAGTTGGATACATCTCCTATCTCAGATCCGGAAGCAAAATGTTTGTTTCTAGAAACGGGTCCTTTCTCGAGGAAAGGTTTCTCTCGAAAGAATTGAGTGGGAGGGTGTTGGAACTTGATGAGGTTAGTGAACCGTCACTTCAACCAGTGTGTAGCAGGGCGCATGAAGATGTTCCTGTGGCGCCTACACCAATTGAAGTGGAAACTGATGATGGTGATCATTAAGCTTCGGATCAAGTTACCACAAACCTCGTAGGTCGACAAGGTCGTGTACTACTACAGAGTGGTATGATAACCCTATCTTGGAGGGCATGTTGTTGTACAACAATGAACCTACAAGCTATGGAGTAGCGATGGTGGCCCCGGATTCCGACAAATGGCTGGAGGCCATGAAATCCGAGAGAGGGTCCATGTATGAAGACAAAGTGTAGACTTTGGAAGAACTACTTGATAGTCGTTGGACTATTAAGGAAAGATGGATCTTTAAAATAGAGATAGACGATGATGGTTAATAGTCACTATTAAGAAAAGCTCGATTTGTCACAAAGATGTTTCCTACAAGTTCAAAGAGTTGACTATGATGAGACTTTCTCAGTCGTAGTGATGCTAAAAGTCTGTTGGAATTAGGTTAGTAGTTGCTGCATTATTTATGAAATATTGCACATATGATGCTAAAACATTGTTTCCTCAACGGTTTCCTTGAGGAAAGGTTGTATACAACGAGAAGGTTTTTTCGATCCTAAGGATGCTAACAAGTGTGCAAGCTCCAGCGATCCTTCTATGGACCAGTGCAAGCATGTCGGAGTTGGAATATACACTTTGATGAGATGATCAAAGCTTTTGGGTTTGTACAAGGTTTATGAGAAACTTGTATTTCCAAAGAAGTGAGTGGGAGCACTATAGAATTTCTGATAAGTATATGTGGTTGACATATTGTTGATCGAAAGTAATGTAGAATTTGTGCAAAGCATAAAGGTTGTTTGAAAGGGGTTTTTCAAAGGAAGACCTGGAAAGAGCTACTTGAACAATGAGCATCAAGATCTATGGAGATAGATCAAAATGCTAAACAAAACTTTCAAATGAAATGCATGCCTTGACAAGTTTTTGAAAGAGTTCAAAATAGATCAGCAAAGAAGGAGTTCTTGGCTGTGTTGTAAGGTGTGAATTTGAGTAAGACTCAAAAGCCCGACCACGACAGAAGAAAGAGAAAGGACGAAGGTCGTCCCCTATGCCTTAGCCGTAGGATCGAAAGTATTCCATGTTGTGTGCCGCACCTCATGTGTGCCTTACCACAAGTCTGTTAAGAGGTACAGAGAGTGATACATGATTGAATCACTGAACAGAGGTCAAGGTTATCCTTAGTAACTAATGGACTAAGGAACTTTTCTCAATTATGGAGGTGGTTAAAGAGTTCCTCGTAAAGGGTTATGTCGATGCAAGCTTTTACACTAATCTGAATAACTATGAGTAGCAAAACAGATTCGTATAGTAGAGTAGATATTTGGAGTATTTCCGAATAGCACGTAGTAGCAGCATCTATAAGATGACATAAAGATTTGTAAAGCACACACGGATCTAAAAGATTCAGAACCGTTGACTAAAACCTCTCACGAGCAAAGCGTGATCAAACCCTAGAACTATATGGGTGTTGGATTCGTTAAAATCACATGGTGATGTGAACTAGATTATTGACTCTAGTGCAAGTGGGAGACTGTTGGAAATATGCCCTAGAGGCAATAATAAATTGGTTATTATTATATTTCCTTGTTCATGATAATCGTTTGTTATCCATGCTATAATTGTATTGATTGGAAACTCAAATACATGTGTGGATGCATAGACAAAACACTGTCCCTAGTCAGCCTCTAGTTTACTAGCTCGTCGATCAAAGATGGTCAAGGTTTCCTAACCATAGACAAGTGTTGTCACTTGATAACGGGATCACATAATTAGGAGAATCATGTGATGGACAAGACCCAAACTATGAACGTAGCATATTGATCGTGTCGTTTTATTGCTATTGTTTTCTGCATGTCAAGTACTTGTTCCTATGACCATGAGATCATATAACTCACTGGCACCGGAGGAATACCTTGTGTGCATCAAATGTCGCAATGTAACTAGGTGAGTATAAAGGTGCTCTACAGGTATCTCCGAAGGTGTCTGTTGAGTTAGTATGGATCCAGACTCGGATTTGTCACTCTGTGTGACGGAGAGGTATCTCGGGGCCCAGTCGGTAATACAACATCACATATAAGCCTTGCAAGCAATGTGACTCAAGTGTGAGTCACGGGGATCTTGTATTACGGAACGAGTAAAGAGACTTTCCGGTAACGATATTGAAATAGGTATAGGGATACCGACGATCAAATCTCGGGCAAGTAACATACCAAAGGACAAAGGGAATGTTATACGAGATTATATGAATCCTTGGCATAGAGGTTCAACCGATAAGATCTTCGTAGAATATGTAGGATCCAATATGGGCATCCAGGTCCCGCTATTGGATATTGAACAAGGAGTGTCTCGGGTCATGTCTACATAGTTCTCGAACCCGCAGGGTCTGCACACTTAAGGTTCGATGGTATTTAAGTATAGTTGAGTTATATGTGTTGGTGAACGAAGGTTGTTCGGAGTCCCGGATGAGATCACGGACGTCACGAGGGTTTCCGGAATGATCCGGAAACGAAGATTGATATATAGTAAGTTGGTGTTTGGATTCCAGAAAGTTTTGAGGCATTGCCGGCATTGTACCGGGAGTGACGAATGGGTTCCGGGGGCCCACTGGGTGGCCCACCACGCCCCAAGGGGTCCATGTGGGTTTATTGGATGTACAATAAGATATAATGGGCTGACAAAGTCATCCAAGTAAATCCCATGAGGAAAAAGTGAAAAATCCAAAGGAGGTGGGAAAAAAAGGAAGGAGTCCTAATCCAAGTGGGATTGGAGAAGGACTCCTCCCTCTCTCCCATTTCGGCCGACCCAAGGAGGACTCCTTGGTGCGCCAGGGCTGCCTAGGGTTGCCTCTACCCTCCTCCTATGTATACTAGAGGTTTAAGGCTTTTGAGACACAACTTTGCCACGTGCAACTCAAACCTACACCTCATAGTTCTTCCTCTAGATTAGATTTCTGCGGAGCTCGGGCGGAGCCCTGAAGGAATAGATCATCACCAACACCGGCGCGCCGTCATGCTGCCGGAAAACTCATCTACTTCTCCATCTCTCTTGCTGGATCAAGAAGGCCGAGATCGTCATCGAGCTATACGTGTGCTGAACGAGGAGGTGCCGTCCGTTCGGCGCTAGATCGGAACAGATCATGGGACGGATCGTGGGATGGCGGTGATTTGAATCACGAAGTTGTACCACTACATCAACCGCGTTTCTTAACGCTTCCCGCTGAGTGATCTACAAGGGTATGTGGATCTAATCTCCTCTCATAGATGAACATCACCATGATAGGTCTTCGTGTGCGTATGATTTTTTTGTTTCCCATGCAACGTTCCCCAACAACTGCAACTGAATCAACAAGGAAGCGTGACTCGAAGAATGCTCACGCCTCTTCCTCAACACAGAAGTGAAGATCCTCATGGGCGTTAGTACTCAATTTCGTCTCTTTTCATCACTTGATGACAAAGGGGGATAAATCTGAGAGTTAGTCTTCAAGCGGGTTAAATTTACGGGCTTATAAAATTTATTAAGTTACAAACTCTTGGTTCTTCTGGAGTGTTTTGATGTAATGAGTTGTAACTTAAGCCCGATGATGTTCTGACACTTTTGAACGTTTTTCCTCGCATGATTATTGATGAATTTAATTAATGCATGCATGCTAAAATTCGCCAGACACCATTTTTCATCATGCATTTCAAATTCCCCATACTATATGTCAAATGCATGCATGAATTACAAGATTGAGGGGGTGATCTCCATGACATATATCATCAATGTGCATTTGTTGTACAAAGCAAATTCCTCAAAACATGCACATCTTAAGGGGGAGTTTCTCTCTATCTTACCTTCAAATTCCTCAAACTCTGTACTTACATTTCTTATTATTACCCCCGTTCAAAACTTAACCTATTTGTCATCAACCACCAAAAAGGGGGAGATTGTAAGTGCATCTAGTGCCGCTTAGTGATTTTGGTGGTTTGAATACTTATAGGTTAAGAGACTGATATGTTTGTGAGTGTACACATGGTCTATAAGTCGCTGAGGAGTTTGAGTTATTCGATGAATATCGACCCCTAAAAATGAATGTCTTCGGGTAAAGACTTTGGTCATTCCTTGAAGACTTTGATCGCAAAGAAATTGCGAAAAAATTGATATTCCTCATGAAGATATTGAAGAAGAGGAATTCGGTGTGTCCCGAATAAAATACACTGAAGACTTTGAAGCTTGAAGATTTACTCTTTCTGTTTCATTTTCTTTATACTTGAGTCATAGGAACACCGTACTGTTAAAAGGGGTCGAAGTGAAACTATGGAACACATTTTCTCATGATGATCAACTCAAACCTACATCTACCAAGTTCCGACCGTTGTCGTGCCACACGCCACCTGTCATAGATCTTGTCCACCCAACGGTCATATTATTAAAGGGAATTTATGTCAAGTAATGTCGGGATGCTCCCACGCTATAAATAGCCGCCCCCACCACCACTAGTTGGTTGGCTGCTCTGAGAGAAACTGATACTTGTCATTTAGAGCAACCCAAATTCCTCACAGCCTTTGAGTGAAAATTATCAAGTGAGGAAATACCCCAAACACCCAAACCCAAACCAAAACCCAAGTGATTGAGCATCACTGAAGAAGTTATTCCTCTGTGGAACCGACAATTGTTACCTTTGAGGACTGTGCATCCTCGAGACGGCTAGGCATCATGGTCTAGAGCATTTAGCAGTCAATTGTGGATCGTCGGGTGACCGAGTTTGTGAGGGTTTGGAAGTCTGCCCTGAAGACTTACCACGAGTGTTGGGCAAGGACCGTGTGTCCTTAGGTCAAGGAGAATACGGTAGGGACGGTGTGTCCCGGGACTGTTTGTCCCGGGACTGTGTGTCCTTTGGTTTCAATACCAAGCCGCTCCAAACCAGACGTACAAGTGTCACATTAGTTGGAACTAGGTCATCAACAACTGTCTTCATCAAGCTACTGCTTCTATTTCCTCAACTCTCTCAATTTCCTCAATTGCATATTGAAGACTTTCACCTGTACTGTTTGAAGAATTTCACTGAAGACTTTCTCTGAATTCCTCACCTCAAATTCTTCACCTACTTATCGTGTACTTGTGACCTGTGCAAACCGAATCTTTGAAATCAGGTTGAGTACTTTGATGTAGACGTTTTTGCACCTCTGACTTTGTACTAATTCTGCTGCACTCAGTTCATGACTGAGGACTTTCCTCACTAGGAATTTCCTCAGTTATGAAATTGTAAAAATCGCCTATTCACGCCCCCTAGTCGATATAACGCACTTTTACAAATGGCCCACACTCCTCGAACTGGGCCGATGAGTCCTCCTCCTGCTCAAGATAGACTTTGGTAGCTGCACGATGGGGCGTTAATGGGACTGCATCTACTGAAGGCTTGATGTATACTCCAAGACTTCTCCCTCCGCCTTCGTGCCATGATATTGACCTTGTAAACCTTGATAACTTTCGTGGCATTAATATAAGCCATAGGGTTTAGCCCATAGAGGGAACTTTGACACAACATTGACCATCAAGCTCTAGGGTTTGAACACATCTCATCATCTCGAGGTAGTTCAATTATGTACTCGATACTATTCCTTTAATATAAACAAGAGCAGGACATAGGGTTTTACCCTCATCAAGAGGGCCTGAACCTCGGTAAAACATCGTCTCTTTGTTTGTGTTACCATCCATCGGAGATCCACACTTAGGACTCCCTATCCTGAGGTCTGCCGGTTTTCACACCGACACTAGTGCTTTCACTGAGAGTTCCACTGTGAGATTGACAGAAGGATCGATGGGATCATCGGTTAACGATTCCAATCTCGTGGGCATGATTCCCATGCCCGAAACCTATGCCATGAGGACACCCACTCTCCTTTGCGGAATCAAGAGAACCCATGACTCCGCCTCAGCCCTGATGTCTACTACACAACTTTATTCTTGTAGACTATGTTAGACCTCCAAGCGCAGAGTTTTGTAGGACAGTAGCGATTTTCCCTCAAGTGGATGACCTAAGGTTTATCGATCCATGGGAGGTGTAGGATGAAGATGGTCTCTCTCAAACAACCTTGCAACCAAATAATAAAAAGTCTTTTGTGTCCCCAATACACCAAATACAATGGTAAATTTTATAGGTGCACTAGTTCGGCGTAGAGATGGTGATACAAGTGTAGTAATGATAGTAGATATAGTTTTTTGTAATCTTAAAAATATAAAACAACAAGGTAGCCAGTGACAAAAGTGAGCATAAATGGCATTGCAATGCTTGAAAATGAGGCATAGGGTCCGTACTTTCGCTAATGCAATATCTCAACAATGCTAATATAATTGGATCACATAAGAATCCCTTAATGTGTGATGAAGAATCACTCCAGAATTCCTATGTAGTGGAGAACAAAAGAAGAAATTGTTTGCAGGGTATGATACCACCTCAAAATTATTCTTTCCAATCAATCTTTCTAAGAGTTCGTACTAAGATACCAAGTTATCCTTTCCGATCGATCTATCAAGAGTTCGTACTAAAATAACATCATAACAAATTCAGATTCATAATACTCAATCCAACACAAAGAACTTCAAGGAGCACACCAAGATTTCTATCGGAGAACATAGTACAAAAATATGCAATCAACCCTTATGCCTAGATTACCCCAATGTCACCTCGGGAATCCGCGAGTTGGTGCCACAACATATATCAATTGGATCACTTGAATACTACAACGGCATTACGGGTATCCGCATGCAAGACATATATTATGTGCTCTCAAACCTGAATATTCAATCCAACGTAATGAGATCTTAAAGTGAAAGATTCAATTCATCACAGTAATAGCATGGGACAAAGACCATATGATCCAACTATATTAACAAGACCCGTGATATATCAAGATCATGACATCTCAAGGACACAAGTGAGTGAGTGAGTGAGAGAGAGAGAGATTAAACACATAGCTACTGGTACAAACCCTTAGCCCCGAGGGTGGAATACTCCCTCCTTGTCATGGCCTTTGCCGGGACGATGAAGATGGCCACCAGAGAAGATCTCCCCTTCCGACAGGGTGCCGGAATGTGCTCCGGGTTGGTTTTTGGTGGCTACAGAGGCTTGCGGCGGTGAAACTTATCATCTCGAAAGTCCTCTCCCTATTTTTTAGGGCGAAAGAGAATTTATAACACAAGTTGATCACCAGAGATGGGCCAGGTGGCCCACTAGATATCAGGCCGCCCCACGGGTGCCTGGCGCACCCTGGTGTCTTGACGGGGATACTACCCTCGTGTATACCAAGAGCGGAGATTAGCCGTCTCCAAGACATTGGGGCCGCCTGGCCCCCAGGCCGGCTGGCGATAGCGAGCCCATTTGGTCAACCCAAGCCCAACCAGCTGGCGACAGCCGGCCCCTTCTGAGCACGAGTTTGGTCGGCTGGCGACAAACGACCCCACTTATGGCCCGCACATACCTGGATGTCTGGCAGTAGCCGACCACCTCTTCGACACATACACGGCCTCCTGGCGGGGCTCGGCCGGCCGGCTGGCCCCTCGCCAGTCGGATGGCCGGCTCCCGTCCCATCCAGCCATACCGTCATACGCAGACAAGACAAGCCGAATGATGAGAGGCTATCACGATAGCAGTACACGCTGACATGTACGGCCGTGCTGCAGCGCGATGATGGGAGGGTCAGCGAGGCTATAGGGACCTCGACCCTGGCCGAGCAAGGAGGTCATGTAGCCACATTCCCCTTTGTCGCCCTCGCCCTGACATCTCGGCGCACCGACCGCTGGTGCACATGACCGGCGGGCCACGCGACAAGACCCAACCGTAGGTGGGCCCCGCAGCCTGCCTAAGAGAGTGCCAGCCGACCCCCACATCACAATCCTACCTTTACCACTTTAACATGTGGCTACACTATAAAGTCATGCCCCTGCCTAATGAGAGAGGCAGGTTTGAGGGGTTCACACGTTCATCCAGTTTAGACTCCCACCACTACTCATAAAACACCACCTGAGGCAGCGAGACCGACAGCTAGCGCTCCGTCTCCCTCCTCACAAACAGCTCAAGGAGCAACCTTTGTATTTGATTACCATATAGTCACATAGGCAGGACTAGGGGTTTTACCTCATCATAGGGCCCTGAACTTGGGTAAATCGGCATCATGTGTGCTGTTCCTACACCCATTCCCAGACGCCGTCGGCGCCCATCGGCCCCATTTCACGAGTTAAGCCACCCCATGGCATCTATCCCGGAAATACCACGATAGTGGGCGCCCACCATGGGGCCGGCAGTGACGCCGGTCGGAGTAACATTCCGGGCGGGACCGTTTGCCCCTTCCGGCGAGCGCGTGGCGCTACGGTGCTCTCGACTGCATCAACGACAATGCCCGCCGTCTGGAGGACGCGGATTTCCCCGTTGACGGCTCCATCATCGCCTTCAGCTCTCGCCGTGTCTAACCCTGCTGAGGTGCTCAACTGTGATGAGCTGCCACCGGCAGGCGACAACAACCTCTCCCGCAGCATCGATGACCTATGCGACCGTGTGGAGGTGTTCACCGTCACCTCACAAGGAGGCACACGTCTGGGTATCGAACCCCGATCCGTGCGGCGATGGACACACTCCACACCCCCATCACTCAGGTGGCCGGCCCCTTGGTCGCCACCCAAGACCTCGACGACCACCGCTTGCAGCTGCTCCGCGAGGCGGAAGTGCCGGAGGTTACTTAGCGCGAGTTCGAGGCTGCTCCACGCGAGTTCGACGCGACCCATGGTTTCACGCCAGCTGCCCCCGGGCCTAGCCAACGGGGTCGCGTGTGATACCGAGGAGGCGCAGTCGGCTAGGTGCTGGCCGGCGACCGCCCCGTCTACGACACCCTCGTCAAGAACATGCGAGCTGCACATGATGCCATCGACGAGCTCGAGGGCCTCGACGGTCTGGCTCGTGATGCGCAGCAGGAGCGCATTCGCGTCCTCATCGAGGCCGCTAATGTGTAGCAGGCTCACTCGTCCCGCGCCTCGGCCGGTTCCCGCTCAAGGACCCGCACTGACGCTGGCCAGCACGTAGCCGGCCGACGGGATACCAACCAGGCGTTTTCGCGTGCCAACACCCATCACCGCCGCGGCAGCCAACAGGCAGGAAACCATGGCCGACGGGACCGCAACCCGTGTGCCGTCGACAACCGTGCATGGGTGCCGACTGTCCAGGGAGACCACCAGTCGTGACACAGCGTTCGACGCGAGCAGTGCGACCGGTTGGCGATACCGCTGTAACACCCAGTTTTTGGCCTTCGTGACTAATTAACTTATTTCAAAAATCAGGACCAATTAATTTTTTTGTGAATGCTTGTGATGCTTGGAGTGACTATTGTTTGCCTGTTTGCTTGAGTGCATGTGGTTGCTCCCCAATAATTCTCTCTATCCTCCAACTCATCTCCTCATTCCATGATCCCCTGCCTAATGATCATCCCATGTGTTTAGGATAAATATCTATTTTCACCAAATATTATTTTCACCAAAAAGCATTTCTTTGAATTAATACTTCAAACCCGTGAGATGAGGTTTGTACTACAAGTCCTCAAATTAGGAAATTTCTTTTGCACCAATTATTTTATTTAAAACCTATTATCAAAATGTCTTCCAAAAACACCAAGTTATTATTTTAAAAGTTATTTTATTATTTTATTTAAAGGCCTTTCTCTGAGGCCAGAATCCCCTATGAAGGAAATTTATTTTTATTGCCTCCAAAATATTTAAGAAAATTTAGGGAAACTGATGGGATATATTTATTCCATACATATGAGTTTCAACACATGGTCATGTTCAAAATATTGGGCAAACCCCTCCAAAACCATTCGTGCCTATTTCAAGGTTTTGAAATATTTCTATTAGAAATATTCTCAATAAATTCCAGTAAGATTCTAGCATGTCATCTATGATATTATTGATGATCTTGCTAAGTTTCATTTCAATCCAAGTTGATTTGGCTCCCCTAATCTCTCTAAAACCCTATCTGTCCAGAATCAAATTTGAGCAACTCTACATTGTGAAGTATCTCCAATTGTGCTCAAATTTGGTGGACATGTTCTAATGCTCCAATAAGGCATCCACACCAAGTGGTACACCAAGGAGAATAGAAGAACTTGTCCTAAGTCCCTCAAAACCTTCTCCGTTGATTTTTGACTTTGACAAACTTTACATTATAAAGTTTCTCCAACTGAACTCAAACTTTTTGTGCAAGCCTTAATGCTCCAATAATTCCCCTACACCAAGTATTGGATTTTTGGGAATTTATTTGAATAGGGTTCTATGCAGAAACCCATTTCTGCCCCTTTCTAGGGTTTTTCAAGTCTACATTGGAAAAATTCTCCAGCAAATCCCAAATTTGGTGTGCAAGCCTATTTCATCTATTATTTGACCCTGTTAAGTTTCATAGCCATTGGAATTCATCTGGTAGCCCAACCACAGATCAAACACCTTGTGTGCACTCACTAATTTGGCTTCTTTTGCCCCTTCCACTTTTACCCTTGAGCTTAAATTTCTACCACAGCCTCACATAGTCATATTTTTACCTCTAGTAACTTCCACATGGCCACTGGTCAATTATTGGAGAAGGTCCCTTCGTAACTTTCTCTCATTTTCACCATTGGCAGCACTGTTTTACCTCTCTTTCCATTCTTCTGCTTAAGCTATCACCCCCAACTCTTTCGAGAGCATCTATTATATGCCAAGGCTTCATTTAGAACAAAAATATGGCATGCTCATGTGGAGAAAATGAGCAGCACTTCTACAAATGGATTTCTGGCTGAATCATGGTTCTGGACAACAAGTAGTAGCTTCCCTCCCTTGTTTGAGCTGAAACTTTGCAGTAATTAAGTCCTTCCATGCCTAAGGCTGCTAGACATGCTTTTCTTACAATATCTCTCAAGTTAGTGCCCTATCTGCCCACCTTATGTTTGCTGTTGCAAACTTAACATCAGTCAAACTCATCTCTAACCAGCCTCAAATCCTTCCAAACTCCAGAGTCTCCCTCCTGCATGGGTGCCCTACGTGCCAGACAAGTTTGACTGGTCTTGTGTGCCATGTGGACGTGAGTGGCCATGGTGACCACCTCCCTGGCATGCAGAAACGGTGCTCTAGACCTTGTCTTCTTTCTCTAGGGCATGTCCCCCAGTTTCATCATGTCTCAGAGCACCAGGGCATCCCCTTTGACTAGTCCAAGCTCTGCCCGACGCCAGCTTGCCTCCAAAACCTCTCTGGCATGCGTGTCTACCCCGTGCCCTCGGAGCTCCGGGAGCTCCCGAGCTTTCTTCGGTTTTCCCCTCTCCATTTGAAGCCTCCCGGAGCCACTGTTGCCTCGGCAGCTCTCCCCTCTTCCTCTGGTTCCCCTAGAGCCCCCTCTTCTCTCCCAAGCTCCATTCCCTTGTCCCATGGCCGCCATAGCCAGCTTCGGCCATGCCGTGCTAGGGTTCTCCAGCCCCTCTCCTCTCCTCTTCCGGCTGCGTAGGGGTGCCCCGGGGGCCCTGCAGCCCTCCGCATTCTCCCCCTCGCCCATTTCTTCCTCTAGCTGGCTGAGCCGCCGTCCCACCCGGTAGTTGCCATCGGCTTCCGCCATGGCCGAAGGGCTCGCCCCAGAATCTCCCAGCGGGAGCAGGCTCTTGCTCAGGCACGGGAGGCTACCCGCCCAGAGCCCATGCTGGTCGGAGCGCCGCCGAGCAGTGGTCGGAGCCACCGGAGCCAGCCTCTGCACCGGCTGGCCCTGCCCGTGCATGCCTCAGATCAGGCGAAGGAGGAAGAAGGCCCGACAGGCGGGGCCCTACGTCAGCCAGCCACCGGCCGGGCCCTTTCCTGTTAAGTGGAGGCGCCCTGGGTGTTTGCGTCTCCACCTCGCCGAAGGCGCCTTTCCAGGACAACGCCTCCTGTGTGGCTCCCTCGCTGGTGGCCGAGCCACAGGGCTGGCCCGAAGGCCTATTTAACGCCCGCAGCGTTGGATAACCCTGAGGCTAAGCCTTTTTCCCATTTTCTATTTGGTTAATCCTATAAATTCCATATTAAATCCATTCTAACTCCAAATTGCATGATTCAAATTTCTGCAGGTCTCTAAAATAAAGATCTATCCAAATATTGACCTTGCACATTTTTCCAAACAACTTTCATAATGTATTTATGTTTAAATACAGATTGGAATGCTTGTAGCTCCCCTTTCAAACATCCCATACGCTTCAGATCAACTCCAATTGGAGTGATTCCAAATTCCAGAGACTCCTAGAATATTGCTCTAAATGTCTAACTTTATTAAATATTTTTGCTTGACATACTTCTGTTGCAATAAATAAATAGCTCCTATTGCTATTTATTCCTCATTGTAAAATTCCTAGAATATTCATACCAACTCCAAATCTAGTGAAACCACTTCCTAAATATTTCTAAAATCATTCTCTGTTAAATGGGTGTCTTCACTCATTTTTAACAGAATGATTTCTCTTGGCTCGTTCAATAATCACCTACTGCTCCCTTTACCTATTCAAAAATACCCGAGGATCCAAATCTCCTATGAAATGATTCAGGTATTTTTATTATGACCAAAGAGGTCCAAGAGAAATAAAACTTCTATTTTTAGAACACTTTTATTCTGCTTGCTACGTGGCTTACTATGGCTGTTTTCGACGATAGTTGACGGTAGACGAAGTATTCGGAGTTGGAGCGAAAGACCTCGAAGACCCTGAGGACTTACGTGAGCAAGGCAAGCAGCCCTTTGACCATGACTGAGCATATGCCACTTTGCATGTTATAATAGCAAGTATTCCCGTTGCATATGATCATAAGTACCGGTAATCATTTGATATGATTTTACCGAAGGCTCCTCCGGAGTACTTTGCATTGAGCTTGACTCTGCCCCGTAGGGTCATGCTAATACCATGTTGACAAGTAAAGATAGAAGTAGTAATATTCATGAGCATGTTGTTGTCACAAAGCAAGAGTTTATGAAAACCCCGTCGGGTGCCACTAATGCCCGAGGGTGATGATGAGTTAGGTGGTCACTTTTGGTGAAGTGATCCACCCGGTATTTTGTGTGAGTAAGGTTTCGGAAATGGGATTAGATTTATGATGTGTCGACCGTCCCAACCTTACCAGTACGACCACGTTACCCCTTATGGGACGGGGCCATGTTAATTACTCTGGTCGGTGCTAGCAAAGAGCCACATTACTAGTGGCGGGAGTGATTTGTGGTCACTCTCGTGATGGGGTCGTACCGGGTAGGACGACTATGCCATTTTTATGAGTTCCAGTCACACCGTTGGTCCCCGCATGGTCGGTACTGTCCAGAGTTGGTGCTCGTAAGACGTACGACATGTGGGCTGGGTACCAATCGAGTGGACCTCTTTGTCTAGTATCGTCAGGGGAAAGGCATTGATCGGGTACTTACCTCGGGTATGTGATATACCGCGAGTCGTGGATGACACGGAAGTTTCCTGGATCTCGTGGGTCCAGCGTACTACCTCTGCAGAGTGTAAACTATTCGAATAGCCGTGTCCACGGTCAAGGACAGCTGGGTAATCCTGCTTAAACTACGTCCTGATATTTCCGCATAAACCAAGTGTGCGTAAGTGTGAGTGTGTGTGTGGTGATGAGAAACTGTTGCTAAGATAGTAATAATATGACCAAGTACGGTGACTTGGCATATACGGTAAACCCGGATGGTTTAGCCCTCAACTGATATATCGAGGATATGAGCAAGTTTGTTAACTTGGCATATAGGGTGAACCCAGACGGTTCAGCCCTCAGCAGATATATATTGATATCTGTAACCTGTTCCTCAAGAGTAATTGTTTAACTTGATGCATATTCATGATCATTCCACCCAGATGAGTTACACTACAGATGCATGATATTGTTATCCTTCACTTTCATTGTTCATATCATGGGCTGTTTGCGAGTACATTCAAAGTACTCATTGGCTTCCACTGGTTATTTCATTGACCAGGTATGAGAGAACAGGGTATGGTGAAGATTAACTCGGTGACGTTCTTGCGAGCTAGGATGCTTCCCAGTCAGAATGCTTGTAGGTTAAGGCTGATGGCATGGGTTCACGCTTTCAACCAATAATTCCGCTATTGGTCCAGTTTGGTGTGTTCACTTATAAGGCCCTATAAATGTAAGACCCGACCGAGGTGGTCATTTATTGTATCAAACGTTATGTATGGATGTAAGACTCTTATATTCGGTATCTGTGTTCGGTGAGCATTGATCTCCGGGATCATTGAGCACGGCGGTCTCGACTCATAGTCGGGGTCCCCACAACCGCGCGGGCCGGTAGGCGACCGAATTGGCGCGCGCCAGCTCGGTTACCAGGACGCGCGTTTCCAACTGGAGCGTATCGCCCAATCCCGTGCGGCCGAGGAGGAAGGCACAGCCGCCCCGCCGTGCTTCGGGCCGCGCATCCTCAAGGAGTCGTTCCCCAAAGGCTTCACCTTGGCGTGCGACACCCCCAATTACAATGGCTCGACCAAGCCGAAGGATTGGTTGACCGACTACACCACCGCCATCGGCATCGCCAGCGGCAACAAGCACGTAGCCATCCGCTATGCGCCCCTCATGCTGCTCGGCTCGGCCCGGACCTGGCTTAACAGCCTGCCGGTCTGTAGCGTGAACGGCTGGCTGGACTTCCACGAGGCGTTTGTGCGCAATTTCAGCGACACGTACAAACGCCCTGGTCGCCCCGACAGCTCACCCTGTGCGTACAGGGCCCGGTCGAGCTGCTCCGCGACTACCTCACGCAGTGGACTGAGCTCCGCAACTCATGCGAAGGCATAAATGAAGTGTAGGTGATCGAGTACTTCATCGACGGCTGCCGAGACGCACCCTCATCAAGCACAAGCTCATGCGTTGGGAACCCTCTACCCTCGCGCAACTCGTGGCCGTGGTCGACCAGTACGCCGTGGCCGAGTCTTCCATGAAGCTCCCCATGCTTGTCGACGCGGCCGGCCAACCAACTGTGCCCAAGCCGACTGCCACCCCGGCAGCCAGCCGATCCCAGCCGGATAAGGACAAGCGCAAGGCCGACCAGCCGGGTGCCCGCCAGGGTAGCCGATAGGTCACAGTCGTCGAGGACGGCCGCATGGCAGACAACCAAGGCTCCAGCCGGCGCCAACACACCAACGATGGCAAGCAGCCGTGGCAGGACAAGTACACCTTCGAGGCCATGGACGACTGGCCCTGCAAGTTCCACAACGAGGCCAAGCCGGTGACGCACACCGCTCAGCATTGCAGCTGGTTCACCAAGATCGCGCGTGGTGATGGGGATATGTACCTAGGGTAAGGTCACAAGCCTGACCTAGACGTCCTACCCAAGGGTACCTCATTAAAGACTTGATGGTCACGAAGAAGATTCCGACTGGATAATCATGTCATCTAAAGTCACTCGGTAAGAAGTCACTCGGAAGATGTTCCCCTTCACTCGACAACCAACTTCCACTTGGGAATAAACTAGTCGACGCAGAAGACCAGAAGCCACTCCAGGGAGGCCAACAGGCGAGCGTTCGGTTGATCATCATGAAGAGCATTAATTACATACATACGTTATTAGTAACGTACACCTTTAAACTCTATTTATCCAACCCTTAGATGCTGGGGCCTTGATGAGGGGTAGCGCACTCTATATGAGCCACGCCTCCCCTCTAGCACAAGGGTTCTGTAATGCCCCAAGTGTAACATTGCCATATTTGGAACCTTGCCATGTGTGGGTCCATGATGTCATTCTATGGAGTTATCATTTCATGTGTTATTTCATGTGGTCATGCCATGCCATCTCTTTTGCATCCTTGTGTCCTTTGTGTGTTTGTTGTGGTGATCCATGATGAGTGTGGTCATGTGGTGATGTGGTTCCTTTGGGTGTGATCCATCATGTGTGAAGTAGTAGTTTCAACTTGCTTGTTTTCAAAACTAGATTCCCAAAATAGCTCCTTCTCCTTTTATTTGGAAAAGACCCATATTGAACTTGATGGAAAACCTGTTTTAAGATGTTGTTCTTTTAGTGCATATTAATGTGGGAGTGGATATGTAGAAGAGGGGTTTTAAAACTTCATTTATTTGTGGATTACCTTCAAATTCAGATTTAAATAAATCTGATTGGTAATTATTTTAGTTGCCCAAAAATCCTCTTTTCATTTTATTTAAACAGGTCTTATTTCCCTTATGACCAGGGACATTTTTTTGCAAGCCTATATTTAACTAGGAGTTTGTTTTCTGCTATGATTTTGTTTTAACAGAAAACCGAGAGGGTTTTCTTCTCTTCTAATTGGTGCCACCCGAGTGGGCTCCCTCCCCCTCGCTGGCCCATCTCCTCCCTTCTCTCGATAGTCAGCCCACCACCACGACCGTCTCCTTCCTCCCGCTAGCGTCACTGTGTACGAACACTCCTCCCACCATAGATCTTCCTTCTCCTCGATCTAGCGGTGGCTAGCTCGCCTCCCGAGGTCAATATAAGCAGCAGAGCCTCCCCCTCGAAGCCCTAACACCTTCTCCTCCCTCCTCTCTCTCCCGGGCGCCGTTAGGAGGCGACCCGAACTCCACTCCGCAATGACCGGCCACTGGTAAGGTCATCGCCGTCAAGATCGTCACCCTCCTTCCTCCCCGACAACACCAGGAGAACGCGGGACGATGGGAGGTTCCACTCCCGCAGCTGGTTGATGCCGATCGCCTTTGCTTCCTCGACGTCGACGACGGCCCCTTCTTCCTCCTCTGCTCCGACGAATTCTTCCTCTTCGACGCCTTCTTCCTCTTCGACGCATTCGTCCTCTCCGTCAGCCCGTCCTCCTCGACGTGTGGGTGAGCAGCTGTTCTTCCTCCCCGTCCCCGTGCTAGTAGGATCTCTCCTAGAGCCGTAGTTGCATGCCGTAGTTCCTCTCTGTCGCTAGCGCCGCCGTGCTCGTGGAGCCGTAACTGCAGTGTGCCTCTCGTCGTGTTTAGGGGTGAAACGGGTCCGCCTGGAGCCCCTCTTCCTCCCAGCGAGTGCCCGTAGCCCAATTTGTAGCGTAGCACCAACGGTGACCCTCCCCTGTTCCGGTCGCCGTCGCGTGGTAGGAGAAGCAGGGGGTATTCCTAAGAGAGTTACCTCCCCCTGTGTAGTAACAATCGATCGAATAGCGCAGTGGAAGTAGGGTGATTTTGCTTCGCGCAGGTCGTGGGTTCAAGCCCCCGCAAGCGCACCCCTTATTGTTTGTTTTTCTGGTACAGTAGCGAACAGGGAAGCTTACCCTGGTAGCTCCCTCTGTTCTGGCGAGTCCAGTGCTGTAGCGTAGTGGTGTGGCTGCGTGTCGATCCATGGGTGATCCTGGGTTCAAACCAGGGACTTCCCACTTGTTGTTTTTGTTTAGTTTATTTTCTTTTTCTTTTTCTTTCGTGTTAATACCCTTTTCTTTGCAGCAAGTGGTCACTTGTTGTGGGTATAATTTCTATGTGGTTTTGGTTATGTGCCTAGAGTGTAGGTGCACATGTGGTGTGTGCTTGTGTGTGTGTAATACACATACATGTGCATGTGAGTAGAATGGAGTTGTAGGTGTGAAGGTTTGTAGATGTTGTGCTCTTCTACGTGTGGTAACAAGTGTATGGGGTGTATGTATACATGTAGGTGAGACCATGCTTGTATGTGTAGTATGAGTAGGTGTGTTTGCACATAAGTAGTTGCATGTGTGAGAGTGTAGCGTGATGCATGTGTGTGAGTGACACCCACCCATGACCAAGGCATAGGTTGTCGCCTTAGTAACAAGGGGTGCTCTTGTAACCCCTAGGTCTTGTAGTATGTGTAGGTGTTTGAGCAAGCATGTGTGTGTGTAGAGATTTAGTGTGTGCTTGCATGGTTGTAAGTGTGTGTGTCTGTGGTGGTGTGCTAAGGCACAAGTGCATGAGGGCTACCCCTCATGTTCACCGTTGGAGTTGTGAGTGTGAGCATGTGCAAGTGTAGGTGATGAGTTAGTGATCATCACATGTGATGATGCACTATTTATGCTTATGTTGAGTTCATGTAGTTTTTCGAGCTAGCTTTGTGCCTACATGTTGTATGCAAGTACCTAGGTATTATATATGTTTTCAGGGTAGAATCATCCCAGGAATCCACTGATGGAATTAGATTTCACTTTGAGGCACTTTCTCGAAATGTCATTTTTCTGTCTTGTGCTATGTTTAGAGCTTGGTGCCATGTGGTGTGTTGATCCTATGATGATGATTCCTTGATGTGGAAATAGTGGGTGAACCCCTCTACAACATGGTAGTTTTGTTTTATGCTTAGGACTTTGTATGTGCAAGTTGTGCCTTGTCAAAGTTGACATGTGGCTGAAATTGTCAGCTTGGTGAAAATCTGTGATTTTCACTAAGTCTGAGAAACTGCTGTTATTTTCTTCCCTTGTTGTTGTGATTGCAAAAGCTCATGTGTTGGGAATCAACTTGTTTTAATTTTCTAATCACCTAATAATAATTTGCATAGGGAATAGCTACCCTGAGGATTTAATCAACGACCCGGGCCAATGCTCCTCATGAGTGTTGGTCCAAACTAGAGCACTGTGCGGGGCCAACTGAGGGCAACTTGAGTGATTTCTATCAGGCCATCGTGCGCGTAGCTCATCCTTCATGTCCCGAGACTGAGATACGCGGCTCTTATCGGGGTCGTTGACACGTCGAGAGGTCCTGCTAGTCTTGTCTTACCTTAGCGATATATCTTGCGTATAGGAATCCCGGTGAAACTTTGGTTCTCCCCAGAGTTCAGGTGTTCCTCTAAGGAATCCGACGAGATCACAAGATTCGTGATAGAGGATTACTTTGCGGCCCGTGACCGTTTGGGATGGACTAGTTGGAGCACCCCTACAGGGTTTAATCTTTCCGAAAGCCGTGCCCGCGGTTATGTGGCAACATGGATTATTTGTTAACATCCGGTTATAGATAACTTGAACTAATTCTAATAAAACTGCCAACTGTGTGCGTAACCATGACTGTCTCGTTCGAAGACCTCTCTTTGATCGGGAACACGGTGGGGTTATGCTTGACGTAAGTAGGTGTTCAGGATCACTTAGTGATCACCCAGTCTTCGACCGCTCGCGTAGACCACCACATCTATAACCTTGATCTTCGTAAGTTAGCCACCATAAATGCTTAGGATGCTGCAACCTAAACACCGAACCTTCCTCACCTAATAACTTGACTAGTTTCGCTACCAAGCTCATCGATTGCTGAGTCGCTGTGGCTCACAGATTACTTCAACACCCCAACAGATAGAGGTATGCCCGACGTAGGTGATCCAGATGGCACATAGCTGTCATGGCAGTACGATGAGGAGAACGACCGCCTGTACGTGAACTATCCAGAAGACTGAGGCCGTGGTCGTGATCGTGGGCAAGCATGCGGGATAGCATAGTCCTTTCCTTGTGTTATGTAGTCCGTAGCGGAACTACCTTGTCTGAATAAATGTGTGGATGTAACTCTGATATTGTCTATGTGAGATGGCAAATGTATGCCCTATTTGTCAATCTTAAATTATGTATGTGCTATGTTTATCTCGCTTGCGAAACGCTTAGATGCGCTCCTTTCCCTTTTGGGGCATCGCGCCCTAAATAGGAAAGGACCACATCTTAGTCATTACAAGTTGGTAATCAGAGCCTTACGACCATAGGAACCTTTGTGTGATCGTACTTGGCTGAGTCGAGTCTAGTAAAATGTTTTGAGTCTTAGCTATATCGGAGAGTAGGTTTCTTTTTTCTCCTCTTCCATGCTCTGGTGAGGTTCTCGTCTTAGGAAATCTTAATTCTACTCCTCTTCTCGCTCAATTTTTTTTAGGATCACGCGGGTGTTTTGAAATCTATATGATATCGATGTGACGGAGTTCTGTCTTGGTGCCTCCTGTCTGCCTTGATTTCTTCCGGGGAGTTGAGCTCCAGGGGATTCTTGTGCACATCGCCATCATTCAGATTTCTAAGTATCTCAGACCGAAGGATGTTCGTAATTGCTTCAATACTGGTATTGGCGAGATAACCCCGATGTTCCTAGTACTGGTGCAGATTGTTCGGGAATACTGCTATACTTTGCATCGTTGTGATCACGAGGGTCTGTAGTAGATGAAGGTCCGAGATTCTGGTTATGTATTGGCAGATGTGATACATTGGACGGGTTAGTATAGGAGTTGTGTGAAATATTACTCCTTGTATCCGTGTACCAAATTGCATGACTAGATATCTCTGGAATTCATAGGTGGGATATCAAGTAGTGACTTATAGGACAATCTTCCTACATATGCATGATGTGAGGTTGGGATTCGACATTCAGTGGGTATGTTTGTTCACGGTCGTCTTACAGCGGTTCTTGTTGTGTCTTAAAGAGTACTTGTAGCTTGCTACGACTCGCGGATGCTTCGTAAGTCGTGTGCACTACCTTGCACATGATGGCTATTGTAAATTCGAGCCCGTGCGATCTGATCCACGAAGATATCGGATGAAATCTCGATCATACGTTTGTTCCGAGCAGTTCTAGCTCATACTTGTTTGCAAGTGGTCTTAATCAGAATTTTGTCGACAGTCACTTTGAGGAAGCATTCTTACTGTTTTGTTCGAGTGCAATTGCTATATTCCTGTTCAGATATTCCTGCCTTTTTTTTCAGCTTTACCTTCAATTTTATTCTGTGGGCTAATGTGTTGTCCGTCTTCAGGATGGCTCCACCAACTCGTCAGAATCCAGGTCGTGAGGGTGCTGAGATGCCGCCACCACCCCCTCCACCACCTCCTCCGCCGCCGCCTCCTCCTGCACAGGCTTGGCAAGCGGTGATGGCTTCTTCAAATGCAAACACTCAGATGTTGATCCAGTTGTTGCAAGAGAGGACTAATCAGCAGGAAGGCAACTTCAACCATGGTGGTAATCAGTTTGCTAATCTGAGTCAATTCTTGGCAAGACCTTCACGTCGTGTGATCAGCCGTTTGACGCTGAGGATTGGATTCGCGACATGAACAAACACTTTGAGTGCATCAATGTCCGTCCAGAGGATTTCGTCAAGTTTGCAACATTCCAGCTGAAGGGGCAAGCATCGATCTGGTGCCAGCAGTTGAAGGATTCCACGGGTGCCAGAGTGATCACTTGGGATGAGTTCTATGGAGACTTCAGGTCCCACTATATCCCATCTAGCTTTGTGGAGGAGATGCGTGAGAAGTTCAGGCGCTTGAAGCAAGGTGGTAACTCCGTGTACAAGTACAATGTCGAGTTCCACGAGCTAGCCCGATATGCCTTGCAGGACATTCCAGATCAGACGAGCAAGATCTATCAGTTCATAGGTGGTCTGAAAGAGGAATTGCAGCTAGCCCTCGCTTTGCACGATCCTGAGGTGTCGTGGTTTTGTCACGACACATGTCCTCGTGAAAGGACTTAGAGATGGAGCCATTGCACCATGCTGGCGACTCGAAGGAGGTGAGCAAAAGCAAGACTCAGATTTACCCAGGTTCGGCCCCTCGTGAGTAGGTAAAAGCCTATGTACTACTTTGTGTGGATTAATGGTGGTTTCGATTACAAGGAGGGCATAACTCTCCTGACCTAGCTCTCGATTCTCTCTAACTCGCTTGACCTCTCCCTGGGACTCGCCTTTATATACAAGTCGAGGCCTGATACATCTCCAACGTATCTATAATTTTTGATGGTTCCATGCTATTATCTTGTCAAACTTTGGATGTTTTGCATGCCTTTTATATATTTTTTGGGACTAACTTATTAAATCAGTGCCAAGTGCCAGTTCCTGTTTTTTCCATGTTTTTGACCCCTTTCAGAGGAGATTATGAAACGGAGTCCAAACGGAAGAAAATTCCCAAAAAGATTTTTTCCGGAATGGAACAAGATCACGAAGCTTGAGAGCCAAGGCAGGGGAGCCTCAGGGGCCCCACAAGCACCCACCCCGCGACCAGGGGGGTACGCCGCGGCCCACAGGCTTGTGGGTCCCCTGAGCGCCCCCTGACCTAGGGATTGCGCCTATAAATTCCTTAAAAATCCCAAAACAATCAGGAGATCATCGAAATTACTTTTCCGCCGCCACAAGCTTCTATATCCGCAAGATCCCATCTGGGGCACGGTCTGGTGCCCTGCCAGAGGGGGGATTCGGACACGGAGGGCTTCATCATCAACACCATGACCTCTCCGATGATGCGTGAGTAGTTCACCATAGACCTACGGGTCCATAGCTAGTAGCTAGATGGCTTCTTCTCTCTCTTGGAACTTCAATACAAAGTTCTCCATGATCTTCATGGAGATCTATCCGATGTAATCTTCTTTTGCGGTGTGATTGTCGAGATCTGATGAATTGTGGATTTATGATCAGAGTATCTATGAATCTTATTTGAGTTTCTCCTGATCTCTCTTATGCATGATTTCATATCCTTGTAATTCTCTTCGAGTTGTGGGTTTTGTTTGGCCAACTAGATCTATGATTCTTGCAATGGGAGAAGTGCTTGGTTTTGGGTTCATACCATGCGGTGACCTCACCCAGTGACAGAAGGGGTAGCGAGGCACGCATCGTGTTGTTGCCATCAAGGGTAAAAAGATGGGGTTTTCATCATTGGTTTGAGATTATCCCTCTACATCATGTCATCTTGCTTAAGGCGTTACTCTGTACGTCATGAACTCTATACACTAGATGCATGCTCGATAGCGGTCGATGTGTGGAGTAATAGTAGTAGATGCAGAAAGTATCGGTCTACTTGTCTCGGACGTGATGCCTATATGTATGATCATTTCCTTAGATATCGTCATGACTTTGCGCGGTTCTATCAATTGCTCGACAGTAATTTGTTCACCCACCGTGATATTTGCTATTATGAGAGAAGCCTCTAGTGAACACTATGGCCCCCAGGGTCTACTCCACACCATATTTTTAGCCTTACACTTTTTACTTCGTTGCAGTTTCCGCCTTCAGATCTCACTATGCAAACAATCTTGAAGGGATTGACAACCCCGTTGAAGCGTTGGGTGTAAGCTTGTTTGTGTTTGTGCAGGTACTCTGGACTTGACGAGGCATTCCTTCTGGATCGATACCTTGGTTCTCAAACTGAGGGAAATACTTACTGCTCTTGCGCTGCATCACCCTTTCCTCTTCAAGGGAAAAACCGACGCAAACCAGAGAAGTAACAAGAAGAATTCCTAGCACCAAGGAAGGACTTTTTTTGCCGCAGCAGAAGAATTTCTGCCGCCGTTGCCGAGGAGGATCAAGTCAAGATCTTATCCAAGTAAGTGTCGCAAACTCATCTCTTGCATTTACTTTGTTTGCCAGTTGCCTCTCGTTTTCATCTGCCCCACTTCATCAATTTACCCTTTTCGTTTGCCTTTCCTTTCTTGTGTGCCATGTGCCTTCAAAATGCTTGCATCTTTGCTTGCTAAGCATCTAGTTGCATGGATCCTCATCCACTTGCTAATCTTTTCAAGAGATCCAACCATGTTGAACAAATTTCTAGTGAGTCTTGCTTACTAGATTATTTTTATGGAGTTTTGCTTGAGAAGCGTGAATCTGAAAATTGCGAGGAGGAAATTTATGAAGTGATTCACGAGGGCTCCTTGGATCAAAAATATGATTGCAATGGTTTCACAATAAATTCTATTAGTGACAATCATGCCAAAAATATGCAAAACCCTAAGCTTGGGGATGCTAGTTTTGCTATGTTCACTACTTGTTGCAAAGATCATGATTGGGGTGATGATTTTTCTTTTGATCTTGAAAATTTGTTCAAGCCTCATGATGAATATGGTATTTACAATATTATTGAAAGTGGGTTTGGAGACGTCATGACTTTAGTTGATGATAATCCCACTATTTTTGAAGAGCATCAACTTTGCATGCATGTGGATCATGAAAAGAATATCCTATGTGAAAGCTATATCGTTGAATTCGAATATGATCCCACATGTAATGATTATGAGAGAGGAAAATATCGTGGTAGAAACTTTCATACCACCAAATCACCTCTCGTTATGTTGAGATTGCTCTTGTCTCTTTCTTCTTCCTTGCATATGGTAGCTATTGTTTGTCTTGACAATTTGTTTTCCTACAAAATGCCTATGCATAGGAAGTATGTCAGACTTAGATGTGATTTTCACATGCTTTGTGATGGTCTCGTTGTGCTTCAATTCTTGTCTTTTGTGTGAGCATCATTGAATGCCTAGCTAAAGGGCGTTAAACAATAGCGCTTCTTGGGAGGCAACCCAATGCAATTATCCTTTTTCTTTCAGTTTTTTAGCGTCCACACCATCATAATTCTGTTATGATTGTGTTTTTTGTGTTTCTTTTTGTGTTTGTGCCAAGCAAAGCCTTTATGATAGCTTGGGTGATAGTTGTTTGATCATGCTGGAAAAAGACAGAAACTTTCTGCTCACGAAATTATTTTTCATTTCTATCCAGAAAGAGCTTTTGAGTTGATTATTTTTGCTGCTGATTTATATAAAAATTTCCACTGCTGTCGTAAGTTTTCAGAATTTTTGAAGTAACATAAGTATACGAAGTATACATATTGCTACAGACTGGTCTGTTTTTGACAGATTCTGTTTTTGTTGAGTTGGTTGCTTGTTTTGATGAAACTATGGATAGTATCGGGGGGGGGGTACTAGCCATGGAGAAGTGAAAATACAGTAATCTAACACCAATATAAATAGAATTCAAGTTTGCTACAATACCTAAGGAAGTGGTAGTTTGCTTTCTTATACTAATGATATCACGAGTTTCGGTTTAAGTTTTGTGTTGTGAAGTTTTCAAGTTTTGGGTGATGTTCTCATGGACAAATAGATAAAGAGTGGAAAGAGCTCAAGCTTGGGGATGCCCAAGGCGTCCCAAGCCAATTCAAGGATACCAAAAAGCCTAAGCTTGGGGATGCCCCGGGAAGGCATCCCCTCTTTCGTCTTCAATCCATCGATAACGTTACTTGGAGCTATATTTTTATTCACCACATGAAATGTGTTTTTGCTTGGAGTGTCTTGTATCATAGGAGTCCTTTTGTTGTGTCACAATCATCCTTGCTGCACACCTTTTTTTGAGAGAGAGAGAGACATGCACTCATCGTGATTTTGTTAGAATGCTCATAGTGCTTCACTTATATCTTTGAGCTAGATACTTTTGCTCTATGTGATTCACTTATATCTTTTAGAGCACGGCGGTGCGTTATTTGGTAGTTGGCTTATGCTATGAAAGTAGTCCCAAAAGTGATAGATACCCAAAGAGGATGCAAAAACCTCCATCTTCATGTGCATTGAGTAGAAAGAGAAGTTTTGATTCCTCTCAAATAGTTTTGAGACATGGATTTGGTAATATTAAGAGTTATGTTAGTAGGATGTTGTGAATTTAGAAATACTTGTGTTGAAGTTAGTGATTCCCGTAGCATGCACGTATGGTGAACCGTTATGTTAGGAAGTCGGAGCATAATTGATCTATTGATTGTCATCCTTTGTGTTGAGGTCGGGATCCCGCGATGGTTTACACCTACCAACCCTTCCCCTCGGAGTATGCATTTAGCACTTTCTTTCAATTACTAATAAAAACTTTCACAACAAGTATGTGAGTTCTTCATGACTAATGTGAGCCCATGGTATAGATGCACTTTCACCTTCGACCATTGCTAGCCTCTCTAGTGCCGTGCAATTCTCGCCGGTGCACAAACCCACCAAATTCCTTCCTCAAAACAACCACCATATCTACCTACTATGGAATTTTCATAGCCATTCCGAGATATATTGCCATGGAACTCCCACTGTTCCGTCTCATGACTTGTGCCATCACTCTCATATTGCCATTGCATGATCGTAAGATAGCTAGCGAGATGTTTCAACGTCATACGCCATGCTAGATCGTTGCACATCCCGGTACACTGCCGGAGGCACTTCCTATAGCGTCATCATCGTTCTAAGCTTTGAGCTGTGAGTAAATAATAGTGTGATGATCATCATTATTAGAGCATTGTCTCATGTGAGGAAATAAAAAAAAGAGGCCAAAGAGCCCAATTAAAAAAAAGTGAGAAAAAAGAGGCCCAAGCGCCCAAATAAAAAAAGAGAGAAGAAGAGAGAAGGGACAATGCTACTATCTTTTTCCACACTTGTGCTTCATGATAGCACCATGTTCTTCATGATTGAAAGTTTCTTGCTTTGTCACTACCATATGCTAGTGGGAATCTTCATTATATAACTTGGCTTGTATATTCCAATGATGTGCTTCCTCAAAATTGCCCTAGGTTTTCGTGAGTAAGCAAGTTGGATGCACACCCACTAGTTCTCCTTTTGAGCTTTCACATACTTATAGCTCTAGTGCATCTCTTGTATGCCAATCCCTACTCATTCACATTGATATATATTAATTGGCATCTCCATAGCCTATTGATACACCGAGTCAATGTGACTATCGCCTCGCTTTTTGTCTCACAACCACCACCACACTCTATTCCACCTATAGTGCTATATCCATGGCTCGCGCTCATGTATTGCGTGATAGTTATAAAAAGTTTGAGAAAGTAAGAGTGCGAAAACAATTACTTGGCCAATACCGGGGTTGTGCATGACTTACATTAGTTGTGTGAGGATGATGGAGTATAGCCAGACTATATGATTTTGTAGGGATAACTTTCTTTGGCCTTGTTATTTTGAAAGTTCATGATTACTTTGCTAGTTTGCTTGACGTATTACTGTTTTCATGTCAATAGCAAACTATTGTTTCGAATCTTACGGATCTGAACATTCATGTCACGTGAAAGAAGTTGCAAAGGACAACTATCCTAGGTAGCATTCCACATCAAAAATTCGTTCTTTATCACTTCCCTACTCGAGGACGAGCAGGAGTTAAGCTTGGGGATGCTTGATACGTCTCCAACGTATCTATAATTTTTGATGGTTCATGCTATTATATTGTCAAACTTTGGATGTTTTGCATGCCTTTTATATATTTTTTGGGACTAACTTATTAACTCAGTGCCAAGTGCCAGTTCCTGTTTTTTTCCATGTTTTTGACCCCTTTCAGAGGAGATTTTGAAACGGAGTCCAAACGGAAGAAAATCCCCGAAAAGATTTTTTCCGGAACGGAAGAAGATCGGGAAGCTTGAGAGCCAAGGCAGGGGAGCCTCAGGGGCCCCACAAGCCCCCACCCCGCGGCCAGGGGGGTAGGCCGCGGCCCACAGGCTTGTGGACCCCCTGAGCGCCCCCTGACCTAGGGGTTGCGCCTATAAATTCCCTAAAAATCCCAAAAAATTCAATAGATCATTGAAATTACTTTTCCGCCGCTACAAGCTTCTGTCTCCGCAAGATCCCATTTGGGGCACGTTCTGGTGCCCTGCCGGAGGGGGGATTCAGACACGGAGGGCTTCTTCATCAACACCATGACCTCTCCGATGATGCGTGAGTAGTTCACCATAGACCTACGGGTCCATAGCTAGTAGCTAGATGGCTTCTTCTCTCTCTTGGATCTTCAATACAAAGTTCTCCATGATCTTCATGGAGATCTATCCGATGTAATCTTCTTTTGCAGTGTGTTTGTCAAGATCCAATGAATTGTGGATTTATGATCAGATTATCTATTAATCTTATTTTAGTTTCTTGTGATCTCTCTTATGCATGATTTCATATCCTTGTAATTCTCATCGAGTTGTGGGTTTTGTCTGGCCAACTAGATCTATGATTCTTGCAATGGGAGAAGTGCTTGGTTTTGGGTTCATACCTAGTGCTAGAAGGGGTAGCGAGGCACGCGTCATGTTGTTGCCATGAAGGGTAAAAAGATGGGGTTTCCATCATTGGTTTGAGATTATCCCTCTACATCATGTCATCTTGCTTAAGGCGTTACTCTGTTCGTCATGAACTCAATACACTAGATGCATGTTGGATAGCGGTCGATGTGTGGAGTAATAGTAGTAGATGCAGACAGTATCGGTGTACTTGTCTCGCACGTGATGCCTATATGTATGATCATTGCCTTAGATATCGTCATGACTTTGCGCGATTCTATCAATTGCTCGACAGTAATTTGTTCACCCACCGTAATATTTGCTATTTTGAGAGAAGCCTCTAGTGAACACTATGGCCCCCGGGTCTACTTCACATCACATTTTCAGCCTTACACTTTTACTTTGCTGCACTTTCCGCCTTTAGATCTCACTTTGCAATCAATCTTGAAGGGATTGACAACCCCTTTATTGCGTTGGGTGCAAGCTTGTTTGTGTTTGCGTAGGTACTCTGGACACTTGGCTTGATTCTCCTACTGGATTGATACCTTGGTTCTCAAAACTAAGGGAAATACTTACTGCTACTGTGCTGCATCACCCTTTCCTCTTCAAGGGAAGAAGCAACGCAAGCTCAAGAGGTAGCACTCGTCAGCATCTCCCCAGCGGCATCGGCTGCCTCTAGCGGTGCTCGGGCCACCGGAGGACTTGGGAGGAAGCCCCGCACGTGCCTGGGGTTCTCATTCCCGTCGGGGGAGCACCGGGGAGAGGGGGACCTGGCCACAATGGTGACCAGGCATGGCGTTCTTGGGGCAATGCTCCGGTCATTAGGAGAAGGGAGGAAGGAGAGGGAGGAGTCCGCGGTGGTGTTGGCATTCTCCGGGAGGTGCTAGAAAGAGAGGAGGTGCTCGGGGCAAGTTAATTTGAGAGGGAACTACCAGCATGGCGTCGGACATTGACGCCATTGCAGAGGAGGAGCAGTGAAGGAGGAGCCACAGGAGGCATCTAGGGAAGAGGCGAATGAACTCGGATGCAACAGGTGGCTCGGGGGTTCGGTCAAATGGGGGGGCGACCGAGGGAAGCTCGAGAGCGCCTCGGGTGCGCTCTAGTGCGGCTAGCACACGCGTCAGGGCCACCATGGAATCTTGCTGGCGTCATGGAGGGGCACATGTGGTCAAGGGGCAGGGTGTCACGCCCAAGATGCGACCCTATCCTCAAATTGGCACGGGGCCTCGTCTGGGATAGAAGCGCATCTCATCGTGTCGCAAGAATGGATATCGTTACAAGTACATGTACTGAAAAGAAGAGATATATAGAATTGGCTTACACTCGCCACAAGCTACATCAGAGTCACATCAGTACATTACATAATCATTAAGAGTAAGAGCAGGGTCCGACTACGGACGAAAACAAACGAGAAAATGAAACGACGTCCATCCTTGCTATCCCAGGCTGCCGGCCTGGAACCCATCCTAGATCGATGATGAAGAAGAAGAAGAAGCAACTCCAAATGAACAATCAACGCGCTCGCGTCAAGTAACCTTTACCTGTACCTGCAACTTGTGTTGTAGTAATCTGTGAGCCACAGGGGGGACTCAGCAATCTCATTTCCCAAGGTATCAAGACTAGCAAAGCATAATGGGCGAGGTATGGTTAAGTGGCGAGGTTGCAGCAGCGGCTAAGCACATATTTGGTGGCTAACTTACGAGTACCAGAAATAAGAGGGGGAAGATCTACGTATAGCGGACGTGAACTACAGATGATCAAATGAATGATCCTGAACACCTACCTACATCAGACATAACCCCACTGTGTCCTCGATCGGAGAAAGAACTCACGAAAGAGACAGTCACGGTTACGCACACAGTTGGCATATTTCAATTAAGTTAACTTCAAGTTATCTAGAACCAGTGTTAAACAAAGCTTCCACGTTGCCACATAACCGCGGGCACGACTTTCCGAAAGATTTAACCCTGCAGGGGTGCTCCAACTAGTCCATCACAAATTACCACAAGCCGCATAGAAATCCTCAATCACGAAGCTCGCAATCTCGTCGGATTCCCTAGTGGAAAACCACAACTCTGAGATTACCCAAAGCATCACTGGAATCCCGATGCACAAGATATCTCGCCAAAGGTAAAACTAATCCAGCAAGATCGCTCGATGTGTCGACGATCCCGATAGGAGTCGCGTACCTCGTTCTCAGGACACGACGGATGAGCGATGGTTACCACGCCAAACGCCGAGTTGCCCCGGGTAGCGTTAATAAGCTGCTCTGTTTTGGACCAACACTCATGAGGAGCACTGGCCCGGGGTTGATTAAAAAAGTCCGCGGGTGCCGGCGGGTCCCTATGCAATTTTATTAGGTGATTAGGCAAATGTAGTACCAATGTTGGGCCTTGCCAGACCAGCTTTAATCTAAAACGAATTATCAAGGGGGTCCCCATAACAACCCCGATCGTGTTAGGAGCGCTCGATTATGGAACATAACACCGGTAGCTGGAAACTAAGAGGGGCAAAGGTGGAACAAATCACCAGGCTAGGAAGGCCGAGCCTTCCACCTTTTACCAAGTATATAGGTCCATTAAATTAAATAGCATTAATATGGTGATATAATAAGGAACCCATGTTTTCACATGGAAGCATCTGCACCTGCAACTAGCAACGCTAACACAGGGTTAATCAAGCAGTAACATAGCCAATCAGTGGTTTGCTAGGTTGTACAGGTTGAAGGTGATCATGGCATTGTTGAGAGGCTAATATTTAACATGTGGTAGGCAACGAGACATAATCGATAGAAGCGATAAAACTCGCATGGCAATGATAGTAATGGTATCTGGGGAAATGATCATCTTGCCTGAGATCCCGCTGGGAAGAAGAATGACTCCGTGAAGCAGACGAACCGACGTAGTCGAACGGGTCCTCAGATCCGACATGCTTGCTGAACTCTATCGAGACGAAGCAACCCGGAAACACGAATCAACCACGAATTCACCACATGATGCACAACACATATGATGCATGAGCAGTTGAAAACATGCACGTCACGGCATGACAATCCACACAATCAAACACTACACATTAAGTGAAGTTCAATATGCAACGAGTTGCATATTGACGAAAATCCACGTTAATTATTTAGTTCTATCCCGATTAGATACACGGCAATATTAAATGTGGTTAAACATGCAATAGGTGAAGCGGAAATTAAACTACTTATCTAGCCATTTGAAATGAGGTCGGAAATGACATATAGCATCTCCGAAACGACCTCACATGTTAATTTAAAATTCTGTCCAGATCTGAACTAATGCAGTTAATTAGATTTTAAACAGAAAAACAAATAGGTTCACGTGATTCTACACGTCAAGGCAAGCAATCTACACATAAAGAACATCTCCAACGGAGCTACGGATCAAAAGTTACAAGCACCGCAAGATATGATGGCATGAATGCAAAATGTGTGCAACGACGGTCACGAGCACTTCAAAACATACAAACAGCAAGAGAAAATGAAACTACACAAGATTCTAAGCAAGTTTCATGTAGGACACGATCAAATCGGAGCTACGGTTCAAAAACTACGAGCTAAACAAGGAATCACTACAATCTGCCAAAATCAGCCACATGACACTTTCTACGCCCCACAACTACGAGCTACACAACTCCGATAAACTCAAGCAAGGCAAGGCACGAAAGAGGGCAAGAGGAACTACTACAAACAAGTAACAACAACTAGCATGGCA
Organism: Hordeum vulgare subsp. vulgare; assembly: GCF_904849725.1. Lineage (NCBI taxonomy): Eukaryota > Viridiplantae > Streptophyta > Magnoliopsida > Poales > Poaceae > Hordeum > Hordeum vulgare. Next base: position 401,680,541 of record NC_058519.1, on the reverse strand, counting down.
GCAAGGATCACTAGGAAAAGAAGACACAAAATGGCATCTCACACACTATTTCAGACTTGGTGAAAATCGCACCTCATGAAAGTGCAGTTTTCGATTTGAAGCTATATTGACTACAGCAAAACCTATAGTTACATGAATCCAAATGGCATGAAAATTTACAGCATGCTAGAGAAACACAAGGGGTACAACTAACTCCATTGGACCAACCTCAAAAGAGCTACAGATCACAAGATACAAGCAAGACAAGAGAGCAACAAAATATAACAGATTCCAGACTTAGAAATATTTCAGCTCCTCCAATTCAGCACTATTTCAAGCAACTTGAGAGCAAGCAAACAACACCTAAACATGCATTTCTATTGCAACTAAAAATACCAGGGGCTAAACAAAACATCTACGATCAAATCTCTAGTTGACGACTCTGTCAAACGACCCCGGAATAAATCTTACGAATTAAACAAAAGGGCAACACGGCAAAATATCACGCGAACTAACTTGCTCTAATGATAAAACTAATTGCACAGAAAAATCCATGGGATTTTTCTACCCCGGGAACATATAAAATATGTGGCGTTGCAACACAAAATAATGCCACACAAAAATGTGAGATAATAACCTATACACAGGAAAATAAACTACCGGCAATTCCTACGCGCAAAAATACGAGTGACCGCTCTTAAATACACGGAAAATAGTTCCTAAAACGTAGGCATTTCTAATACGGCAGTCGAGCAATCCGGACTTGCACGAAAATTAAATACGGGGCGTATCCTATTGAAACAGCACATTATTCTAGGCATCCGGCACGCCAAACGACGTCAAACAATTATGCATGTTTCAAATTCGTATTCTACGCGCGAAACTACCACAAAACTATATACTACACGTCCCGATCCGACTAATGGAATAAAAGTTACGGTCGTCTAAATATACGTCTAAAATCTGGAATTTAATTAAATCCAGAGAAATACCGTAAAAGGAAAAATACTACCGGGCCTAAACAAAGGGCGCAACATAGCAAAAGATGCCTAGGGCGAGGATTAGAGGCGGCGGGTTAGCTCACCTCGCGGGCCTGGCCCAGGAGAAGGAGGAGGCCGATGGAGAGCGGGGCCTGGGCGTGCTGGGCCGAACGGGGTGCTGCTGCAGCTGGGCCTCGGGGCGCTGGAGGCGAGGCCGGCCCAGGAGCGACGCGGGAGGCCCACGCGGGGCGATGCGGGAGGCAACGCAGGAGCGGTTGCCACCGCGGTCAACGGGGCGAGCGGGGACCTGCAGGCTCTCCCGATCCCGCTGGGTCGAGGAGCACGCCGGCGGAGGTTCTCGGCCGGAGGGGCTGCAGGCGGCCGGGGTCGAGGTGGCGTCGTGACCAGGGCAGACGATGGCGTGGATCTGACGGGATTGCGGCCCCGGCCGACGAGCTGGGGCGCGGGGCACCCGGCTAAGAAGGCGACGGGGTTGTTGCGGGCTCGGGCTCCTCCGGCTAGCTGCAGGGGCGCGGCGGCGGATGGCGGCGCGGAAGCCGGAGGGCCGATCTGGCGCAGGGCGGCGAGGAAGCTGGAGGCACTCCGGCGAGAGGTGGGGCGCCGGTGAGCGGCAGGAGAAGCCGCTGCCTCGGGCAGGGCTCCATGGGGAGGGACCTCTGGTCCTGGCGGCGGCTCCAAGGCGATTCGGGCCTGGTCGGCCTAGGCGGGCCCTGATCTGGGCTGCTGCGGGTTGCGGGAGGTGGGAGACAGGCACGACAAGGTGGCGGCGGCTGGTGGGGGGGGGGCACGGAAATCGAGGCAACTAGGGTTTGCTGCCTACATAAATAGGAAGGGGGGGTCTATATATAGACAAACGGGGGCTAGGGTTATCCGAAATCACGCTCCGGATCCATTCGCGGGGTCGGATTCGAACGACTCCGCACGCGGGAACGGGTACGCGGCCATGTAGGGTGGTTTACCGGAGATGAGAGGGAGAACGGGCGGCGCGGCAACGAATTTTAAAACACCGACAGACATCCGACGGTAGACCGAATACGGTGCCTCTACGGACGACCGTTCGGGTACCAGACGAACTCCGATCGCGACGAAATTCGACAGGCGTCCTAACTATAACTAATCCCGACCGCATGCCGAGTTTCACCTCGATCAGAGAAAGTTTAACGCACACTTTAAAAACAGGGTTTCGACGGTGCCGCGGGCGCGTGTGTGTGCGGTCAGGCTCGGAACGAACAACGACGAACGCAAACAGAAGCGACAACTAATAACAGATGCCAGTTTGAAAACTGGCGGCAACAGATCGCCGATGCAATGCTGATGATGCACATGATGCGATGATGAATGCGATAGACAAACGAACCACACGACGAAAAACGGAATAAAAGGGGAATCTTCTGGAACGTCGGCATCGGGTTGTCACAACACTCCTACACTACAAGAGGATCTCGCCCCGAGATCCAAGAATGAAAGGGGAAGAGGATGAGAAAGAACAAGAGGTAAAAACTTAGTCACTTCTTTGACAAATGAGTGAAACCAACGATCCTTGAAAGTTGCAAGGCGATGTGGAATGATTAGAGAATGAAGCAAGAATTCACGGAAATTTTCGGCAGCACTTTGGTAGGAAAATGGGACAAAAAATTCGAAAAGGTAGAATAAATAGACAATATTCATAACAAACAACTAAATAGAACAAGGGAACACCATGAACTTGATAGAACAACATAATAGACCCAAAAGAGCAACTTCACAAAGCCTCCGGAACAATAGAATAGGAACTAGCTCAAGCGGAAGAAGAGAATGAAGAAAAGAATGACAACTATCATCACAATAGAATTGAAGAGCCTACGGATAGAAGAATAGACGGAGTAGTTGGAAAACCAACAACGAAAAGAACAAGATAGTAGTGGGATTATGAAAACCATCTCAACAAATATGAGGTGACAAACAACCACTAAAAGAAACAAGGATAGTTGAAAGCAAAGACAAGAAAACTTCATACACCAAGAGGGTACATTGAGAACTAGGATTAATGGGAAGCACCATGATAGCAACAATCCATAGGAAAAGCTTTAGGTGAAATCCAAACCAAGATAGGTCAATGAAGAAATCATGTGTTGGAAATATCTCATGACCATAGAATTGGTGGTTTTAATTATCTCATTCTTGAAAGGAAAACTCTTCGAGGCTCCTACACTAACAAGAATGCTATAATACCACCTCAAATGATAAAGGAAGAACAATTGCCATATAAATGCAATAGAAAGGATACTTGAGGTTGTTCAACAAAATCTTGAAGAACACTTGAAAAAGGATTGAAACCTTGAAAAACCACCATGACGGACCACCGTATACAAAAGAATGATGCAAAGATGTCAAGGAAGAAAAGAATAAGATTATGACATCACCAGATTTAGATGAAGCCTCACAGAGAGAAACTTGATAGAACTTGGACCTCCGGAAAATAAAGATAACCACACGAGAAAAGAATTGATATCATGAGCCACTCCAGAAGAAGAATTGAAATATCTTGAAAGAAGGAAGAACAAGAATAAGAATTATGTTATGCTAATCCTTCACCAAGTTAAATTGATGACAAGAAACGGATTTAGCATACCACTTATTCTACTAGAATTGAATCTTGAAGAGAGAGGTAGATAAGCACCACTTGAGGCAAAATTGAAGGAAGCACCGGTAAGAATTCACAACTGAATGGGAACACCACGAATTAATGGAGAAACATGAGAATGAAGAGCTCATTAGCCAGCTGAGAGAAAACTTGAACAAGGCACCGAATAATCGAGAGACGAGCGAAGAGACAACAATTGAGAAGAATTAGAGAACGAAAGCTGAAAGCTGAGAACGAAGAAGTCTTCTGAAATGATGGCCTTCGGAGGAACGAGAAATAAAAACAACTCAGAAATGCACCGGATAGCGAGAAACGAATACACATGATTGACAACAATTAAGATGATGGCACAAAGCTGAAATGACGAATATCCAAGAGAATGAACCAAGATTGAGAGAAACACTCCTTCGAATTTGCAAGCTGAGAATGATGGTGAGGAACAACACCAAGAATAGCTGAGACACTCCGGAATAAAGAAGAATGAAAGGTTGAGCCAATATGAGAATTAACTCAAATAGAACTTGGAGAAAGAATATGACTGATGAAATTCATACTTACGTCATAGTTGAAAAGAATTAAAGATCTCCGAAGGATTACAAGAGCTATAACAGATCCTGGGAAAAACCTGTGGGTTATGGGCCCACTCAAAGAAATCACCGTTGAAAAGATTACTAGAACGGAAGATATTGCACCGGTATGAAGAAAGCTAGATGAGGTTGAGAACCTCAAAATAATGAAAGATCTGAAAACAAGAAACTACTGGAATATCTTCAACGCTCCGGAAAGAATAGAGCGAAATGAATAACAAGATAGGCTAATAAGAATTTCCAACACAGGAAAGAATTACAAGGATGAATAGGATATGATGAATACGGACAACTGAATTAAATTCACCGGCTACGAAAGGAAGAAGAGATAGCGGAAGCACAATGAAATGAATGCGCTTGGATGAAATCCAATCACCGAAGAAAAAGGGCGGGAGGGCGGGGAAAAACAAAGACGACTTGGGACAGATGAGATGAACTCCGGAATAAAATGAGAGAATGATCTTGCAAAAATTGGAGAGGATTGCATCCACTTGGAGAGAAACACACCGGTTGAATGGAATTGATACGATGACTCCGGTTGAAAAGGAAATGACATGACAAATGAACGAACAAAAGAATTTGCATTCTCACATAAAAATATGAGAACACCTCTTAGGAAAGATCTGAAGTCACCACTTGACATCGAAGCAACTCAAAATACCACATTCCAACAAAACAAAGCGTGAGGCTTATGAAACAAGCCAGAAAAACTCATGAGAAAGATTTCGTCCGATATTTTCGTGGACAGGATCGCACGGGCTCGATTTTATAGTAGCCATCAAGTGCAAGGCAGTGCACCCGACATACGAAGCGTCCCCGAGTCGTAGCAAGCTACAAGGACTCTTTAAGACACAACATGTACCGCTGTAAGTCGACCGTGAACAAACGAATCCACTAGATGTCGAACCCCAACCTAACATCATGTATTTGCTGGAAGATTGTCCTATAAGCCACTACTTGAATTCCCACCTATGAATTCCCGAAATATCTGGTCATGCAATCTGGTACACGGATACAAGGAGTATTTCACACAACTCCTAAACTAACTCGTCACTTGTATCACATCCGTCAACACACAACCAGAATCTCGGACCTTCATCTACAACAGACCCTCGTGATCACAACGATACAAAGTATGGCAGTACTCCCGAACAATCTGCACCAGTACTGGGGACATCGGGGTTATCTCGCCACTACTAGTATTGAAGCAATTACGAACATCCTTCGTTCTTAGATACTTAGAAACCTGAATGATAACGATGTGCTCAAGAATCCCCTGGAGCTCAACTCCCCGGAAGAAAATCAAGTCAGACAGGAGGCACCAAAACAGAACTCCGTCACATCGGCATCATATAGATCCCAAGAATATCCGCGTGATCCTAAATTTTTTTTTGAGTGAGAAGAGGAGTAGAATTAAAATATTACGTCAAGATTCCTCACCAGAGCATAGAAGAGGAGAAAAAATAATCCTACTCTCCGATATATAACTAAGACTCAAATAGTTTTCACTAGACTCGACTCGGCCAAGTTCGATCAATCAAGGGGGCTCCTAGGTCGGTACTCGTATGATACCAACTTGTCGCGCCCAAGATGCGACCCTATCCTCAAATTGGCACGGGGCCTCGTCAGGGATAGAAGCGCATCTCGTCGTGTCGCAAGAATGGATATCGTTACAAGTACATGTACTGAAAAGAAGAGATATATAGAATTGGCTTACACTCGCCACAAGCTACATCAGAGTCACATCAGTACATTACATAATCGTCAAGAGTAAGAGCAGGGTCCGACTACGGACGAAAACAAACGAGAAAATGAAACGACGTCCATCCTTGCTATCCCAGGCTGCCGGCCTGGAACCCATCCTAGATCGATGATGAAGAAGAAGAAGAAGGAACTCCAAATGAACAATCAACGCACTCGCGTCAAGTAACCTTTACCTATACCTGCAACTGGTGTTGTAGTAATCTGTGAGCCACAGGGGGGACTCAGCAATCTCATTTCCAAAGGTATCAAGACTAGCAAAGCTTAATGGGTGAGGTATGGTTAAGTGGCGAGGTTGCAGCAGCGGCTAAGCACATATTTGGTGGCTAACTTACGAGTACCAGAAATAAGAGGGGGAAGATCTACGTATAGCGGACGTGAACTACAGATGATCAAATGAATGATCCTGAACACCTACCTACGTCAGGCATAACCCCACCGTGTCCTTGATCGGGGAAAGAACTCACGAAAGAGATAGTCACGGTTACGCACACAGTTGGCATATTTTAATTAAGTTAACTTCAAGTTATCTAGAACCAGTGTTAAACAAAACTTCCACGTTGCCACATAACCGCGGGCACGGCTTTCCGAAAGATTTAACCCTGCAGGGGTGCTCCAACTAGTCCATCACAAATTACCACAAGCCGCATAGAAATCCTCAATCACGAAGCTCGCGATCTCGTCGGATTCCCTAGTGGAAAACCTCAACTCTGAGATTACCCAAAGCATCACTGGAATCCCGATGCACAAGATATCTCGCCAAAGGTAAAACTAATCCAGCAAGGCCGCCCGACGTGTCGACGATCCCGATAGGAGTCGCGTACCTCGTTCTCAGGACACGACGGATGAGCGATGGTTACCATGCCAAACGCCGAGTTGCCCCGGGTAGCGTTAATAAGCTGCTCTGTTTTGGACCAACACTCATGAGGAGCACTGGCCCGGGGTTGATTAAAATAGTCCGCGGGTGCCGGTGGGTCCCTATGCAATTTTATTAGGTGATTAGGCAAATGTAGTACCAATGTTGGGCCTTGCCAGACCAGCTTTAATCTAAAACGTATTATCAAGGGGGTCCCCATAACAACCCCGATCGTGTTAGGAGCGCCCGATTATGGAACATAACACCGGTAGCCGGAAACTAAGAGGGGCAAAGGTGGAACAAATCACCAGGCTAGCAAGGCCGAGCCTTCCACCTTTTACCAAGTATATAGGTCCATTAAATTAAATAGCATTAATATGGTGATATAACAAGGAACCCATGTTTTCACATGGAAGCATCTACACCTGCAACTAGCAACGCTAACACAGGTTTAAGCAAGCAGTAACATAGCCAATCAGTGGTTTGCTAGGTTGTACAGGTTGAAGGTGATCATAGCATTGTTGAGAGGCTAATATTTAACATGTGGTAGGCAACGAGACATAATCGATAGAAGCGATAAAACTAGCATGGCAATGATAGTAATGGTATTTTGGGAAATGATCATCTTGCCTGAGATCCCGCTTGGAAGAAGAATGACTCCGTGAAGCAGACGAACCGACGTAGTCGAACGGGTCCTCACATCCGACACGCTTGCGGAACTCCATCGGGACGAAGCAACCCGGAAACACGAATCAACCACGAATTCACCACACGATACACAACACATATGATGTATGAGCAGTTGAAAACATGCACGTCACGGCATGACAATCCACACAATCAAACACTACACATTAAGTGAAGTTCAATATGCAACGAGTTGCATATTGACGAAACTCCACGTTAATTATTTAGTTCTATCCCGATTAGATACACGACAATATTAAATGTGGTTAAACATGCAATAGGTGAAGCCGAAATTAAACTACCTATCTAGACATTTTAAATGAGGTCGGAAATGACATATATCATCTCCGAAACGACCTGACATGTTAATTTACAATTCCTGATCTGAACTAATGCATTTAATTAGATGTTAAACAGAAAAACAAATAGGTTCACGTGATTCTACACGTCAAGGCAAGCAATCTACACATAAAGAACATCTCCAACGGAGCTACGGATCAAAAGTTACAAGCACCGCCACATATGATGGCATGAATGCAAAATGTGTGCAACGACGGTCACGAGCACTTCAAAACATACAAACAGCAAGAGAAAATGAAACTACACAAGATTATAAGCATGTTTCATGTAGGACATGATCAAATCGGAGCTACGGTTCAAAAACTACGAGCTAAACAAGGAATCACTACAATCTGCCAAAATCAGCCACATGGCACTTTCTACGCCCCACAACTACGAGCTACGCAACTCCGATAAACTCAAGCGAGGCATGGCACGAAAGAGGGCAAGAAGCACTACTACAAACAACTAACAACAACTAGCATGGCAGCAAGGATCACTAGGAAAAGAAGACACAAAATGGCATCCCACACACTATTTCAGACTTAGTGAAAATTACACCTCATGAAAGTGCAGTTTTCGATCTGAAGCTATATTGACAGCATAAAAACCTATAGTTACAGGACTCCAAATGGCATGAAAATTTACAGCATGCTAGAGAAACACAAGGGGTACAACTAACTCCATTGGACCAACCTCAAAAGAGCTTCATATCACACGATACAAGCAAGACAAGACAGCAACAAAATATAACAGATTCCAGACATAGAAATATTTCAGCTCCTCCAATTCAGCACTATTTCTAGCAACTCGAGAGCAAGCAAGCAACACCTAAACATGCATTTCTATTGCAACTAAAAATACCAGGGGCTAAACAAAACATCTAAGATCAAATCTCTAGTTGACGACTCCGTCAAACGACGCCCGGAATAAATCCTACGAATTAAACAAAAGGGCAACACGGCAAAATATCACGCGAACTAACTTGCTCTAATGCTAAAACTAATTGCACAGAAAAATCCATGGGATTTTTCTACCCCGGGAACATATAAAATATGTGGGGTTGCAACACAAAATAATGCCACACAAAAATGCGAGATAATAACCTATACACGGGAAAATAAACTACCGGCAATTCCTACGCGCAAAAATACGAGTGACCGCTCTAAAATAGACGGAAAAATAGTTCCTAAAACATAGGCATTTTTAATACGGCATTCGAGCAATCCGGACTTGCACGAAAATTAAATACGGGGCGCATCCTATTGAAACAGCACATTATTCTATGCATCCGACATGCCAAACGACGTCAAACAATTATGCATGTTTCAAATTCGTATTCTACACGCGAAACTACCACAAAACTATATACTACACGTCCCGATCCGACTAACGGAATAAAAGTTCCGGTCGTCTAAATATACATCTAAAATCTGGAATTTAATTAAATCCAGAGAAATACCCTAAAAGGAAAAATACTACCGGGCCTAAACAAACGGCGCAGCATAGCAAAAGATGCCTAGGGAGAGGATTAGAGGCGGCGGGTTAGCTCACCTCGCGGGCCTGGCCCAGGAGAAGGAGGAGGCCGATGGAGAGCGGGGCCTGGGTGTGCTGGGCCGAACGGGGTGCTGCTGCAGCTGGGCCTCGGGGCGCTGGAGGCGAGGCCGGCCCAGGAGCGATGCGGGAGGCCCACGCGGGGCGATGTGGGAGGCGGCCCAGGAGTGGTTGCCACCGCGGTCAACGGGGCGAGCGGGGACCTGCAGGCTCTCCCGATCCTGCTGGGTCGAGGAGCACGTCGGCGGCGGTTCTCGGCCGGAGGGGCTGCAGGCGGCCGGGGTCGAGGTGGCGGCGTGACCGGGGCAGACGACGGCGCGGATCTGACGGGATTGCGGCCCCGGCCGGCAAGCTGGGGCGCGGGGCACCCGGCTGAGAAGGCGACGGGGTTGCTGCGGGCTCGGGCTCCTCCGGCGAGCTGCAGGGGCGCGGCGGCGGATGGCGGCGCGGAAGCCGGAGGGCCTATCTGGCGCAGGGCGGCGAGGAAGCTGGAGGCACTCCGGCGAGAGGTGGGGCGCCGGCGAGCGGCGGGAGAAGCCACTGCCTCGGGCAGGGCTCCATGGGGAGGGACGTCTGGTCCCGGCAGCGGCTCCAGGGCGATTCTGGCCCGGTCGGCCTAGGCGGGCCCCGATCTGGGCTGCTGCGGGCTGCGGGAGGTGAGAGACAGGCACGACAAGGTGGCGGCGGCTGGTTGGGGGGCACGGAAATCGAGGCAACTAGGGTTTGCTGCCTAAATAAATAGGAAGGGGGGGGTCTATATATAGACAAACGGGGGCTAGGGTTATCCGAAATCGCGCTCCGAATTCAACCGCGGGGTCGGATTCGAACGACTCCGCACGCGGGAACGGGTACGCGGCCGTGTAGGGTGGTTTACTGGAGATGAGGGGGAGAACGGGCGGCGCGGCAACGAATTTTAAAACACCGACACACGTCCGACGGTAGACCGAATACGGTGCCGCTATGGACGACCGTTCGGGTACCAGACGAACTCCGATCGCGACGAAATTCGACAGGCGGCCTAACTATAACTAATCCCGACCGCATGCAGAGTTTCACCTCGATCAGAGAAATTTTAACGCACACTTTAAAAATAGGGTTTCGACGGTGCCGCGGGCGCGTGCGTGTGCGGTCATGCTCGGAACGAACAACGACGAACGCGAAGAGAAGCGGCAACTAATAACGGATGCTAGTTTGAAAACTGGTGGCAACGGAACGCCGATGCAATGCTGATGATGCGCATGATGCGATGATGAATGCGACAGACAAATGAACCACACGACGAAAAACGGAATAAAAGGGGAATCTTCTGGAACGTCGGCATCGGGTTGTCACACGGGGGGTCTTCTGGCACGCTAGGACACGTTGCCACATCCGGACACAAGAAGCAGCAAGAGGACAACATGCAGAGCACCATCACCACATGCCGTCTGAGCAGTCACCACACGACACCATGTCCAGAGCCACCTTTTGGCCACGCCAATGTGTTCAGCATGTAAGGCATGCGTGCCAGGTGCACTGTTGCAATTTGGACCTGTATGGAGTAGTCTAGGCTAGGTTTTTTACATGAGGTAAGTTTGCAACAACAAACTTTGGGCTAGCATAAAATGTCTTTAATGTGATTAATTTGAAATAAAATCTTCTAGATCGATACCTTGGTTCTCAAACTGAGGGAAATACTTACTGCTCCTGTGCTGCATCACCCTTTCCTCTTCAAGGGAAAAACCAACGCAAACCAGAGAAGTAACAAGAAGAATTCCTAGTGCCAAGGAAGGACTTTTGTTGCCGCAGCAAGGCCCTAGGGTTTACAAAGTCCTGCCATGCTACTCTTTGTGGCTTTCTTTATCTCTAAGTCGCCGTGTCCTCCACGATCACGATCTTTCTTGGTAATCCATCATCCGCACGACCTCTTGAACCGCCATCCAGCTTCTGGGCCCCGGGACGCGCGGTAAATGGTAAGTCGCCCCTTTGGCGACCCGGCCCACTAAGGCCGGGTCACCCGCAGGTAATATCCCCAACATTAGGCCCCAGATTGTCCTGAATTCATTCATGTCAATAAACCTCCACCAATTTGGGGCGAATCTTACCATTTCTATCCTTTGACGAACGATAAGTCGCTACCCGTTGTAATTTAATCTGAGTCGCCGTGTAGTCTTGGATGACATCACCTCATCCCCTTAGTTCTGGGGCTTTTAACGCTGCCACCATCAATAGATCTTTCGTTCATAATCACTTATCCCGAAAATCTAGGCGCCATCATCGCAGTCTCTTACTTGTCACCTCGATGTCCGCCTTGATAGCCTCGATTTCCGTTCCTGCGCTTTAAATAACAAGAGGAGAAATGGGGGGGGGGGGAGAGGAAACCCCGTCACCTACCTCCATCTCTTCCCCGTCTTCCTCACGCTCTTCCTCTTCGATCACCAGCGCCCCGACGTCATCACCGGCTCCTGGAGCTCCTCCATCGACCGTGGTCTTCCGGGCGCCAAGAAGCATGAAGTACTGCGCCTTCGTCCCCGGCACTGACCTCCTTTTCCTAGGTACACACATTCCCCTATTAGGGTTAGGCCGAGAACACCATGACCATTGCTTCCTATTAGATAGCTTCCGTGACGCGACGAACGCCATTACCTGCCTTAGATCCATTTCCTGTTTTCGCAATAGACTTTAGGCAGTAGGAAACTACGGCCACTTTATTGCGTCTTTTTGCTATCTTAAGTCTTCATGCCGTAGATCCAACGCTGTCACTGCCTTACACTCATAGCTTTCCTCCATTGTTTCAAGCAATACCCCTTATTTTGATCCACTCGTAGATCCATAGTTTACTGCCTGTTTTTAGAAATATGTTTGTTCGCCTCCTGAGAATATCCCTAAGGAAAAAGAACCTTTAAGAGTCGCCGTTTAGCTCCAGCTTCCATAGCGACTTAAATTTATCACCATAGCTATGCCACCTTCCCTTCCAATTTGAAGGACGAGCTACAATACTTTGAAGATACATCCATGAATCGCCCGAATAGCGGGTTATGATGTATGTCACCCATTTGGCGAGTCACCAAATCCTTTTCGAACATACCATAGACCCATACCGGCGAGTTAGAATACTTTCTAGTTGTTACTGAATCGCCTCGTTCCCCTCTCTTTTGTAGTCATGGCCATTACGAAGTGCGACTGGTTACCGACAAAAATCGACGATGCCACTCTCGAAAAGTTCGTTAAGGCTGGTCTTCTTGACAATAAGGGAACCATCGGTTGGAGAACCGCCCCGGGCGAGTTGACTCCCAACCCCGCTGCAGGAGAAGTAGTCATCTTTACCGATTACCTCGAACGAGGTTTTAAACCGCCCGGGTCAATGTTTTTTCGAGACGTCCTGCATTTCCTTAATGTTCATCCTCAAGATCTGGGACCCAACTCCATCAGCAACCTGTGTCAGTTCCAGGTCTTTTGTGAGGTATATTTGTAGAGAGATCCCATAGTTCCTTTACTTTGGAACTTCTTCCGTTTGAATCGCCAGACCGAATTTCCCAACGGTCCCAACCATGAATTTGGAGGAGTCAACATTCAAAGACGCCGCGAGAGTGGATTTCCAACAGTCCTTCTGCCCAGCCATCCCAAGGGCTGGGCCGAGTCATGGTTTTATTGCCGGGATACCTCTCCACCTGGCGAAAACCCTCTTCCAGGCTTCAGAGCAGATCGCCTGCCCTTGGACTTCAAACTGCCCGAGAAGCTCACAGAAGAAGAAGAGTCGGAGTTTATCCCCATTTTCTCCGAGTTGAAGTCTTTGACCAACAATGGGCTCATCGGGATTGATCTATTCCGCTGCTGGATAGAGTGGAACATCCTTCCCTTGAGTCGCCGAGACGGGCTAATGTATGAATATGATGGTACGGTAGACCATCCGCAGTGCTTCAATGGCAAAAGACTTTCGGAGAGTGAAATTGTCGGAATCATCAAGAAACAAACCGATGAGACCTTGGAAGAATGTGCGAAGATTGGGCTCAAGGCCTTCTGCCGCTCCAACCCGGTGCCGCAATTAAGAATCCAAGCCGCCTTTCGTCTTTTTTATGCTTAACAATGCTCTTGGTTTGAAATTCGCTTCTATTCATCAGAAAGCTGATCCTTTTTGGCGAAGGGGCCCCAAAGTGACCACCCAAAAGACCACCAAGCCGCCACCAATAAAGAAGAAGAAGGCAAGCAAAAGTAAAGCCGCCACCAAAGATTCATCTTTTGTTGGTGAGTCACAAGCTGACGAAGCGCATTCAGAGGTAAGGCTTCCCCCTCACTCATTATCTATGTATTCCGACTTATGTTTATACCATGCGTCTTTATGTGTAGGGCGAGGACAATGAGAGACAAGATGATGCGGTCGAGATAATTTCCATTTCTTCTAACTCACCTTCTCCTTCTCCTAGACCAGCCAGGCGGATATGTGGAAAAGTGCCCATGTCTCACCCATATGCTTATATGGACCGTGATTTCCTTTTGAAGAAAGCAAGTTATACCCCCAAGCGCAAGACCCGTAGTCGCTCTGGCGACTTAATCACCGGACTACGTGAGAAGCCAACCGGTCGGAAACGCACCAGCGAGGTACACTTTTGTTTTATCATACCCTTTCTTGTGTAAAATGTGACTCGCCCCTTCTTTAACTTCAAGCCTATGTTTATCAGACTTCTCCCCCTACATCTGGCGACTCAGCAATATCAGCTCTCCCGCCGATGATTCGTGTACAAGGGTGAGTCTCTTTGTTAATCCCAATTTCTTCCACACAACGATATGTGCTTTTAATCTTGGTGCCTTTCTCTCAGAGTACAAGCGAAGAGGAGGAAAACCGGCGACCTATCTTCTGCTCCAAAAATAACTGATGCCTTAGGCACGAGCACCTCTATCCCAGAGATTGATGAAGAGCAAGCGGCAGCTCATGATATTCCTGTGGGCGACATTCCCGATGCCCGGGATGACTCGCCCGTAATTTTGAAGGAAACCGCTGATAAGGTTAACCCGCCAAATCCTCTCAAGGCGACTGAAGATCGAGACGATGTCGTGGTCACCGGTACTGGGTATTCCACTCCTCCGGTTGCAGTACTTTCCAAGCATACCTCCAAGGAGTCTCGCCCTTCTCCTGATCAATACACAAGTAAATTCGAGCTCCCTCAGTATAAGAAGCTGGAATTCGACCAACTTTGTTCTGGCTTCACAAGTCATCTGGAGAGGAATTATGAGATGAACAAGAGCTTGATTCATCTTATGAGGGTTAGGTATGAGGTACGCCTGTTTATGTATTTTACTTCACCCATTAGCCTTCCAAGGGCCGGCTCATCTTTTGAAAGATGAGCCGGGTCTTTGAATATAATAAAAATCTTCAACCTGTAGCCCCCAAGGGCCGGGTCATCTTTGGAAAGATGAGCCGGGTCTTGAATAAATAAAAATCTTCAACGTGTAGCCCCTAAGGGATGGGTCATCTTTTGAAAGATGAGCCGGGTCTTGAAAAAATCTTCAACCTGTAGCCCCCAAGGGCCGGGTCATCTTTTTAAAGATGAGCCTGGTCTTGAAAAAATCTTCAACGTATAGCCCCCAAGGGCCGGGTCATCTTTTGAAAGATGAGCCGGGTCTTGAAAAAATCTTCAACCTGTAGCCCCCAAGGGCCGGGTCATCTTTTTAAAGATGAGCGAGGTATTGAAAAAAAAATCTTCAACCTGTAGCCCCCAAGGGTCGGGTCATCTTTTTAAAGATGAGCCGGGTCTTGAATATGGTATGATTTTGAAGAAAATCATACATTAGCCCCCAAGTATCAGGAGTATTGCTTGGAGTAATGTTGAAACTTGTCTCCCCAAATTTGATGTGCAGGAGTCTGTGACCCAGACTGAGTCGGCTATAGCCGACTTAAGAAAAAATCTGGCTGAACAACAATACGCCCAATCCAAGTTAGATAGGAAATACCGCTTAATTCAGGCTAAGCTGGAGAAGATGAAAGCTGACCAGCAAAAATTTGAGAAGAAAGCCAAAGCTGACCAAGCCGCCATTCAGAAGCATGCTAAGGAAATTGGAAGCCGCCCAACAAGAGCTTTCTGGCTTAAAGAAACATATTTCCAATATGACTGTCGCTATGTTTGGTAAGCGTTAACCCTGGACTGTTGACTAATTAATCTGGTATCGAAACTTATCAAATACTGATATGCCCTTTGCAGGTGCACGAGCCGCCAATCTTCCAGACGACTGCGTGCTAAAGTTAAAAGCTATATATACCTTCGCTGAGCAGCTATACACCGGGGGCGTGCTGACGATTAAAGCGGTGATGGGCAGCAAGGAGCCAGTCAGAACCATCAAGCACATGCTCGAATTTCTGTCCACATTGCCTCCTCAGATAGAGGAACTGAAAAGGTCAGCCACCCGGAAGGGAGTCCTGAACACCCTGAGCCGGTGCTTAGCCTATGCACGGATCTCAAACCAGAAGAAATAGCCGCCGTCTACCCCGAGCTGAAGGATGACGGGTCAGAATTCACCGAGGTTTACTATCACCGAGTTATCATAGAATCTCGCTATGCAGCGACTCAACTGGCAGCCAACTTGGATTTGAGTAAATAGCAAGCCGCCTATAGAAGAAAAAGAAGGTGACGCCTCCCTCATATGAAACTGCTAGCTTGGTTCCTTGCCGACCCAAGAATCCTTTTGATCTTGACATGGACCTATCTCTCTTCCTTGATGATGAAGACGAGTTCGTTGCCCTGTCCAAGTGTAATTGGAAACTGGGCGACTTACGAATTGAAGGCGGGGAGAGCTCAAGGCAAGGTGACTCGGCGGCGGCCTGATTCGTCCATGGATCCTTTCTTCACTGGGGGATGACACCCATTTTGGCCACGCGAGCCATGTAATAGCTTTGTTAGTGTTTGTGGAAAAACAATCAGTCAGTAGTACCTTTTGATGGATCCACTTTTATTCCTTGAATATATGCATGACTTGCCTGCAAGTTTGATGAACCAGGGAATACCATAAGTTGACAAACAAGTTTTCACCTTATGTGTAAGGAAAAACATCAGCCGACTCAGTGAGTGCATGGCACATAATAGACCAGGCCCTGGATTATGCCAAAAAATAGATCAGCCCCCGGGTTATGTCAAAAAATAGATCAGCCCCCGGGTTATGGCAAATAATGGTTAAAAATGAGTCAGGGCGAGTTATAATCAAAATCCGACTCAAATATATTATGGAACCTTGTGGTCTTGCCATCAAGAAAGAAAATTTTATCGACTCAATGAGTTATGATAGGATAAGAGGAGTTTGCAAAACTCTAGTGTTATCCTTAGGAAGCTCTTTGCAACAAGCCTTGTTATTTTAGACCGGCTAATCAGGCGCGAGTCAAGCTTCCGTGAAGCAGGTTCAATGAACCAATGGTTTCTCTATTTCCCATGTGTTACTCTGGCCGCTACCTTTTATGTTTTAATCAAGGCGAGTTCAGGGTCCAAATAACGGATTGACTCGCCCTGAGTACATAGGTCCATGTGGTGACTTGTTCAACACATAGTCCAGTATATCCATTTGTAATGCGGTAATTTTTCGCTAGCCAAGAGGGTATTCAGGCTGAACTCAATGAGTGGAAGCCCCCAAGTGACCTATGATACAGGAAGAAACCAGGCATACGATCAGAGAAGCGTATACGCTCTTACTGCGAAACGACTTGGGGACTAGTAGACCCCAAGTAAGCCGGCTTAATTCTCAAAACCACATAAGGCGCCTATGTTTGAACCGTGCAACGTGGAAAACTTGGTCCTCTTTGGCTTTATCAAAGCCCAGTTTTGAAGTAAGTGCACCATAGCGACTTACGCTCTTTGACTTTGATAGCATCCATGTTTGGGCGACTTACAGAACAATAAAGACTCATGCTTTCAAAAATTGAAACCACAAGGGACCCCGAAATTCGTGGGTGCCGGCTTTATTGCTTTCATAATTCATAGATTACAATTTTCTGAAAACTGGTAGAGAAAAAAGGGGGAGCTCATGGCTCTAAGTGTAGTAAGGCTGCAGATGGGCTATGTTCCACGGGCGAGTTGTCTCAACCTCTGTAGTTGACCGATCTGGGCGAAGATACACCAAGTAGTACGAGCCGTTCCGAAGAGCCTTGCTGATGACAAACGGTCCTTCCTACGGAGGTGATAGCTTGTGCATACCAGTATGATCTTGAATCAAACGGAGCACCAAGTCGCCTTCTTGGAAAGTCCGGCTCTTGACCCGGCGACTGTGGTAACGTCGCAAGTCTTGTTGGTAAATCGCCGATCGTGATGTGGCTAAGTCTCGTTCCTCCTCCAAGGCGTCAAGCGAGTCCTGTCGTGCCAGTTCGTTGTCCTATTCCACGTAGGCGGCGACTCGTGGGGAATCGTGTTTGATGTCACTTGGTAACACCGCTTCTCCTCCATAGACCAGAAAAAAGGGAGTAAAGCCCGTGGAGCGATTTGGAGTTGTCCTGATACTCCATAGTACTGACGGTAACTCCTCCACCCAACATCGTGGAGTACGTTCCAAAGGCACCATGAGCCGAGGCTTAATCCCTCGCAATATTTCCTGATTTGCCCTCTCCGCCTGCCCATTAGACCGGGGATGTGCAACCGCGGAAACATCAAGTCGGATATGCTCTCGTGAACAAAACTCTTGCATTGCACCTTTGTATACATTGGTACCATTGTCAGTAATGATACTATGAGGATATCCAAATCTGAAAATTAGTTTCTCCAAGAATTTGACGGCCGTATCGGCATCACAACTACTAACAGATTCCGCCTCCACCCACTTGGTAAATTTGTCAACCACCACCAATAAGTGAGTCTTTTTGGTGGAAGACATCTTGAAAGGGCCGACCATATCAAGCCCCCACACTGCAAACGGCCAAGTGATTGGTATTATCCGCAATTCCTGAGCCGGCACGTGCATCTCACGTCCAAATTTTTGGCAGCCATCACATCGGCGAACGATCTCCTCTGCGTCTGCGTGAGCCATCAGCCAATAAAACCCATGTCTGAAGGCCTTAGAGACCAAGGATCGGGACCCGACATGATGACCATAGTCGCCCGGGTGAATCTCATTGAGGATCATACATCCTTCTTCAGGAGACACACATCTTTGAAATACCCCCGAGGTGCTTCGTTTGTGTAACTCGCCATTGTGTATGACCATGGAATTACACTAACGGACGATTTGGCGAGCTAATAACTCGTCAGCTGGTAACTCGCCTCTGGTGAGATATGCCATGTAAGGAATTGCCCACTCTGGAGTAGCGTGGAGAGCCACCACGAGTTGAGACTTGGGGTCCGGTACCGCTAAATCTTCCTCTAAAGGCAGTTTCACCGAGGGGTTATGCAATACATCCAAAAAGAAATTGGGAGGAACTGGCTTACATTGTGAACCGAGATGGGAAAGAGCGTTCGCTGCTTTGTTAAGCCGTCGGTCGATGTGATCCACTTGATAACCATTGAAGTGACCCGCTACATCTGACACAACTCGTCTGTAAGCCGCCATGAGAGGGTCTCGAGAATCCCAGGTACCAGAGACCTGTTGTGCCACTAGATCTGAATCGCCCAAACACTGGACTCGCGTGTGATTCATCTCTTTAGTGAGTCGCAAACCATGGAGCAAGGCTTCTACTCCGCTGCATTATTTGTACATGGAAACATGAGCCGAAGGACATAGAAAAATTTGTCGCCTTGAGGCGAAGTTATCACCACACCAGCCCCCGAGCCTTCCAATTGCGTGGACCCATCGAAATAGATGGTCCAATAAGTGAGATCGGGTCTCTCCTCCGGGATTTGTAACTCAGTCCAATCATTGATGAAGTCCACGAGCGCTTGAGATTTGATGGCCGTCCGAGGCATATATCGCATGTGATGGGATCCAAGCTCGATGGCCCACATAGCAATCCATCCAGTGGCCTCTTGATTCTGTATAATGTCACCGAGGGGGCGGAACTCACGACCGTGATCAGGTGTTCCTGGAAGTAGTGCTTCAGCTTTCGACTCGCCATAAACACCCCAAAAACCAGCTTCTGCCAATGTGGGTAACGTTGCTTGGAGAGGGTGAGGACCTCGCTGATGAAATACACCGGTCGCTGGACCGGATACTCCTTTCCTTCTTCCTTCCGCTCAAAAACTACTGCCACACTGATTGCCTTGGAATTGGTTGCAATGTAGAGGAGCACAGGTTCCTTGTCTTCTAGAGCCGCCAACACTGGCGGCTTAGCAAATTGATGCTTCAAGGCTTCAAAAGCTTCATTGGCTTCGTCCGTCCATATGAAACGATCAGTTTCCTTGAGCAACTGGTAGAGAGGGATGGCCTTCTCCCGAAGGCGACTTATAAAGCGGCTCAGAGCTGCGATTCGACCCGCCATACGCTGGACCTGGTTAACATTGGCTGGTTTCCCTAGTGAGGTAATTGCCTCAATATTGTCCGGGTTGGCCTCAATGCCACGCTCCGACACCAAGAAACCCAATAACTTCCATGCAGGGACACCAAAGACGCACTTGGTGGGGTTAAGCCTCATCTGGTAAACACGCAAGTTGTCAAAGGTTTCCTTGAGATCCTCCAAAAGCGACTCTTTCCGATGAGACCTGACCACGATGTCATCCACATAAGCGTGGGCATTATGGCCTATCTAGTTGTGCAAGCAATTTTGGATACAACGCTGGTAAGTCGCCCCCGCACTCTTGAGACCAAACGGCATGGACACGTAACAGAAAGCTCCGAATGGGGTTATTTAGGATGTTTTCTCTTGATCCGCCACCACCATCTTGATATGATGGTATCCCGAATAAGCGTCCAAGAAACACTGACGTTCACAACCCGCCGTCGAGTCAATAATTTGATCAATGCTGGGAATGGCGAAGGGATCCTTCGGACAGGCTCTGTTGAGGTCAGTGTAGTCGATGCACATGCGGAAGCGCCGTTCTTCTTGAGCACCAGGACCGGGTTAGCCAGCCATTCAGGATGGAAAACCTCGATTATGAACCCGGCGGCAAGGAGCCAGGATACTTCCTCTCCAATCGCCTTAAGACACTCTTCATTAAATCTGCGAAGGTACTGTCGAACTGGTTTAACTTTAGGGTCAGTATTAAGATGGTGCTCAGTGAATTCTCTTGGTACACCCGGCATGTCAGAAGGTTTCCATGCAAAGATGTCCCGATTCTCATGGATGAACTCGATGAGCGTGCTTTCCTATTTGGGGTCGAGACCCGCCCCAATAGTGAACTGCTTGGTGGTGTCATCGGGCGTAAAGTCTATAACCTTGGTGTCGTCCGTTGGTTTAAACTTGAGGGGCGGCTCAGAATCGATGGTCGGCCTCTTGAGCGGCGTCATGTTCGCAGGGTCAACATTAGATTCGTGAAACTTGAGCTCCTCAGCCGCGCAAGCTCACTCGGCATAAGCCGCGTCTCCTTCTTCACATTCTGGAGCTATCTTCCTGTCGCCCTTGATGGTAATAGGACCCTTAGGTCCGGGCATCTTGAGTTTGAGATAAACATAGCATGGGCGGGCCATGAATCTGGCGTACGCCGGCCGTCCAAACAACGCATGATAGGGGCTCTTGATTTTGACCACCTCGAACAGGAGGGACTGGCTCGTGTAATTTGACTCTGTGCCAAAAGCCACGTTAAGCTTAATCTGCCCAACTGGATCTGTCGACTTATCAGGGACGATGCCATGGAAGACCATGGATGATGGCATCAGGTCTTTCTCCAAGAGGTTCATCCGCCGAAAAGTGTAAAAATATAAGATGTTGATGTTGCTGTCTCCGTCCATAAGGACTTTGGAGAGGGTGTATCTTCCGACTTGGGGAGCCACGACCAAAGCCAAGTCGCCAGGGTTGTCTACTCGGGGGGGGGGGGATAGTCTTCCCTGCTCCAGGTTATGGGTTGCTCAGACCAGTGAAGGTACCGGGGGAGCGCCGGCTCAGCTATGCTGAAGGTTCTATGCTTCACCTTAGGATCCTGCTTACAGGTGCTGGTGGTGAACACGTGGTACTGCCCGCTGTTCAATTGTTTGGGGTTATTCTGGAACCTGCCTCGATCTTCCTGTCGCTAGGGATCCCCTTGCGGGGGTGGTTGCTGGAATACTCCCGGCGGGTGATACTGCTGATTGTGAACTTGGTACTGCCCAGCGTTGGGCTGAGACCCGCCATGTGGTCCCAGGTTAGGAAAACCATCGAACGGGACCTGGCGTGACTCGGATGCGCCGTGTTGTTCCTGTCGCTGGCCCTGTTCACCACCTTGGCCTCTCCTGAGCGCCTCGGCCCGGAATTCTTGCATCACGTCGCAATCCTCCCAAGAGTGATTCGTCGGTCCCTCCGCCGTGGAATGCTGCGGACAAGGGCCTTTGAGCATCTCATGATAATTGCGCGGTTTCTTCCTACTAAAGCCCCGCTTTTTCTAACCCAGGTTTCCGTTGCCGGTATTAGTATTAGCAACAAATTCCGTAGGACCTTCCTTTTGTCTCTTTTTGTCGTGCCCACCATGGTGGTGGTTGCCCTGGCCTTGAAACTGAGAATGGCCCTTGTATAACTCGCCCTTCCTAGCGATACTAGCTTTGCCGTCGTCCTCCCGAGGATCCTTGGTGTCGTTTGACTCAGCATACCTGGTAAGGGTATCCATTCACTCGCCCATGTCATGTACTTTTTGCTTAAGTCGCCCTAGCTTTAGTACCAGAGGTTCGTAATGACAGTTCTTCTCCAGGATCAGTACCGCCTGAACCGCCGAAATGCCTTCCGTTGAGTGTATAACTTCCACGACCCGTCGGGTCTAATGATGGGTCGACTCATCTGGCCACTAAGTGCAGTGCTGTAAGTCGACGATGGTCATCGGGCGTTTGCAAGTCCCTCTGAAATTCTTGATAAAGCGCTCCGTTAGCTCCACCCAAGTGTTGATGGAGTTGGGCGGTAAGTTTTTCAACCACGCACGTGCCGTCCCTTCGAGCATAATAGTGAAGTACTTAGCGCAAACCGCCTCGTTTACGTTGATCCATGACCCTGGTTCGAGATCCGGCGAGTAATAGGGGACTTTCCGAGGCCCTTTGACGTCCTTCGGCATTCGCTCGTTGCGCAGAACTGGTGCAAGACATGACACACCGATGTGCTTGCCTCCGGTGTCTGGCGGCGCGGGTTGCGACAACGTGTAAGTCGGTAGACCTGACTCGCTGCGGCAGCTGTCTCTATCTGACGCGCAGCTCGTGCCGCGTCCATGATATCTTGAGCTCGCGTGTCGGGCATCCCGAGCGGGTTAGGTTGAGGGAGTCGTCGTGGCCCGCTGGTTACCGCGGGTAAGTCCTTGTGGCGATTCCTGGTGTGGCTTGCCTAAGGCGTGGAGTGCAGTCGATCGAGGCTATGAGAATACTGCGCGAGCTGGACCACGACCGTCTTTAGTATCTCGATGGCGTTTCTGGCTTCTATCTCGGTCGGGGAGTTTCCGTAAATCGACAAGGACTCCAAGTGGCGGGTTGCCGCCAACACATTGTCCACGGGATTCGAGAAGTGACCCCCTGGCGTCTGGAACCGAGTCACATGTGCATCCATCGGTTGAGGCGGCGGTGGATTGGGCGGCGGAACCAGATCTTCCCTTGGAACAGTTTGCGGAGGCCGATCAGGACCCGCCCTGGGGGTGCATGGGGTGTCTAAAAGGCAAGTTGGATGTAAGTCAGCCGGGATTCGCCCATGGTGCCTCCTTTGATGAACAACGTCAGACACGTGCTGCCGTCTCTCGAGCCGCCAACCTTTGGTGTTCAGCCGCACTGACTCTGCTGTGATCGTGGCCCGCTGTGTCTCCACCCTGGCGGCTTCCACTTCCATGTCCCGCCGCGCCTTGGCCATTGCCTCCCGCAGCTTGGCTAGCTCAGCGTTGACAGACTCCTGATTCTCGGACATGAAGGTGGTTGCCATGAGGCTGGCGACCTCCGCCGCTAGTTCCGCCATGGTCTGTGCTGGGGGTTTGGACGTCCCACCGGTCTCATTATTGCCGGTTGGATTTTGCTGGGGCTGCGCTGACCCCGCCATGTAGATAGAGATTTGTCGGCGGGACCTCTCGAAGACCTCGGGATCCATTGCCAACGACAACCCTCCGAGTTGCCCTTCCTGTAGAGGGTGGATCCAATCTGTCTCACCGATGGATGACTCGTCATCAAAATTGACGGGGGTGATCTCTTGGACCGCCACTTCGTCTTGTACGTCGTTACCCTGCGTAAAACCAACGAAGGCGTGGCGACTCCTGTCTTGCCGTGTGATCAGGAGGACGTACCTGGCCGGCTCGACGATGTCGATGGAGGTGTCCAACTCAGGTACGGGCGTCCCAATCATGCCGATGAAGATGTTGATTTTGCCGAAGGGGACTCGGTAGCCAGATTCGACTGAATCGACTTCCGGCTCCCATAGCGAGTTGTCGATGTAGTACCTCCCGCGGCGGCTCTTCGTCATGATGCCGACCGTGTAGCTTTCTAACCCCGGTAGGGCTCCCTTCAAGAACTCAACTCCACCGTGCGCAGGCCCCATGGTGGGCGCCAACTATCGTGGTTTTGTCACGGCAGATGTCCTCCTGAAAGGACTTAGAGATGGAGCCATCGCACCTTGGTGGCGACTCAAAGGGGGTGAGGGAAAGCGAGACTCAGATTTACCCAGGTTTGGCCCCTCGTGAGGAGGTAAAAGCCTACGTCTTGCTTTGTGTGGATTAATGGTGGTTTCGATTACAAGGAGGGCGTAACTCGCCTAACCTAGCTCTCGATTCTCTCTAACTCGCCTGAGCTCTCCCTAGGACTCGCTTTATATACAGGTCGAGGCCCTAGGGTTTGCGGGGAGACTTGATCAACCTCACTAACGGATTTCTTTCGATGACCATGAGATGGATGAATCGAGGAGTCACAAACCTCTGTTCCAAGCTTTCACCTTCGGTTGCTTAGAAGAAAAATGATAGATTTAGTTTAGTTTTCCCTATTTTCCGTTTTAGCATCCAGTAGAAAAGCACCCCGAAAATAAAAGTTCCCCAACGTCCTGAAAATCAAGTATTATTTTTTCTGGATTTTTTGAAAAATACTGAGACGAAGAGCTTGTGTGGGGGCTCCACCAGTGCCCCACAAGCCCTGGAGGCGCGGGCACCCCCTGGCCGCGCCACCCAGGCTTGTGGGGCCCACGTGCACCCCCTCCACTCATTCTTTCTCTCATCTGGTTATCCTACCTCCAGAAAAAATCGTTTCGCAACTCAAACCCGTGTTCTTGCTCCTCTTGCCGGGATTTTCGATCTCTTTGCTCAAACCACCATTCTCCGAACTGTTTTGGGGAAATTACTCCTTGATAAGTGACTCCTCCATTGATCCAATTAGTTTTTACTCTAGTGCCTTATACTTCGCGTATTTTTGCTGCCTTGGTGACCATGTTCTTGAGCTTTGCATGCTAATTTTAGTTGGTCCCAAGTAGTATTGATGCGTAATATGGCCTCTAGGCACTTGTGGGAGTAGATGCTACTAGTTTAGTTGAGCCTTGTTCATTTTTCCTTTGGGTCACTAAAAATTTCAGAAAAGGAAGATGTTCAGGAGAAACTATCATGGTGGTTCCTCAAGCAAGAGAGGCCCCGTCTTGCGATTCGAGAGCCCGATCCTTACCAACCAAGGGACGTGCAGGTACAACCATGTGAATGGCCTTCTGATGAATTTATGATTGAGGAAGGTTTCAAAGACGAGTTTGATGCACTTGTTCGCAACGTCGGACTCGAAGAATTCATCTCCGGTAAATGTGAACAATATGTTGCTCTCACTGCCTCTTTTGTTCATAGATTCAAATTTTCAGTTGGCCGTGACACATCGGTACTGTTTGATCTCTATGATAAATCGTATACCATGGATTTAGAGGATTTTAATAGAATTTTCAAAATATCTATTTGGGGTAGCCTCAATGATCCTCCTAAATCTTCGGTTAGAGATTTTTTTCTTTGGTATTACTGTTGGAGAAACTAGAGACATTACGCAAGCTACCATGGGGAGTATTTATTTTCCTACGTTGCATTATTTTGCCCTCTTCATAGGCAGATGCATTAATGGCAAGATTGAGCATTGTCACCTCTACACACCCGATCTTAGTATCCTTAAGAGCACAGTGACGGGTGACAAGAGTTTCAACATGGGAGCTATAATAGCAAGGAGGCTGAATAAGAATGCTAATGAAGGGGATTTCTTTGGTGGGATCTATGCCACCCGCATAGAAAATTTTCTTGGAGTGCCCATCTGCGAAGGAGATCCCCCGCTCCATACAACTTTCCTTGACCGCGTCGCTTTGACACGCTACTAGTTCCTTGAGAGGGATGATGAATCCCTCCTATACCGTTTGGTGTTTAACCGGCAACGTGTTTTCCATATTACCCTTCCTGCTCCTTCCTTCTTTGACTTGCAGGTAAAACGGAGATATTGCATAACCAGAGGATAGGCAGAGGAGTATGAGAGGGAGGCAAAGGCTGCTCGTCTACATGAGGCATCTATTCAGGCAGTGGCTGTAGCACTCCCGTACAACCCCCATTAAGATTTTGGGTGTCGCCCGGACCATCCTTGGGAGTAGACCAACTTAGATCAAAAGCCTAAGCTTGGGGGAGTACGTGTTCTCACCGACTTTACATTCTTAATTATGCTTTCACTTTGTTCGTCGGTGTTCACACTTTGCCACTGTATCATCCATGCTAGTTTATTTTCTTTTTCTAGTTTTCATTTCGTGTGTCTGTCTAGTTTGAGAAAACCCAAAAGGATTTTTGTTTTCTTCTTTTGCTTGTTGGGAGCTTTCCGTGTAAATAGTTTTCTTTTTCTTTGGGTCAAGGTAGAAGACCATGGTTAGTTTAGTGGCTCTCGCATGCATACCTGTTTAGCTGTTAAAGAGCCATATTACTTTGTCTTCTCCTTTGCCTTTGCCTGCAGATTCCAGCTTAGTCCAATGCACGAGCACTCTTATTATTGTTCACATCGTTCGGTCGTGCAAGTGAAAGGAAATAATGACGATATATGATGAAGTGGCTCAGCCTGGAAAAGCTGGTATGAACTTGGTCTATTTTGTTTTTGTAAATATGACTAGATCATCATGCCTGATTCAGCTTTGTTGTGAGGTAAACATGTTTGCAATGACAACTTAGAGATCATAGTTTCTTATGCCATGCTTACTTAGCTAGGAGGTTATAATGGTTTATCTTGGTTGCCCACATGAATTTTGAGATGACTAGGATGTAGTATGATAGGATGGTATCCTCCTTTGAATGATGCAAGTGGCTTGACTTGGCGTATGTTTACGCATGTAGTTGAAACAAAATCAACATAGCCTCTATGATATTCACTTTCATGGTGATTTATGTCCTACTCATGCTTGCACTCAATGTTAGTTAATCTCAATGCATTTTGATGACTGTTGTCGCTCTCTAGTTGGTCGCTTCCTAGTCTTTTGCTAGCCTTCATTTGTACTAAGCGGGAATACTGCTTGTGCATCCACCTCCATAAACCCAAAGTTGTTCCATATGAGTCCACCATAACTACCTATATGCAGTATCTACCTGCCGTTCCAAGTAAATTTGCATGTGCTACTCTCTAAATCTTCAAGAAATAATATGTTTTGCGTGCCCGAACCGCTCATGTGGTGACAAGGGGCTATCAATATCTTCCATGCTAGGCGTGTTATCCTCGATATGTGTTTATTCACTATCATTCACGAGAAAGGGGTCGGTAATTGGAATTCCCAGTTCCATGCTCAAATCGAAAAGATAATTGCAAACAGAACTCCCCGAGGATTGATGTTGGTATGGACGGTACCCTAGGATTCGGCTAGCCGTGGAGTGTGATTATTGGTGGTGGGGGAGTCAAAACTTTACTTTTCTGTTTGGGAACCGCCTATAGCATGTTTAGCGTGGAAGATGTTGAGAACTCTTAGTCATTGCGTTGACAATGAAAGCATGCCACCCAAAATTATTATCTCTGTTTTCAAAGCTTGAGCTCTGGTACCTCTGCAAATCAATGCTTCCCTCTGCGAAGGGCCTGTCTATTTATGTTCCTGTTGAGTCATCCTCTTCTTATAAAAGCACCAATTAGAGAGCACCTCTGTCGTTTTTATGCTTTGCTTTTAACTGTGTTGAGTATGACTGTGAATGGATCTTCTTTGCCATGGATTACAATGTTTAGTCAGCCCTTGGTCTTTGAAGGTGCTCTGCATTTATGTTTTGTGGTCTCACGAAGAGCTAGCGAGATACCATCTATTGGTACTGCTTCATGATTGTTTTCATTGAAGTGTTGACGTTTGAGACTTATTATTATTTGCTCGCTAGTTGATTATGCCATTGATATGAGTTTACCGTGAGACCTAGATGTCATTTGCTTATGTGGTTTACTTGTGATCTTGCTGAAATTCTGGTTATGAGTTAGACATAGTTGCAACAACAAGATTAAACAGAGTTCGTCAAAGTTTATCTTTTGTCTCTTTCAGTTTGTCAACTGAATTGCTTGAGGAGAAGCAAGGCTTTAAGCTTGGGGTAGTTGATACGTCTCCGTCGTATCTACTTGTCCGAACTCTTTTCCCTTGTTTTGGACTCTAATTTGCATGATTTGAATGGAACTAACCCGGACTAACGCTGTTTTTAGCAGAATTGCCATGGTGTTGTTTTTGTGCAGAAATAAAAGTTATCGGAATGACCTGAAAATTTACGGAGAATTTTTCTAGAATTAATGAAAAATACCTGCGCAAAGATCCACCAGAGGAGGTGAGCCAGTGGTCCACAATCCCAGGGGGCGCGGCCACCACCCTGGCCGCGCCTGGCAGGCTTGTGGGGCCCAGAGAGCTCCACCGCCTCCAATCTCAACTCTATATATTCCGTTTCTCCCGGAAAAAAATCAGAGAGAAGGATTCATCGCGTTTTACAATATGGAGGCGCCGCCTCCTCCTGTTCTTCATATGGAGGGCAGATCTGGAGTCCGTTCTGGGCTCCGAAGAGGGGAGATCGTTGCCATCGTCGTCATCAACCTTCATCCATCGCCAATTCCATGATGCTCTTCACCGTTTGTGAGTAATCTCATCGTAGGCTTGCTGGACGGTGATGAGTTGGATGGGATCTATCATGTAATCGAGTTAGTTTTGACGGGGATTGATCCCTAGTATCCACTATGTTCTGAGATTGATGTTGCTACTACTTTTCCATGCTTAATGCTTGTCACTAGGGCCCGAGTGCCATGATTTCAGATCTGAACCTATTCTGTTGTCGCCAATATATGTGTGTTTTAGATCCTATCTTGCAAGTTGTAGTCACCTACTATGTGTTATGACCCGACAACCCCGGAGTGACAATAGCCGGAACCACTCCCGGAGATGACCATAGTATGAGGAGTTCATGTATTCACCAAGTGTTAATGCGTTGGTCCGGTTCTTTATTAAAAGGAGAACCTTAATATCCCGTCGTTTCCATTAGGACCCCGCTCCCACGGGAGGGATGGACAATAGATGTCATGCAAGTTCTTTTCCCTAAGCACGTATGACTACATACGGAATACATGCCTACATTAGATTGACGAATGGGAGCTAGTTACATATCTCTCCGTGTTATAGCTGTTACATGATGAATCACATCTGGCATAATCATCCATCACCGATCCAATGCCTACGAGTATTTTACTACTGGTCCTTGCTCTGTTACTTTGACGCTACTGCTGTCACTACTGCTGCTGCTACTGGTTACTGTTGCTACTGCTTCTATCATACTACCTTGCTACTGATACTTCGTTGCAGACACTAAATCTTTTAGGTGTGGTTGAATTGACAACTCAGCTGCTAATACTTGAGAATATTCTTTCGCTTCCCCTTGAGTCGAATCAATAAATTTGGGTTGAATACTCTACCCTAAAAAACTGTTGCAATCCCCTATACTTGTGGGTTATCACCTATTCACTCGGATGCTTAGTTGCGAACCAATCTTTGCCTAAGTATAGAAACTACTCCGAGTGAAGAGCAATCCTCTCACCCGTGCTCCCGAGGCACCGCTCATGCCGTTTCACGCTTGGGAGATGGCCTCATTCCTCGCCGCAGCAAAATCCTTAGGCCCTCCATCCCTTCGTTATTACGCGTGTTTTTAATTTATTGTTAGTTTGGCGTGAAACCAAATGGCCCCCGTCTGGGCCTATGGGGTACTTAGCTCGTGGGTTTGTGCTGCGGCAACAAAAGTCCTTCCCTGGCGCTTAGGAATTCTTCTTGTTACTTCTCTGGTTTGCGTCTTTTTTCCCTTGAAGAGAAAAGGGTGATGCGGCACAGGGGCAGTAAGTATTTCCCTCAGTTTGAGAACCAAGATATCGATCCAGAAGGAGGGCCTCGTCAAGTCCAAAGTACCTGCGCAAACACAAACAAGCTTGCACCCAACGCTTCAAAGGGGTTGTCTATCCCTTCAAGATTGTTTGCGAAGTGAGATCTGAAGGCGGAAAGTGCAACGAAGTAAGAAGTGTAAGGCCGAAACTATGGTGTGGAGTAGACCCTGGGTGCCATAGTGTTCATTAGAGGCTTCCCTCATAATAGCAAATATCACGGTGGGTGAACAAATTACTATCGAGCAATTGATAGAACCGCGCAAAGTCATGACGATATCTAAGGCAATGATCATACATATAGACATCACGTCTCAGACAAGTAGACCGATACTTTCTGCATCTACTACTATTACTCCACACATCGACCGCTAGCCATCATGCATCTAGTGTATTGAGTTCATGACAAACAGAGTAACGCCTTACGCAAGATGACATGACATAGAGGGATAATCTCAAACCAATGATGAAAACCCCATCTTTTTACCCTTGATGGCCACAACACGATGCGTGTCTCGCTACCCCTTCTGTCACTGGGTGAGGTTACCGCATGGTATGAACCCAAAACCAAACACTTCTCCCATTGCAAGAATCATAGATCTAGTTGGCCAGACAAAACCCACAACTCGAAGAGAATTACAAGGATATGAAATCATGCATAAGAGAGATCAGAAGATACTCAAATAAGATTCATAGATAATCTGATCATAAATCCACAATTCATCGGATCTCGACAAACACACCGCAAAAGAAGATTACATCGGATAGATCTCCATGACGATCATGGAGAACTTTGTATTGAAGATACAAGAGAGAGAAGAAGCCATCTAGTTACTAGCTATGGACCCATAGGTCTATGGTGAACTGCTCACTCATCATCGAAGAGGTCATGGTGTTGATGAAGAAGCCCTCCGTGTCCGAATACCCCCTCCGGCAAGGCACCAGAACGTGCCCTAGATGGGATATTGCGAAGACAGAAGCTTGCGGCGGCGGAAAAGTACTTTCGATGATCTCCTGATTTTTTGGGATTTTTAGGGAATTTATAGGCGCAACCCCTAGGTGAGGGGACGCTCATGGGCCCACAAGCCTGGATGGCACGGCCTCCCCCCTGGCCGCGGGGTGGGGGCTTGTGGGGCCCCTGGTGCTCCCCTGCCTTGGCTCCCAAGCTCCCCGATCTTCTTCCGTTCAAGAAAAAAATGTTTTCGGGATTTTCTTCCGTTTGGACTCCGTTTCAAAATCTCCTCCGAAAGGGGTCAAAAACATGGAAAAAACAGGAACTAGCACTTGGCACTGAATTAATAAGTTAGTCCCAAAAAATATATAAAAGGCATGCAAAACATCCAAAGTTTGACAAGATAATAGCATGAAACCGTCAAAAGTTATAGATACGTTGGAGACGTATCAAGCATCCCCAAGCTTAACTCCTGCTCGTCCTCGAGTACCGAGATATGCAACGATCTAGCCTGGTGTATGACGTTGAAAACATCTCGCTAGCTATCTTACGATCATGCAATGGCAATATGAGAGTGACGACACAAGTCATGGGACGGAACGGTGGGAGTTGCATGGCAATATATCTCGGAATGTGTCGGGACCCCGATCCTAAGCCATAGGCATCCAGCCTCTAACACATCGCATCCCTTTGCGGTCTCACGCACGGTTAACTCCACGGCTGCAGCCTTACCTTAGCCAGGACCGTTTGCGTCTTTTGACTCACGTATGCAATAGTGTCTCTAGCATTCCAATGTCAAAGAACTCGGATCGACAAGCATAGTCATAAACCAAAGTGGCAGCATCGCACAAGGACAGGCATACATGACCCAACAAAGCAGGTGTCGGCCACCAGCGAGTGTAGACGAGTCGTAGCAAGCTACCAGGACTCCATTACATCGCGTGACATTTCCCCAAAGGGGACAGACACAGCAGCTAAGAAGGACACATGTCGGTCAACCAATGTGTCCGGAGCAGTAGCGAGCTACCATGGCTCGTTGGATCACAAAGGGGCATTTCCTTGTAAGGAGTGCTACTAAAGTTCACGACTAGGTAATCGAACCCCATACATATCAAGTACGACACACGTAAGCATGGCATACCGATATGTATAGATACATCGATGGCATCACAACATAACCATAACATACAAGCTTTATTTAAGAGGCTCGGAAGAGCCACACACATAATATTACACAGTAAGGGTCTCATGACCCATAATAGAAGTCATTCAGTTACAAGCCAGTGGAAGAGTTTAAAACTGTCTGAGTACAGACAGGTGCAACTAAAAGGCACATGGCCTGATTATACTACAGACCCAACATAGGGCCAAATTGGAGCTGGGACACCAGCTACTCGTCATCGTCGATGTCTATGAAGAACCCTCCGTTAGGGTCATTAGCAATCTCTGCAACATTTATTAAGCAAACATGAGTACGGAGGTACTCAGCAAGACTTTAGGATAACTATCTACTCATGCAATGTATCAATAAGGTATTGTGGGGTTTCAAGCGGAAAGCGAGCATTTGACTCGTGGCTAGACAACTTGCATTTTTAAATAATTTTGACAACTTGAGTTCTCGCACACGAGTCCACTAACACCACAACAATACAACATCATGGAATCATTCCGTCTCCATACGGAAATGCCCTCCACGACACTCACGCTTATCTTGACAATTTTATGAGTAGCCATTGAAGTTATCTATGAACAACATATGTCTCCAAGTAGTCCATATCCGCGGACGCGGCTATTCGAATAGATCATAACCCTGTAGGGGTGTACTTCGTCACACACGCTCTCTCCACTTATCACCATGTGCACGTCATGCACCTCGGCAACCTTCAAGCGGAAGCCTATCGAGGGAGTCGGCCACGACCGTTAACCACACTAGTACCTAGTCCAGGTTTATCGCCTATCTGAGAGTAACCCGTACGGAAGTCCGGTCGAGGTTTCCGCCACGGCCTCAAACGATGTGCTCAGGGTTCCCAAGCCCACAGTCCGGGTGCCACTTGGTACACCGTGCCACTGCCTACCGCATCATAGCCCATCTCTCAGGTCAGCACTATGCACGGCCTCCAGCATGACTATAAACACCAGAAACTACTTGCAACTCCTGGACCGAGTACTAAGCGATTAATAAGTCGAGAGGGTCAATTAAGTATCCCAATGTGTGGTAGTATCTAGTCTTGGATTACATACACGGAACTTAGTTCCTAAGGACGGTTCCAATGAAACAACCCGCCATGTACTCCTACACAGCCTTTCACCGGTACCTTTATCAAATCAGGTTCAACACACACCCTTTGCTTACCGAACACATTCTCACAATTCTATTCATCTCCCAGATGACAGACCATACACAACTCTAAGCATAGCATGCATAGCAGGATAGGGCACATCATGGCTCAAGCAACTACCAGGTATGCTAGGTTGCATGGTTCGGCTATTTACTGTGACAAGGATAGGTCATGCAAAGGAAGTGGGTTCAACTAATGTGGCAAAAGCAGTTGAAGCATTAGATCCTAATGCAATAAGTAAGTGCAGGAGCAAGAACATGGGATTTATCGGGATGATCAAAATGGTTGCTTGCCTTGTTGCTCAGAGGAGTGACAATATCCGTCAGACGGATATTCGGTGGAATCCGGGGGAGCGGAGCCTACCGAAAGGAATGACAACAATCAATAACAAACATATGCAATCAAGATGATGCATGAGCATGGCATGAGGATGCAAGGTGATAAACTAATATAGCTAGCATGTATTAGGTTTGAAGTTGATTTGAATCAAATTCAAATATCACTTCAAACGAGGTATTCTCGAATACCATTTTAATTGATTCGACCTGATGCTCAGATCAACTTGATGTTAACATGCATGGGATGACATGTTAGGTTGCTGGTTTGTAATTAGGACAGTATTTGATCATGTCAATCATAGTGAAATTCAAATATTTTCCATATTCCATTTATAAAGTATTTATAAGAATTGACTTATTCAATAATCTACATGTTTGGGTTCTGTAACATTGTCAAACATGTTTGAAAATGGCATAATCGCATTACTTGGATATTTTTGATACTTCTTCATATATAAATTATTTTCATTGGAGTTACAGATTAATTTCTATGAATTTTTGAAGTTTTAAACATTTCTGGAATTATTTTTATACTGGAAAATCCCTTTATTGTGTCAGCCTGACATCAGCAGGTCAACTGACCTGATCAGGTCAAACCTGACAGGGGGGACCCACTGGTCAGCCTCTCACGGGTTAATCCCGCGCTGACCAGCCCCTAACTGAGTTTGCCTTGGCCTTGGGCCCACTGTCAGCGAGAGATTAAGCATTTAAACTGCTGGATTAGGTTGGCCACGTCGGCCCCACTAGAATATGGCCGGCGGCGACCACGGGCGCGGCGGAGGGCTCGCCGGAGAGAGCCAAACAGCGCTACGGCCGTCGGTTTTGGGCGCAGAATAGAGCTACGGGCAGCTAGAGGAACGCCGCATCTAAAGGGAGTGGAGCTAGATCCGGTGGTCACCGGAATCCATGCCGGTGATGAGGTCAGCGGCGGCTGCGGCTCGGGCATCGACAGAAGTGCCGATGCAGGGGACTAGCGAGCTGGGAGAGAGGCCCTACGACATCTACAGAGCTCGAGGAGCTAATTCCTAAGCTCGGCCTCGCGAGCTGAGTACCACATCGACGACAATGACATGGCCGGCGACGAGGTCCTTCGGGCTCCGGCGGCTAACGTGGTTAAAGGAGGGGGAAAGCCTCGGGAAGAGGGGGAACAGGAAGAGGAGCTCACGACGGATCTTGTGAGGCTGCCAGCAGGGTCGGGGAGGACCGGGAGACGACGGATCAACGGTGACCGGAGCTTCGGGGAGAGAGAGATCCGAGAGGGGGAAAGGAATCGAGGTTTAGGGGAGAGGATAGAGCCGCGGGGAGGAGGATAAGAAGGCGCAGGCATCATGCTGGCACTCCTGGAGGCCTCCAGCAGCGGGCAGGCAGGCAGGAGGTGGCCGGGCTCGGCCGCCGTGCTCATCTTCTCCCCTGCCTACTGGGAGGAGGAGGAAGATGACCGGGGAGCCCCTGGTGGGCTGGGCCGGCGACAGGTAAGAGTTTTCTCATTCTTTCTCTTTTCTTTTTTGTTTTGTTTCTGTTTTGCTATTTCATTAACTTGCTATTTATTTCAGCTCCCAAAAAGTTTGTAAAAGCTATTTTAAACACACCATAATATTTGATGGAATATATCCAACCATTCCTAAAGTTTTCAACATTTTTGAAAGTTTAAAGTTTTTGATTTCAAATTTAAAACTTGAAACCAGTAGCTTTTTGCATTTATTTAAAATGCTTAAAGTGTCAAGAAAAAGGTTTTCTTCATTGCTTATTTACTTTCATGATTTATCAGAAAGATTGAACTTTTCTTGAGGCCATTTTGGGTTCATTGATTTTAACTAGTTTGAATTTCCTTTAATTTGAGAAGTGGCTAGGGTTTGTTGAATTTTCCTTCACCACTTACTTTGTTCTTGTTGAGAATTTCCTAGATGCAATGCAAAGAAAACATGAGCACAAAGCTAACTTGCTTAAGGGGTCAGGGATGTGACAACTTACCCCCACTCAAAAGAATCTCATCCCGAGATTTAGAAGTCGTCGTGAATAACGCAGGATACTCAAGTCGGAGACGATCCTCTCTTTCCCAAGTTGCCTCCTTTTCAGAGTGATTTGACCATTGAACTTTAAGAAACTTGATGTTTCGACGTCGAGTGGTACGCTCAGCTTGATCAAGAATACGCACGGGGTATTCTCGGTATGAAAGGTTATCTTGGAGATCAAGCATTTCATGGTCCACTTCACGGATAGGATCCGAAAAGCAACGCCTGAGTTGCGAGACGTGGAAGACATCATGAACCTTGGAAAGATGCGAAGGAAGTTCCAACTGGTAGGCAACTTCTCCTCATTTGGCAAGAATGCAAAAAGGACCAATGTAACGAGGAGCCAACTTGCCCTTGATACCGAATCGATGGGTACCCTTAAAAGGTGTAACCCGAAGGTAAGCCTTCTCGTCAACTTCAAAGGTCACAGCCTTATGATGACGATCATATTGGCTCTTTTGACGAGACTGGGCTGTTTTCAACTTTTCACGAATAATGCGAACCTGCTCTTCTGCATCCTGGATCATGTCCGGGCCAAAGAGTTGCCTCTCCCCGGTTTCTGACCAATTAAGAGGTGTTCGACATCTTCGTCCATAGAGAACTTCAAAAGGAGCTTTGCCCAAGCTTGATTGATACCTATTGTTATAAGCGAATTCGGCGAATGGAAGGCACTTCTCCCAATTCATACCGAACGATATAACACAAGCTCGGAGCATATCTTCTAGGATTTGATTCACTCTTTCTACTTGACCACTTGATTGGGGATGGAAAGCAGTGCTAAAAGATAAGTGAGTCCCCATGGCATTCTGAAAACTTTCCTAGAAGCAAGAAGTAAAGATACTCCCACGGTCCGAGTTAATCTCCAGGGGAATACCATGAAGAGACACTATTCGAGAGATATATAACTCTGCTAGCTGGAAAGTTGTTATACTCTCACGAACGGGAAGAAAATGAGCCACTTTGGAAAGATGGTCAATGACCACAAAGATAGCATTATTTCCTTTCTTGGTCTTGGGAAATCTGGTAATGAAATCCATGCTAACTTTATCCCATTTCCATTCAGGAATAGCTAGAGGTTGAAGGGTGCGAGCAGGCCTTTGATGTTCTGCCTTAACTCGACGACAAACGTCGCAGTTAGCAACGAACTCAACAATTTCTCTCTTCATCCTAGTCCAGCAGAACCTCTCGCGTAGGTCCTGATACATCTTAGTACTACCGGGATGAATGGTGAGAGGAGAATCATGAGCCTCCTTAAGGATCAATTGCCGCAGACGTTTTCTCTTAGGAACCACTAAACGGTTCTGAAAGAACACAACACCTTTCTCATTGATGGATAATTCCCTAACGTTACCGCTAGCAATATTCTCCTTGATCCGGGATATACCCTTATCATAAGCCTGCACGGCTATGATTTGATCCTTAAGAGTAGGCTTCGCCACCAGGGTAGAAAGGAATCCTTGAGGAACAATATGAAGATTCAACTTCCAAAAGTCCTCATAGAGATGTGGTTGACCTTGTTGTAGCATCATTGTTACAATAAGATTTACGACTTAGTGCATCGGCCATAAAATTGGCCTTCCCCGGGGTGTAAGTTATCCCTAAGTCGTAATCCGAGATCAACTCAACCCACCGTCATTGCCTGAGATTCAAATCCGGCTGGGTGAAGATATATTTCAGACTTTGGTGATCAGTGAATATTTCGCAACGATTACCCAAAAGGTAATGTCGCCAGGTTTTCAGTGCATGGACCACAGCTACAAGCTCAAGGTCATGTGTGGGATAATTATCCTCATGTGGACGCAACTGTCGAGATGCGTATGCGATCACATAACGATCTTGCATGAGAATGCAACCTAATCGCGAGGCGTCACAATAGATAACAAAGTCCTTAGAAAAATCTGGTGGTAGCAACACAGGTGCGGAAGTCAGGCGTCTTTTCAGTTCCTGAAAACTATGCTCACACTGTGGTGTCCACTCGAACTTTTTATCCTTCTTGAGGAGTTCAGTTAGAGGCTTTGCAACCTTGGAGAAATTCTCGACAAAGCGGCGACAATAGCTCGCTAGACCAAGAAAACTCCTAACTTGCTTAACCGATTCAGGTTGAGTCCAATCAAGGACAGCTTGAACTCTCTCGGGATTGACAGCAATACCCTTACCAGAGATTACGTGACCTAGATAGTTCACCTCTGGTAACCAAAATTCACATTTTGAAAACTTAGCATAAAGGCGATGCTCTCGAAGTTTCATCAATACCAGCCTTAGATGCTCGGCATGTTCTTGTTCGTTCTTCGAGTAGATGAGAATATCATCGAGGTATACCACGACGAATTTATCCAAATACTCCATGAAGATTGAATTCATCAAACAAGAGAAGGTGGCTGGGGCATTGGTTAAATCGAAGGACATGACGGTGTACTCGTATTGACCATAACGAGTAACAAAAGCCGTTTTTGGAATGTCC
The DNA here is from genome assembly GCF_904849725.1 of Hordeum vulgare subsp. vulgare. Lineage (NCBI taxonomy): Eukaryota > Viridiplantae > Streptophyta > Magnoliopsida > Poales > Poaceae > Hordeum > Hordeum vulgare. The sequence goes on along the minus strand of NC_058519.1, from coordinate 401,642,748 downwards.
CCGTTCTTGATCTTGATTTGATGGTATCCCAACCTCAAATCCATTTTGGAGAAGACTGAGGACCCACCGAGCTGATCGTACAGATTGTTGATCCTGGGGAGCGGATACTTCTTCTTTATGGTGACCAGATTAACTGGTCGGTAATCTTCAACCATCCGATCCGTTCCGTCTTTCTTCTTGACGAATAGGACGGGGCAAGCCCAAGGAGAAGAGCTAGGATGAATGAAACCTTTATTCAAGGCCTCATCTAGTTGCTTCTTAAGTTCGGCTAGCTCCAGGGGTGCCATCTTATATGGTCTTCTGGATATTGGGACAGTTCCCGGAACAAGATCTATCACAAACTCTACATCTCTGCCAGGTGGATTCCTGCCAGTTCCTCTGGAAAAATATCCGGGAAGTCTCGGACTACCGGAATGTCTTCAAGTTCCGGAAGGGGGTTGGCATTTAGGGAATAGAGTTGGCATTTGGCAACCCGAGTAGAGACATTTACTATCTCACCCGAGGGATGGGTCAGCTGGACATTTCTAGAATGAGTATCAATCTTGGCATAGTGAGCTGACATCCAGTCCATGCCCAAGATGATATTAATATCCGAAGATTTCAAGGCTATCAATGAGGCTAGAAAAACTAACCTGTCTACTAGAATTTCATTGTCATAGGTTATCCTAGAGGTTTGCCATTTACTACCAGGAGTTTGGACAACCAATGGAATTGGCATATCACAAAAAGACATGTTATGCAACTGTGCATAACTTTCTGAAATGAAGGAATGAGAAGACCCAGTGTCAAAGAGAACAGACGCTGGGTGATGATTAACAAGAAGCGTACCCAGTATGACGTCGGGATCCTCTACAGCTTCTTCTGTTGACACATAGTTCACACGGCCACGTGCAGGAGTTGGCTTCACATAGTAAGCTTTGCCCGACTTGCCTTGCCCGACGGACATTCCGGGTTGCTTGGCACCCACATTTTGAGGACACTCACGGGAGTAGTGCCCTGGTTCTCCACACTTGTAGCATATCACTTGGTTGGCACGTGGTGCAGCATTGCTAGCTGGACCACCATAAGTTTTTGCTGGAGGGTTGGTCTGATTCGTCTGAGGCGCCACGTAGGATGGCCTCGGAGTGTATCTTGGCGGCAGAGAGCTGTTCGGAACCCACAGCCTGCGTTTGGGAAACGCGGAACCAGAAGACGAGTCAAAGTCACAGGTCTGCTTCCTTGTCGCTTCAAAGTCAGTAGGACTAGTCTCGGCACTGACCGCCTTGTTGACCAGGGCTTGAAAGCTTGCACACTCGTGGAGGCGCAGATCACGACGAAGCTCAGGGCTCAGACCCTTATGGAATCTTGCTTGCTTCTTGGCGTCAGTAGACACCTCCTCTGTTGCATAGCGGGCGAGGTAACAGAACTCGCGGCTATAGGCATCCACGGTCAACTTGCCCTGAGTGAAGGCACAAAACTCCTCTCTCTTTTGTCCATCAGGCCCTCTGGAATATGGTGTAGATGAAAAGCTGCATTGAAGTCTGCCCATGTGGCTGCTGGTTCAGCGGGACCCATAGCTTCAAAGTTCTCCCACCACAGATTGGCGGGTCCTTCCAGGAAATACGACGCAAAGGTCACCTTGTCGACCTCAGAAACATTCGCAGAGCGAATCTTGCGTGAGATGCTGCACAGCCAGTCATCAGCGTCGAGGGGATCGACGGAATGATGAAACTTTGTAGGATTCAGCTTCACAAAGTCGTTGAGGGACACTGCAGCATTCCTAGGAAGACGAGCTGTGTTCTGCTCAATACGCTCTAACAGTCGGTTGGTCTCCCTTTTATTTCTCTCTGCCTCAAGCATAACTTCCGCCAGAGAGGGCGGGTGAGGCAGGTCTTCCTGCGACGCTTGACTACCCTCGCATTGCTCATGAGCAGGGGCACGGTTCAACCTGGTGAACACCATCCTCACAAACAAACTCACAGCTTAGACCAATATCATATCAATACTAGCTATGGATTAAGAATGTACTGATCACACGGAATGCGGAAATGAATATCCGAACAACATGGTAACAAGCAACTGCTATATATACACCATGGTTCATACACACCCTTACATAGTTCAGTACAACCTTAACCAAAGAGCAAACTACTGAAATTATGAAACTACTCATCAGAGGCTTACAAGCTTCCTATACATTATTTATCTAGGCCTCCGGAATTCATTTCACATCACAGGTATACTTCACAAGTCACGCGGGACTGTGAACATACGGCTACTACCATACTATCCTTCCGCTCACAGCTCAGGCATCCGCATAGAACATCTCATAGAGATTACCTCCATGACCTGGAAGCTAAACCTGCGGATCAGGAAACACTCTAGCCTGAGATCCCTGGGATCCATAAGGACACGGATGTGGCCTTGGTCCCCTGACTGGTGGTAAGAGGGGTCCTCGAAGAGGGGTGACTCCTCCTATAGCTGGCCAGTCAACGTGGGCCAGAAGATGGGTCCTAACAGGGTTCAGCATCTCCATATCTCCGTACCCTGTTTCGACTACCGATGCCAGCTACGTCAAAGCCGTCCACACACGGGCACGGGTAGCATAAAGCTCCATGCGGAGAGCACGAGCATCCCTGTCTCTGTTCTCTAGCATCTCAACAGTGGACTGCAGTAGTGGATCCTCCATAGAAGAATCAAAATAGACTCCACTGAGGTATCCCTCTTCACCAGGCTGAGAGGCCGGAACATAACAACACTCTGAATTCTGCAGCAGTGCATGTCTCGCTCCCATAATGGTCAGCATTGAATAGGCAGCATCTTGTACTGCCATGTCAACAGTGACTCCCAACCCATAGGACCAATGGATTGGCTCCTCAACTCCAGGGTAGTCTGGAAATACCCTAACAGTGCAGATGTACTGGCTCTGGTTGAAGTCTCGGTACTGTTCCTCCATTGTGTACTTGGGGTACCAGCGGTAACAGGACACCGACATCACCCTGACCAGCATGGCCGTATGACCTGGTACATCAATGCACCTGGTCAGACGTACCACCTGACGAGAAGGACGGCCAGGCATATGTAAATAGAGAGTAATGTAAAAGCATTAGAGCTCCGAATGCAAAATTGGGCAGCATAACGGCTGTAAATGCTCAAAAACAAATTTTGAGACAACCCAAAATGGAATAGCGTAACCACTCAACTATCAAGTTCAACTCTCTGATCATCAAACTTACATCCTTTTTCCTAGGAATGGAAGAAACCCAAATATCTCTTGACCCGTAGTCCTATAATCTACCGATCAGAAACACGAGCCTAGAAGAGGATGAGTAACCTAGTCCTTAATTCCCGCAGAAATGACGAGGATGACCAGAATAGAATAACTTGAGAAGAGAACAAGAGTATTACATTCCCTTCCACAAACAATTCCCTTATATATAACTAAAGCAATTCTAGACTCAACTTCGACCAGTTTGGCTTAGTAATCCTACAGTCAGTCAGGCTCTGATAGCAACGCTGTCGGGACCCTGATCCTAAGCCATAGGAATCCAGCCTGTAACACATCGCATCCCTTTGCGGTCTCATGCACGGTTAACTCCACGGCTGCAGCCTTACCTTAGCCAGGACCGTTTGCGTCCTTTGACTCACGTATGCAATAGTGTCGCTAGCATACCAATGTCAAAGAACCCGGATCGACAAGTCTAGTCATAAACCAAAGTGGCAGCACCGCACAAGGACAGGCATACATGACCCAACAAAGGAGGTGTCGGCCACCAGCGAGTGTAGACGAGTCGTAGCAAGCTACCAGGACTCCATTACATCGCGTGACATTGCCCCAAAGGGGACAGACACAACAGCTAAGAAGGACACATGCCGGTCAACCAATGTGTCTGGAGCAGTAGCGAGCTACCATGGCTCGTTGGATCACAAAGGGGCATTTCCTTGTAAGGAGTGCTACCAAAGTTCACGACTAGGTAATCGAACCCCATACATATCAAGTACGACACACGTACGCATGGCATACCGATATGTATAGATACATCGATGGCATCACAACATAACCATAACATACAAGCTTTATTTAAGAGGCTCGGAAGAGCCACACACATAATATTACAAAGTAAGGGTCTCATGACCCATAATAGCAGTCATTCAGTTACAAGCCAGCGGAAGAGTTTAAAACTGTCTGAGTACAGACAGGTGCAACTAAAAGGCACATGGCCTGACTATACTACGGACCCAACATAGGGCCAGATCGTAGCTGAGCTACTCGTCGTTGTCGATGTCTACGAAGAACCCTCCGTTAGGGTCATTAGCAACCTCTGCAACATCTATTAAGAAAACATAAGTACGGAGGTACTCAGCAAGACTTTAGGATAACTATCTACTCATGCAATGTATCAATAAGGTATTGTGGGGTTTCATGCGGAAATCGAGCATTTGACTCGTGGCTAGACAACTTGCATTTTTAAATAATTTTGACAACTTGATTTCTCGCACACGAGTCCACTAACACCACAACAATACACCATCATGGAATCATTTCGTCTCCATATGGAAATGCCCTCCACGACACTCGCGCTTATCTTGACAATTTTATGAGTAGCCATTGAAGTTATCTATGAACAACATATGTCTGCAAGTAGTCCATATCCGCGGACGCGGCTATTCGAATAGATCATAACCCTGCAGGGGTGTACTTCGTCACACACGCTCTCGCCCCTTATCACCATGTGCACGTCAGGCACCTCGGCAACCTTCAAGCGGAAGCCTAGCGAGGGAGTCGGCCACGACCGTTAACCACACTAGTACCTAGTCCAGGTTTATCGCCTATCTGAGAGTAACCCGTACGGAAGTCAGGCCGAGGTTTCCGCCACGGCCTCAAACGAAGTGCGCAGGGTTCCCAAGCCCACCATCCGGGTGCCACTTGGTACACCGTGCCACTGCCTACCGCATCAGAGCCCACCTCTCAGGTCAACACTATGCACGACCTCCAACATGACTATAAACACCAGAAACTACTTGCAACTCCTAGACCGAGTACTAAGCGATTAATAAGTCCAGAGGGTCAATTAAGTATCCCAACGTGTGGTAGTATCTAGTCTTGGATTACATACACGGAACTCAGTTCCTAAGGACGGTTCCAATGAAACAACCCGCCATGTACTCCTACACAGCCATTAACCGGTACCTTTATCAAATCAGGTTCAACACACACCCTTTGCTTACCGAACACATTCTCACAATTCTGTTCATCTCCCAGATGACAGACCATACACAACTCTAAGCATAGCATGCATAACAGGATAGGGCACATCATGGCTCAAGCAACTACCAGGTATGCTAGGTTGCATGGTTCGGCTATTTACTGTGACAAGGATAGTTCATGCAAAGGAAGTGGGTTCAACTAACGTGGGAAAAGCAGTTGAAGCATTAGATCCTAATGCAATAAGTAAGTGCAGGAGCAAGAACATGGGATTTATTGGGATGATCAAAATGGTTGCTTGCCTTGTTGCTCAGAGGAGTGACAATATCCGTCAGACGGATATTCGGTGGAATCCGGGGGAGCGGAGCCTACCGAAAGGAATGACAACAATCAATAACAAACATATGCAATCAAGATGATGCATGAGCATGGCATGAGGATGCAAGGTGATAAACTAATATAGCTAGCATGTATTAGGTTTGAAGTTGATTTGAATCAAATTCAAATATCACTTCGAACGAGGTATTCTCGGATACCATTTTAATTGATTCGACCTGATGCTCAGATAAACTTGATGTTAACATGCATGGGATGACATGTTAGGTTGCTGGTTTGTAATTAGGACAATATTTGATCATGTCAATCATAGTGCAATTCAAATATTTTCCATATTCCGTTTATAAAGTATTTATAAGAATTGACTTATTCAATACTCGACATGTTTGGGTTCTGTAACATTTTCAAACATGTTTGGAAATCGCATAATCAGATTCCTTGGATTTTTCTGATACTTTTTCATATATAAATTATTTTCATTGGAGTTACAGATTAATTTCTATGAATTTTTGAAGTTTTAAACATTTCTGGAATTATTTTTATACTGGAAAATCCCTTTATTGCGTCAGCCTGACATCAGCAGGTCAACTGACCTGATCAGGTCAAACCTGACAGGGGGGGCCCACTGGTCAGCCTCTCAGGGTTAATCCCGCGCTGACCAGCCCCTAACTGAGTTTGACTTGGCCTTGGGCCCACTGTCAGCGAGAGATTAAGCATTTAAACTGCTGGATTAGGTTGGCCACGTCGGCTCCCACCGTAATATGGCCGGCGGCGACCACGGGCGCGGCGGAGGGCCCGCCGGAGAGAGCCAAACAGCGCTACGACCATCGGTTTTCGGCGCAGAATAGAGCTACGGGCAGTTAGAGGAACGCCGCATCTAAAGGGAGTGGAGCTGCACCCGGTGGTCACCGGAATCCATGCCGGCGATAAGGTCAGCGGCGGCTGCGGATCGGGCATCGACAGAAGTGCCGATGCAGGGGACTAGCGAGCTGGGAGAGAGGCCCTACGCCATCTACAGAGCTCGAGGAGCTCATTCCTGAGCTCGGCCTCGCGAGCTGAGTACCACATCGACGGCAATGACATGGCCGGTGACGAGGTCCTTCGGGCTCCGGCGGCTAACGTGGTTAAAGGAGGGGGAAAGCCTCGGGAAGAGGGGGAACAGGAAGAGGAGCTCATGACGGATCTTGTGAGGCTACCGGCAGGGTCGAGGAGGACCGGGAGACAACGGATCGACGGTGACCGGAACTTCGGGGAGAGAGAGATCCGAGAGGGGGAAAGGAATCGAGGCTTAGGGGAGAGGATAGAGCCGCGGGGAGGAGGATAAGAAGGCGCAGGCATCGTGCTGGCGCTCCTGGAGGCCTCCAGCAGCGGGCAGGCAGGCAGGAGGTGGCCAGGCTCGGCCGCCGTGCTCATCTTCTCCCCTGCCTACTGGCAGGAGGAGGAAGATGACCGGGGAGCCCCTGGTGGGCTGGGCCGGCGACAGGTAAGAGTTTTCTCATTCTTTCTCTTTTCTTTTCTGTTTTGTTTCTGTTTTGCTATTTCATTAACTTGCAATTTATTTCACCTCCCAAAAAGTTTGTAAAAGCTATTTTAAACACACCAGAATATTTGTTGGAATATATCCAACCATTCCTAAAGTTTTCAACATTTTTGAAAGTTTAAAGTTTCTGATTTCAAATTTAAAACTTGAAACCAGTAGATTTTTGCATTTATTTAAAATGCTTAAAGTGTCAAGAAAAAGGTTTTCTTCATTGCTTATTCACTTTCATGATTTATCAGAAAGATTGAACTTTTCTTGAGGCCATTTTGGGTTCATTGATTTTAACTAGTTTGAATTTCCTTTAATTTGAGAAGTGGCTAGGGTTTGTTGAATTTTCCTTCACCACTTACTTTGTTCTTGTTGAGAATTTCCTAGATGCAATGCAAAGAAAACATGAGAACAATGCTAACTTGCTTAAGGGGTCAGGGATGTGACAGAATGGCTATGAAAATTTGGTGGGTTTGTGTACCGGCGAGAATTGCGTGTCACTAGAGAGGCTAGCAATGGTGGAAGGTGAAAGTGCATCTATACCATGGGCTGACATTAGTCATGAAGAACTCACATACTTGTTGTGAAAGTTTTTATTAGTAATCGAAACAAAGTGCTAAACGCATATTCCAAGGGGAAGGGTTGGTAGGTGTTAACCATCGCGCGATCCCGACCTCAACACAAAGGATGACAATCAATAGATCAATTATGCTCCGACTTCCTAACATAGCGGTTCACCATACATGCATGCTACGGGAATCAGTAACTTCAACACAAGTATTTCTAGATTCACAACACCGTACTAACATAACTCTTAATATTACCAAATCCATGTCTCAAAACTATTTGAGAGGAATCAAAACTTCTCTTTCTACTCAATGCACATCCTCTTTGCATCCTCTTTGGGTATCTATCACCTTTGGGACTACTTTCGTAGCATAAGCCAACTACCAAATCACACACCGCCATGCTCTAAAAGATACAAGTGAAGCACTAGAGCAAAAGTATCTAGCTCAAAAGATATAAGTGAAGCAATATGAGAAAAAGTATCTAGCTCAAAACATATAAGTGAAGCACTAAGAACATTCTAGCAAAATCACGATGAGTGCATGTCTCTCTCTCTCTCAAAAAGGTGTGCAGCAAGGATGATTGTGACACAAAAAAAGGAAAAGACTCCTACGATACAAGACGCTCCAAGCAAAAACACATATCATCTGGTGAATAAAAATATAGCTCCAAGTAATGTTACCAATGGATTGAAGACAAAAGAGGGGATGCCTTCCCGGGGCATGCCCAAGCTTAGGCTTTTTGGTGTCCTTGAATTTGGCATGGGATGCCTTGGGCATCCCCAAGCTTGAGCTCTTTCCACTCCTTATCTCATCGTCCATGAGAACATCACCCAAAACTTGAAAACTTCACAACAAAAAACTTAAACAGAAACTCGTGATAACATTAGCACAAGAAAACGAACTACCATTTCTTTTGGTACTGTAGCAAACTTGAATTCCATCTATATTGGTGTTGGGCTACTATATTCTCACTTTTCCATGGCTATTACCCCACGATACTAACCATAGTTTCATGAAAACAAGCAACCAACTCAACAAAAATAGAATCTGTCAAAAACAGACCAGTCTGTAGCAATCTGTATACTTCGTATACTTCTGGTACCTCACAAAATCTGAACAACTACGAAGGCCTGGGCAAAAAGCATATCAACCAGCAGCAAAAAGATTCATCTCAAAAGCTCTTTCTTAATAAAAATGAAAAATCATCTTGTGAGCGAAAAGTTTCTGTCTTTTTCCAACAGGATCAAACAACCATTACCAAGACTAGTCATAAAGGTTTTGCTTGGCTCAAACACAAAAAGAAACACAAAAAAACACAATCACAACAGAATTATGAAAGTGTGGACGCAACAAAACAGAAATAAAAAGATAAATTCATTGGGTTGCCTCCCAACAAGCGCTATTGTTTAACGCCCTTAGCTAGGCATTGATAGTTCAATGATGCTCACACAAAAGACAAGAATTGAAGCACAACGGCAGCATCATAAAGCATGTGAAAATCACATCTAAGTCTAACATACTTCCTATGCATAGGCATTTTATAGAAAAACAGATTGTCAAGACAACCAATAGTTACTATATGAAAGGAAGAAGAAAGAGACAATAGAAATCTCAACATAACCAGAGGTGATTTGGTAACATGAAAGTTTCTACCACAATATTTTCCTCTCTCATAGAAATTACATGTGAGATCATAATCAAATTCGACAATGTAACTATCACATAGGATATTATTTTCATGATCCACATGCATGCAAAGTTGACGCTCTTAAAAAATAGTGGGATTATCATCAAATAAAGTCATGACTTCTCCAATCCCACTTTCAATATTGTTGCAAATATCATACTCATCATGAGGCTTAAACAAATTTTCAAGATCATAAGAAAAATCACCACCCCAATCATGATCATTGCAACAAGTATGGGACATAGCAAAACTAGCATCCCCAATCTTAGGGGTTTGCATATTTTTAGCATGATTGTCACTAATAGAATTTATAGTGAAACCATTGCAATCATGCTTTTCATCCAAGGAGCCCTCGTGAATCACTTCATAAATTTCTTCCTCACAATTTTCAGATTCACGCATCTCAAGCAAAACTCCATAAAGATAGTCAAGTGCACTCAACTCACTAGAAATTGGATCAACATAATTGGATCTCTTAAAGAGATTAGCAAGTGAATGAGGATCCATATCACTAGATTTTCAGCAAGGGAAGATGCAAGCATATTGAAGGCACATGGCACACAAGCGAACAGAAAGCAAGCGAGAGAAAAGGGCGAATGAAAAAGGAAAACAAAAAAGGCAAATTGGTGAAGTGGGGGAGAGGAAAACGAGAGGCAATTGGCAAACAAAGTAAATGCAAGAGATGAGTTTGCGACACCTACTTGGATGAGTTCTTGACTTGATCTTCCTCCCCTGCAACGGCGCCAGAAATTCTTCTGCTGCGACAACAAAAGTCCTTCCCTGGTGCTTAGGAATTCTTCTTTTTACTTCTGTGGTTTGCGTCGGTTTTTCCCTTGAAGAGGAAAGGGTGATGCATCACAGGAGCAGTAAGTATTTCCCTCAGTTTCACAACCAAGGTATTGATCCAGAAGGAGGGCCTCGTCAAGTCCAAAGTACCTGCGAAACACAAACAAGCTTGCACCCAATGCTTCAAAGGGGTTGTCAATCCCTTCAATATTGTTTGCAAAGTGAGATCTGACGGCGGAAAGTGCAACAAAGTAAAAAGTGTAAGGCTGAAAATATGGTTTGGAGTAGATCCTGGGGGCCATAGTGTTCACTAGAGGCTTCTCTCATAATAGGAAATATCACGGTGGGTGAACAAATTACTGTCGAGCAATTGATAGAACCGCGCAAAGTCATGATAATATCTAAGGCAATGAGCATACATATAGGCATCATGTCCGAGACAAGTAGACCGATACTTTCTGCATCTAATACTATTACTCCACACATTGACCGCTATCCAGCATGCATCTAGTGTATTGAGTTCATGACGAACAGAGTAACGCCTTATGAAAGATGACATGATGTAGAGGGATAATCTCAAACCAATGATGAAAACCCCATCTTTTTACCCTTGATGGGAACAACACGATGCGTTTCTCGCTACCCCTTCTGTCACTGGGTGAGGCCACCGCACGGTATGAACCCAAAACCAGGCACTTCTCCCATTGCAAGAATCGTAGATCTAGTTGCTCAGAAAAAACCCACAACTCGAAGAGAATTACAAGGATATGAAATCATGCATAAGAGAGATCAGAAAAACTCAAATAAGATTCATAGGTAATCTGATCATAAATCCACAATTCATCGGATCTCGACAAACAGACCGCAAAAGAAGATTACATCGGATAGATCTCCATGAAGATCATGGAGAACTTTGTATTGAAGATCCAAGAGAGAGAAGAAGCCATCTAGTTACGAGCTATGGACCCGTAGGTCTATGGTGAACTACTCACGCATCATCGAAGAGGTCATGGTGTCGATGAAGAAGCCCTCCGTGTCCAAATCCCCCCTCCGACAAGGCACCAGAACGTGCCCCCGATGGGATCTTGCGGAGACAAAAGCTTGCGGCGGCGGAAAAGTACTTTCGTTGATCTCCTGATATTTTTGGGATTTTTAGGTAATTTATAGGCGCAACCCCTAGGTCAGGGGACGCTCAGGGGGCCCACAAGCCTGGATGGCGCGGCCTCCCCCCTGGTCGTGGGGTGGTGGCTTGTGAGGCCCCTGGGGCTCCCCTGCCTTGGCTCCCAAGCTCCCCGATCTTCTTCCGTTCCAGAAAAAATATTTTTGGGGATTTTCTTTCGTTTGGACTCCGTTTCGAAATCTCCTCTGAAAGGGGTCAAAAACATGGAAAAAACAAGAAGTGGCACTTGGCACTGAGTTAATAAGTTAGTCCCAAAAAATATATAAAAGGCATGCAAAACATCCAATGTTTGACAAGATAATTGCATGGAACCATCAAAAATTATAGATACGTTGGAGACGTATCAGTTTGCGCCAGTCCCTTCCGTAGCCCCTCCTGAGTAGCTCCTGCTCTATAGGTCGGATTGGGTGGAGACCCTTTTGGCACTCTATGTTTGCGGGCCCTGGTCCCGCCCCCTTTGGCGCTTGAGCGATGCCTCTTCCTGTTTCTTTTGTCATTTCCCCGGGATTCCCTGAGGCCTCATGAGACTCTTTGTGGTGATATTGTGCTTCGATCCGGACCCTCGAGCGGGGGTTGATCACCGAAAATGTTTGCCCCTGGGACGACAAGTCCTTGCTTTCGCTCCTTGGCCCCTAGGGGCGGTGCGGAGCGTGCAGCTCCTCAGAAAATCCAGAGAGAGAGGCTTCAAAGCCGAGAAGGCGTAAGAGAAAATTCCACCCCCTTTTTGTGTTTAAAACATCCAACTTTTAAAATAGACAGATTTAAGTCTGACAGAAGATAGTTCGAAATCCAGGAAAAAGCAAGCAAATGACGCGTCCAGCACCTAGGCTGGCATAGTCATTGGTGGACTATGTGGGTTTCCTTGCGAGCTGCGGGCATAGTCATTGGTGGGCTGAGTTGATTGCCTCCGTCTTCTCCCCAGCGCGGGGCGTAGGGCTTCCACTAGGCGTGGGATGGACCCTTTCCGCATCCTCGGGGGCCCTGGGCGTATACAGCCTTGGCTCATTATTACGTGAGAGTGTCACGGGATGAAGTAGGTTCCGGAAGTATTGAAGGACGATGCAGAGGTGCCACGAGTTGGTGCAGGTCCCGTGGGGATTGTAGGGCGAACGCGAAGGCGCTCCGGCTCCGCGATGTTTCCTCCTTCTCCTGAAGCTGGTTGAGGGCTTTTCTACTTCTCTACGTCGGCAGGTCCCAGTCCCGCACATTTCCTTGCCATCGTGAGGAGCCTCACGAGGCAAGGCCCCAACACCGCCCGATACGGACCGAATGTGCCTAGACGACACCAGGGTGGTCAAGTGGCTTTGTGACCGGTAAGGCTGCTGAGGCGCGATCCTCACGAGCCCCCTTTGACGTTTGAGCGACTCTGGGTCGGCAAGACCCGGTCCCGCACATCTCCCAACCGTCGTTGCTTGCGACCGAATGAACGATCTCAGCTACGGGGTCAGGCCCTGCCACCCCTGATAACGATCGAATGTCCTTGGACGATATCAAGGGCGCAATGCTCAGGAGCAATGACTAGTAAGGCCCCTGAGGCGCAATGCTCAGGAGCCCCCTTTTGACGCTCAAGCACCCCCCATCTCGTCCTATTGATTGCAGCCCTGGGAACCTGTGAGGCCTCCCCAGGTCCCGTGACGAGGCGTCATGCACCAGCTGGAGCCCCCGAGCGGAGGGGGGGTGGTAGATCGGCCGAAGATGGAAGCAAGGCAAGATGTCACGTCGCCGAATGGATGTAGCAGAAGTTATAGAGACATGAGTAAATGATATGATGGGCAGGGGCATGCCGTGAACACTTGAAGTTCCTTCGATCAGCACGCACTCCCTAGAGCAGTGAACCCAAAAAATTACCTCGCATAGCTTCTTCGCATATGAGGGGCGCCTCGTGAGGACCGGCCCTCGACGCCTGCTCCCGCTTCGTGGTTGCCGCGGGTGCCCCGCACCACTTATCTCTCGTTGCTTCATATGACTTGTCGACTTGAGGCCCCGGGTCTGGTTCCCCGCAGTTCCTCCGCAGGGGCGGGGGCTGGCATCATGCCCCGTGGCCTGGGTGCGCTGGGGGCCTCCAGGGCATTCCTTACTCCTGAGGAGAATAGGCGCCTGGGGTGGATGCTTGAGGCTGTTCCTCATCGAGAGGGTCAGGTAGTATCGCATACTCTGGTACGTAAGGCTCCATGTAGGCGTTTGATTGACCTCCAACGCCGTTCAGCAGCACGGCGGTAGCGGTCCCTGTCAGCGGCGGAGGGGGATCCCCTCGGTCGTGTTGCTCAAAGATGTTCCTGCGATGGGCCTCCGCGCGAAGTCGCTTGTTCCTGTTGCCGCGGTTGGTTGGTCCCGGTATTTCCCGGTGCAGACACCCCCCTTGGTACCCTGGCGTGTCTCCGTTGCCCTAGTTGGCCCAAGGCGACGCCTCCTCCGCGTCATGGCTGCGCCTGAGGGAGCGCTCCCACCTGGCCGCTCCGGGTTGTCGGGGACCGACCTGGTCGTGGCGATGTGTGATGACATGTGCATCAAACGCTCCGCCGTTCTCTTCGCGCCCATGGTGGTTGCTGTCACGCTGCGCCTCGAGGCCAGCCGCCGGGACCTGGAGGAGGAGGGCAGCACGAGATGCGTCTCTCTCGGCCTTGCCCCATGCAGGAGGGGCTCCGTCGCTTGCAGGCTCGGGGACCGGCATGAGGTGCTAGCCCCCGGAGACCATCGTGTGCGGCCTTGAAGAAGAGTGGGGTCGGATGGCCTTCTGGGCGATGGCGATCAACTCCATGATGTGGTCTGCCCAGGCATCGAAGCCCCCTTGCATTGGTCGTTGGAGGAGAATCTCGCTCACCATCTGCAATGCGTCGTGCGCGTCGCAGTTTGCCAAGTTGATGCGGCGAGTCAGGGATGCCGGTGGTGCCGTCCAGCCACCGGGCGCCTGGGTGGCGCGGGTGGTCGCGATGGTGGAGGTGATGTTGACGATCTGGTACGAGCCGCCTGAAACACAATGCCGGTACACGTTGCGGCCGCTGTGGTATGACGGTCGGAGGGCAGCTCGACGAGGCTCGAAGAAGCTTGCTAGGCGCCGGTCATTAGAGCAGCGGGCTTAGGGAAGATGGAGCCCGGAGAAGATCTCGACACGCCCCTACCTGGCATGCCAAATCTCGGATTTCGGGCTCCGCAAAACCTTAAAGATTCGAAACCAGGGGCGTGTGCGAAGATCTCTCTCGGACTCGCCTCACCTAGCTTTCTACTCGATGGAGATGGCAAAGAACTCACTCGATGGTGAGGAAGACACAGAGCATGGTAGTTTACCCAAGTTCGGGCCGCTGAGAAGCATAATACCCTACTCCTGCTTTGGTGGATTGCATCTCGTGGAGGTTGGTGGATGAACTAGTATAGTGTTTGAGGGCCTCTAGAGGCTAGATGGCCTTTGCGTGGCGCAGGTGGGTCAATCAATCGATCTCTCTGCCCTCTACGAGGAAACCTATCCTCTATATATAGCAACAACCCCTTTCCTCTTCCCTTATCATCTCGGCGGGAAGGGATCCCACAACGGCCAATCTTTGAAGGGGAACAGGGGAACATGCTCCCCTGCCCCAAAGGTGGTCTTCGCCTGCAAAAGTAGCCATCAGCGCAGGAGGGACAGGTCCAGGAGTGACGTCCATCCTGCCGGCCGGCGGCGCTGGCCTTGTTGCACCAGAATGGAAACCTTTGCGAGATGCATTCGGAACCCACATACGTCCTTCCCCCCTTGCACGAAAGGGGAAACTGCACCGTCCTGCAATCCGCTACTCGCTTGTCCCTTCTCCACGTCAGCCTTGGCTCGTGAGGCTGGGTCTTGCCTCGGAACTTCCGCCGCTCCGGGGGGGGGGGTCCTAAGGAGGCCTCCTGCGGGTCTTGAAGTTGTTCCTCCTCGTGAGGCTCGGTCCCTCGCGAGGGACTTGCCTTGAGTGGTGCCAAGCCTGTTGGTTTTGGTTGATGAAGTGGGCTAGCCCTGGGCCCCAGGTTGGCAGGTCTGGGTACCCGCATTACTAGAACACCGACACAATCGATATGTTCAGAGATGCAATGTCATTGCAATAGAACCAAGTCGACTGCCAGTTCTGGACTGACTCAGGAAGGGTCATCTGGGGATACATACATCTACTCCTCTTTTGGATCCCGAGACCACCACATAACTAGATGACGTGAGTCCTACTGTCACTCGGGTTTGCTTTCTTTACTCTTTCGGAGCACACAGAGAAGATGTGTTTGAACAGTCCCCAGTGAGGAGGACAGCCCAGAAAGCATTCACACAGCATGACGAATGCAGAGAGATATGCGATGGAGTTGGGAGGAAGATGATGACGTTGCGCACCAAAATAATACAGAAAGCCGCGGATGAAAGGATGAGGGGACACAGAGAAACCTCGCTCAATGTGAGTTAGGAGGGGCACTCGTTCCCCTTCACGGGGCTCCAGCTTGAGCTCTCCTTCTGGCAGCCTCCAAGACTTCTCGGCCACCATCCCATGCTCAACAAGCTCCAGAGCGTCCTTCTTCCGGACAGTGGACGGGAGAAAGTCTCCTTGGATCCACCCCGGCGGCAGCGCATATCGACTTCTTTGATTTCCCACCCTTCTTGGCACGCTCGAGCTGACTCGTCTTGCCCTTCGTCATTGCTGCAGCGGCAGAGATGAACCAAAGCAGCACCTGCGAGACGGAGGTGGAGAGGAAGCGGGGAAGAATCAGATGGAGGCACTGCCTCAACCCTAATCTCGTCCAGATTTCTAATCGCCTGAGTGAGTCACTGACTGGTGGACCCTCGGATCTCGAGATGCGGTACGTGGCGATAAGGACGACATGATAATCGAGGCATCGATGCCCCACTTGTCCTGGTTGCTACATCATCATTGCGCAACATGCGTTAACCCAAATTTCAAATCCCTTGAAATCCGGACCTCACAAAGTGATCCATCACATCTCAAGATCTCATCAACCACTCGGATCAACTTCAAATGCTTAAATAAACTCGGACGTGCTTCACAACATAATCAATCAAGGTGAATGACGAAGACTTCAGTCGCACGAAGTTCTATCAAGCCCGAAAGTATGTTCAAGATCAGTGTGACTCGACAGAATCTGCATCGACCCCTTCCTCACTCGAACCCTCATCCATTCGAGGGCTTATCATGGGGATATGTACCTAGGGTAGGGTCACAGGCCTAACCTAGACGTCCTACCCAAGGGTACCTCATTAAAGACTTGATGGTCACAAATAAGATTCCAACTCGATAACCATGGCATATAAAGACACTCGGTAACAAGTCACTCGGAAGATGTTCCCCTTGACTCGACAACCAACTTCTACTCTGGATGAAAACAATCGACGCAGAAGACCAGAAGCCACTCGAGGGAGGCCAACATGCGAGCATTCGGCTGATCATCATGAATAGCATTAATTACATACACACATTATCAGTAACGTACACCTTTAAACTCTATCGATAGAACCCTTAGATGTTGGGGCCTTGATGAGCGGTAGTGCACACTATATAAGCCACCCCTCCCCTCTAGCATAAGGGCTCGCACCCCCTGTAACACGTATTCCAAACTGCAAGAGCTCCCGAGCATTGAGACATAGGGCTGTTACCTCTACGAGTGGGTCCTGAACTCATGCATCTTGTGTACAAGCTTGCCCTAGCTAGGACTCTGCCCTCCCGTTTCGTACCCTACACCTCTAGTGTCAGGTTCATTCACACGACACGTGGCGAGGCCCTACCGCCTGTGCCGCCTCCACTGCCCCCGCCGCCTTCTTCTCTGGGAGCCGGCGGGGCCGGTGACGTCTACCCCCAGCAGGACGCCATCTACGTCATCTTCACTAGTGAGTCTGACGACAAGCATAGCCAGCCCAAGCGCACGATTGAGGTCAACGCCGTCATTTCACCGGTCCCCCGATACATGCACTGGTCGGACATGCCCATCACCTAGGGCTGCAAGGACCACCCGGCCGTGATGCTGACCCCAGGAGGCTATGCGCTGCTGCTGGATCCCACCTTCGTCTCCCGACGGTGCACGTGTCGCTTCACGCGGGTGCTCATCGACGGCGGCGGCAACATCAACATTCTCTACCGCGACACCATGGAGAAGCTCGACATCCTCGAGTCTAAGCTTGAGCTGACTCGAACGGTGTTCCACGTCATTGTCCCGGGTCACTCCTGCTCGCCAATTGGTAGGGTCCGGCCGGACGTGCTGTTCGGCGCCTCGGCGAAATTCTGCCGTGAGACGATCTGGTTCGAGGTCATCAACCTCACCAGCTCCTACCAAGCTATCTTGGGCCGGCCGTACTTGGCCAAGTTCATGGCGATCCCGCACTACGCCTATCTGAAGATGAAGCTGCCAGGGCCGCGCGGAATCATCACCGTCGCTGGCAACTACGAGAAGTCATCCGAGTGTGCTCTGGCTGGCAACAAGCTGGCCGAGTCGCTCGTCATCACCGAGGAGCAGCGGCAGATCGATCGGCTCGTGGCTCTCGCCCGCAAGCTGGCCTAAGCTAAAGTAGCTGGCTGTGGAGGCTCAGTTCCAACCGGCTGCTGGCAAGGACAGCAAGAGGATCCCTCTGGACCCGGACGACTCCACCGGCAAGCACGTATTGGTGGGGACCAGCCTCAACATCAAATAGGAAGGAAAGCTCATGGACTTCCTCCGTGAGAACCGGGAAATCTTTGCATGGTCCCCAAAGTACATGGCTGGAGTCCCGAGGAAGTTCGCCGAGCACTTTCTCCATGTTCAGCCAGACGCTAAACCGGTCAGGCAACCCTTGCGCCGCTTCTCAGAGGCCAAGCGAAAAACAATCGATGAAGAAGTTGCCCGGCTATTGGCAGCTGGCTTCATCATGGAAGTCTTCCACCCATACTGGTTGTCGAACCCTGTACTGGTGCTGAAGAAGAACAAGACTTGGTGCATGTGTATCGACTACACGAGCCTAAACAAGGCATGCCCCAAGGATTCATTTTCTCTGCCCTGTATCAATCAAGACATCAACTCGATGGCCAGCTGCGAGCTATTGTCCTTCCTGGATGCCTATTCGGGCTACCATCAGATCAAGCTAAACACAGCCAATCGGCTGAAGACAACTTTCATTACACCCTTCGGGGCGTTTTGCTACATTACGATGACGTTTGGGCTGAAAAATGTCGGCGCCACATTCCAGCGCTGCACGCAGCGATGCCTCTACAGGTAGCTCGATCACAACGTACACATCTACAGGGACGACATTGTGGTCAAGACCAAAGAGAGCCGCACACTCCTAGACGATCTCAGGGAGACGTTCGCGAGCCTGCACGAGTTCGAGATCCGGCTGAACCCGGAGAAGCGCAGGGTCGGCGTGCCAGCCGAACAGATCCTCGGCTTCCTCATTTCGGAACGGGGGATCGAGGCCCACCCGGAGAAGATTCAGGCCATCAAGAGGATGGCCCGGTCGACTGACCTGGCAGGCGTCCAGAAGGTTACCGGATGCCTCCCCTCCCTCGGCCGCTTCATTAGCCGGCTAGGAGAGAAGGCCCTCCCACTCTACCGCCTCCTCAAGAAGGCTGACAGCTTCGTCTAGGGCGAAAAGGCCGACGAGGCCCTGGCCGGCCTCAAGCATGCACTGAGCACAGCATCGGTGCTGGCCGCACTAGCAGACAGATAGCCGATGCTGCTCCACATTGTCGTGGCAAGCCGCGTCGACACCAAGCACATGCCACAACGGTCGTGCTCGCCGTGGTGACGGCCCCATCCTGGGGGCAGCCATTCGTCAAGTACCTAGAAAGCAGCACTCTGCCTGCTAACGAGGTTGAGGCCTGACAGATCCAAAGGCGTTCCGCCTAGTACATCATCATCAACAATGAGCTCGTGAAGTGCAGTGTGTCTAGAGTCTTCCAACGTTGCATCAAGCTAAACAAAGGCTGCGAGATCCTTTGCGATATCCACCAGGGCGAGTGCGGCCACCATGCTGCCTCACTGTCTCTGCTGGCCAAGGCATTCCGCCACGGGTTCTACTGGCCGACTGCTCTGAAGGACGCCAAGGAGCTGGTCGACTAGTCCAAAGGCTGCCAGCGCTTTAAGGCGCGCAGCCACCAACCAGCTGCGGCTCTACAAACCATCCCCCACTCATGGCTGTTTTCCGTGTGGGGCCTGGACATGGTAGGACCACTCAAGACCGCCTAGGGCGGCGTGACACACTGTTGGTGGCGGTCGAAAAATTCACAAAGTGGATCGAGGCTTGGCCGATTAAAATCTCGACGGCCCGACGGCCGTCACTTTCATCAAGGACATTGCCGTCCGCTATGGCCGCCCCAACAACATCATCACTGACAACGACACCAATTTCACCAAGCATGCACTCACCCACTACTGCAGCGAGCACGAAGTCCAGTCGGACCTTGCATCCGTGGCCTGCCCGTAGATAAACGGTGAGCGGAGCATGCAAACGGCCTCATCCTAGCTGGCCTTAATCCCAGACTAGTCGAGCCGCTCGAGCGCTCGGCCGGCGCGTGGGTCGAGGAACTACCGGTTGTGCTATGGAGTCTACGGAGCACGCCCAACCGGTCGACTGGGTTCACCCCATTCTTCTTAGTGTATGGGGACGAGGCAATCATCCCCACCGACATGGAGTTCGATTCACCTCGGGTTACCCTGTACACCGATGCCGACGCAAAGAAGCCAGAGAAGATGGTGTCGACCTCCTTAAAGTGGCATGCGAGCTGACGCTGTCTTGAATAACAATGTACCAGCAGGACCTGTGCCACTACCACAGTTGGTGGGTCAAGCCACTCTCATTCCGGGAGGGGCGATCTAGTGCTCCGGCTGATCCAACGGACAACCGGCATCACAAGTTGGCTGCCCCATGGGAGGGCACGTTCATCATCAGCAAAGCCCTGAGCAACAATGCCTACTATCTTATCGATGCTTAGAAGGCCAAAAAGAACAAGAAGGACGCCTCCGGCTCCGAGACAGAGCGGCCATGGAATGCAGAGCTCCTCCGCCCATTTTATAGTTAGATGTGTACGTATGTATCTTCCCTACTTTCAATCAATGAACAGCCGGCACCCCAGAGCAGGAGTCGAGGACTGCCTTTTTCTCTTAACTGCGAAGTTTTTAAATTCGCGCCTGCTGCCCCCGAGTCAGCACGGCTGACACGGGGACTACCAGCCCACCCAATCCCCACCCTACCTTGGCAAAGTACCATAGCTTCTCCTCCCCGACAACCTAACCCTAGCCGGCTACACACCATAGTGTGGCTATCTGGCCGGTAGGCGCACAAGAATGGGGAGGCGGGGCATATGAGAAATATCGACAAAGGGTGGGTCGAGCCCGGCCGCACTGCCCGTACGGTTCAAACATCTAGCTTGCGAAAAATCTAAAGTACCAATAACCCGCCTCCATAGCCCACTCTGTGCTCGGCCATAGTCCGCAAGCCGGCTGGCCGACAGGAACAAAGGCAAAGGAGCGGGGCACATGGGAAACCAAAGATTCAGAGCAAGAAAGATAAGCGAACAAAAGAGCAGATGACACCATGTTAAAACTAAAAAGTGCAGCGCATAGATAACGAGATAAAGCCACGTGGCCTAGAGTACTTTACAATACACCCCGCTCAGTGGACTTGTTCATAACAGCTTCTAATGCTAAGGAAAAATAGGAAAGATACATGACCGGCTACGGCAGTGCCGCCTCCCGGTCGCAATCGACATGGACGTCTGGTTTGTGTAGGGAGCCGGCTGCGCCTCTTTGCTGGCCTCCACCTCGGCAGCCAACGACGCTCCACCGCCACCAGCCAGCGGCACCTCTGAGTCGCCAGCCGGCGGCACCTCAGTGGTCTCGGCAGGCGGCTGCTCCCCTTGGATGGAGGACTCGTCCGCGTCGTCGGCAGCCGTCTTGGCAGCTCCTTCATCGCCCTCGGGCTCGTCCGAGCTGGAGGCCACCTCTTCCTCGCCATCGACGATGGGAATGCCGTAGTCATCCTCGAGAACGAGTATGTCGTTCTCACCCAGCTCAGGGAAGTAGGTGTCCAGCGTTGAGTAGCTGGCGAGCTCGTGGGCTCGGAACCCAATCTCCTCCTCGCGCCGCGTCTGGGCTGCCTACGACGTCGCCCTCAAGGTGGCCAGCTGGCCCAAGTTGATGCCGGGATACCAAGAGAGGGTGAAGGTCAGGGCGACCCTGGCGCCGCTCTCGGCAGCTGATGCCCGCCACGCGTCAAACCGGTCGGCGGCGTGCCCCAGCCACGTCGTGAGCCGGTCCTCAGGAATAAGCTCAGCACGTTCGGGCCAAAGGTCCACAATGACGCCCCGGCCTGCCGTCAACAGCCGGTCCCAAAGGGCCCAAAGATGGACCAGCCGGGCCTCGCATCCATGGGCCACCTCCAGCGCTGACCAGTCGGCGCCCTCACCCGACTCGACGCCGGCTCGGTGCTGTTCCTCCCGGTACGCCATCACGACGCACTCCGCCCGCGCTTGCGTCTCGAGGAATTGAGCTGGACCACGGAACGAAAGTAAGAAATAAGGAGGAAGATGGCTAAACGGGACGTCCAAACATAGTGATGCTTACCAACAAAGACGTCGTCCACCCTGCGAAGAAGGCTCAGTGCGTTGGCCCCCTCCCGTTTGGTTCCTCTCTTGAGCTCCTTGGCCAGGCGCGCCTCCTCACCGAGCCGAGCCACTTCGTCCCGGAGGGTCACCTCTGTCCCGTCTCTTTCGGCCGCTGCTTGCTTTGCGACCTCCTTCACCACCTCCACCGCCTGCAGTGTGCTGCTGAGCCGCTCCACCTCCACCTTCAGTTGTGCCGTCACCGCCTGCGCAATGCTTAGGCTCGTCTATAGCCGGTTGCGCTCCCCGGAAACCTCGTCACGCTTGCCCAGACCTCGGGGAGCGTCTGGTGTAGCTCCTCCACCTCAGCTGTGGGAATGGCCGCCGCTACACGAGAAAAAGTTAGTAGCCGGCTAGACTACAACAACACAAAGCAATAAGATTTGGCACGACTGCTGCACAACCGTGCAGCCGTCCCAAATCTCGGGGACTACACCCGATGGGTGCGATCACACGCACCCACCAACAAAAGAGGAAGAAAATTACCTTTGGCCGCTCCTATCTCGGCCTTGACTGCCTCTAGCTTGGTCGTTCGAGCCGTGAGGTCCTCATGGACCTGGAGGTAGCGGTTCTTGGTGTAGCGACCGACATCTATAGCGTCCCGAAAGATTGCCTCGCGTTGTGACTGCTCGGACTGGAAGGGCAAAAAAAGGAGAAGAGATATAAGATTTGGTCCAGCTGCCACGAAGTCGTGTAGCCCGCCTGAATCTCAGCGACTACACCTAGTGGGTGCGCTCGCACGCACCCACCACCCATAAAATGAAGGAAAAACTTTAGGCGAGAACTACCCTCGAGTGCCATCTCTAGGGTCTTGAGGTTGGCCACCACCGACTGGGTGAAGCTGACCATGTTCTTCTTGTAGCGGGCCATCACCCCTGTCGCCCACGACATCGATAGTGTCTGCCCAGTGGACAGGGGGCGTCTCGACTTTAGGAGTGGTGTTGTGCAGCTGCTCCCACATGGCGGCCACCGACGACAGCGAACAAGTCCGACTGCCACCACTTCCACCCACAGCCGACGCAGCCGGAGTCGCCTGCTTTGCCAACACCATGATGGCTTGGCTGCCGTCGCGAGGGTCTTCGGTATCAGCACATGTCGGCTGCTCTGGGTTGGCCACAGGATGGACCACCTCTTGGGCAGCCAGCACGCCAGCCGGTGGGGCCATCATGTCCGGAGGCGACTTTGGATGCGCATCCGTGGGTGCGGGCGAGCTCCTCGCGTCTGGCGCCTCAGGTAGCGGTAGCGTTATGGTGTCTCTCGTCGCCTCGATCGAGGGGCCGTCGGTGCCGGTGGGCGTAGTTGGCACGGCCTTCGGCTTCGCACGACGCTCCTGATCGAGCCGCGATGTCGTCGCGTGCTCCACGGCGAGCGATGCGACCTACTCAATTTCGAGGGACGATGCCTTGGCATCCGGCAGCTTGACGGCGTCACTGCCCAACGCCACTCGGCAACCAAGAAAGAAAAAAGGGGGAGGCACGAGCCTCGGAGGAAAGCCTTACCCTTCGGCGATAGGAATCTCGCGGGGCCCGTGCCTGAGCCCCCTCTGCACTAGCGGAGGGGTGCCGGCTGGCACGACTGCCGACCGCATCTTCTTAGGGACCAGTCCACTGACCGAGCCGTCGGCCGGCCGCTTCCCGCGGTGGCGCTCCTCTACCGTATGACGACGGGCTGGCTGTGTAACAATGAGTCGGCCCCCAACCAGACGCTCTGCGCTCCCTCCCTCATGACCCGCAAGTGTAGGGGATCTATCGTAGTCCTTTCGATAAGTAAGAGTGTCGAACCCAATCAGGAGCAGAAGGAAATGACAAGCGGTTTTGAGTAAGGTATTCTGTGCAAGCACTGAAATTATCGGTGACACATAGTTTTGTGATAAGGTAATTTTTAACGGGTAACAAGTAATGATTGTAACTAAGGTGCAGTAAGGTGGCCCAATCCTTTTTGTAGCAAAGAACAAGCCTGGACAAACTCTTGTATAAATAAAAGCGCTCCCGAGGACACGTGGGAATTTACGTCAAGCTAGTTTTCATTATGCTCATATGATTCGCGTTCGTTACTTTGATAATTTGATATGTGGCTGGACTGGTGCTTGGGTGCTTCCCTTAGTGGGACAAACCTCCCAGTTAGGATTAACCTCTCTTGCAAGCATCCGTAACTACGAAATAGGAATTAAGATAAATCTAACCATAGCATTGAACATATGGATCCAAATCATCCCCTTACGAAGCAACACATGAACTAGGGTTTAAGCTTCTGTCACTCTATCAACCCATCATATACTTATTACTACCCAATGCCTTCCTCTAGCCCCAAACAATGGTGAAGTGTCATGTAGTCGACGTTCACATGACACCACTAGAGGAGAGAGAACATATAACTTATCAAAATATAGAACGAATACCAAATTCACATGATTAATTAAAAAAGATTTATCCCATCTCCTCAAGAACAAACATAACTACTCACAAAGAATATTAATATTCATGATCAGAGGAGTATTAATAATCATTAAGGATATAAACATATGATATTCCACCAAATAAACCAACTAGCATCAACTACAAGGAGTAATCAACACTACTAGCAACCCACAGGTACCAATCTGAGGTTTTGAGACAAAGATCGGATACAAGAGGTGAACTAGGGTTTGGAGAGGGAGATGGTGTTGATGAAGATGTTGATGGAGATTGACCCCCTCTCAATGAGAGGATCGTTGATGATGACGACGGCTTTGGTTTCTCCCTCCGGGAGGGAAGTTTCCCCGACATCGCTCCACCAGAGCTCTAGATTGGTTCTGTCGAAGTTCCACCTCGAGACGGTGGCGTCGCGTCCTGAAATGTCTGATATGTTTTTTTCCAGGTCAAAACCCTTCATATAGGAGAAGATGGGTGCCGGAGGCGTGCTAGGGAGCCCACAAGCCTTCAGGGCGCGACTATGGGGGTAGGCCGCGCCCCCTAGGCTTGTGGCTTCTTGGTGGGTCCCCTGCAGTACTTCTTTCGCCCATTAATTTTTATATATTTCAAATTAGTTCTCCGTAACTTTTCAAGACTTCTGGAGCTGTGTAGAATAGGTCTCTCAGATTTTCTCCTTTTCAAGTCCATAATTCAAGCTGCTGGCATTCTCCCTCTTCATGGAAATCTTGTAAAATAAGAGAGAAAAGGCATAAGTATTGTACCATAATGTGTAATAACATCCCATAATGCAATAAATAATGATATGAAAGCATGATGCAAAACGGACGTATCAAATCCCCTAAGCTTAGACCTCGCTTGTCCTCAAGCGAAAGCCAAGATAAATAAATATGCCCACATGTTTAGAGATAGAGGTGTCAATAAAATAAAATACAGACAAGAGGGCATCATGATTATCTTTAGAACAACAATACATATTGACATAGAGTATCTTATACTGAAGTAACAATTCATTCACAAGGTATAGTATGAATCAAGAACTCTATTGTGAACTAACAAACTATGATTTTAGTCATTGAGGCAATTCCAATTTATCGCAACGTAGGAAAGAGTTAATATAAGAGCTTGTAAAGAAAATCCACATACTCAATCATCTTAGAGTCTTTCATAATTGCTAACACTCACGCGGTACCTATGAGGTCAAAGCTTCAATCGGACACAGAGAAAGATCGGGGCTTTTAGTTTCGCCTCCCAACTATTTACCTCAAGGGTAATGTCAACAATAATAACTCATGATCACCCACATCCGAGTGGATATATTTGTCTAGATCATTCCCCAACACATGACGCTTGCGAAAAGATAAAGGCGAAATAAAGGAAATGGTGAAAATCACCACGACTCTTTCACAAATGTAAGTACTAGAAAGTAAAAATAACAGATAGGCCCTTCGAAGAGGGAAGCAGAGGTTGTCATGCACTTTTATAGTTGGGTGCACAATCTATTAGTGCAAAAGAACGTCACTTTATATTGCCCTTTGTGATAAAGAACTTTATTATGCGGTCCGTCGCTTTTTATCTTCTATATCACAAGTTCGTATAAAGTTTATTTTCCTCGCACCAATAAACCCAACATATTTAAGGAGCAACTTTTTTATTGCTTGCGTCGATGACAACTTACTTGAAGGATCTTACTCAATCCATAGGTTGTTATGGTGGACTCTTCAAGGCAAAACTGGGTTAAAGGTTTTTGGATGCACAAGTAGTATCTCTACTTGGCGCAGGAGTTGGAAGCAAGCGACACATGTTGAGGGATCTATAACCATATAACTTCTATTCGGAATTAAACAATCATAACTCATTATGTTGTCTTCCTTGTCCAACATCAACCTTCTGGCATACGATATTTTAATGAGTGCTCACAATCACAAAAGATGTCTAAGAGAATATATTTTTATGTGAACCTCTTTTTCTTTATTACTTCCTTTTAATTGCAACAATGACCAATAGCTTTGTTTGTCAGCTCACAACAAGTTTCAATCAATATAATTTTTATATGTGAAGTCATCACCTCCCATAAGATCATTATGTATGCTCTATTGCTTTTATTCTATACTTCTTTCTATTGTTTTCTCGTGATCATAGCAAGCAAGCAAAGCCCTCAACTCAAAACTAGTCCTTATTATATAACTCTCGGACTTGCTTACATAGGGGGAACAAAAAGGAAGCTCACAACTAGATCACACTAAAATTTATTCTACTAGATCAAGATATAACTAAAAGGATCGAACGAAAAGAAAAAGAAACAAAAAAGTAAAAAGGTGTGAAGGTGATACGCTATCGTAGCACATCCCCCAAGCTTGGCACAAGCCAAGGGGAGTGCTCATACCCATGTGTTCAGTTGTCTTCCTTCAGAGGTGGTGATGTTTGAGTTGCTAGTGAGGTTGAAAGCTTATTGAGTTTCCACTTAAGCATGAAATTTTGTTCCCTCAGATCGTCTACTTCCAGATCGAGCCTCAATATCCTGCAAAAACTTCACCCTTATTGAGTTGACATAATTCACCCTTGCTCTCCTGCAAAAAATGATAAGGGATAAATAGCACCTTGGGTTTTCTCCTTGTATTTGGAATGCTCGACTTCTTGAACTCCACATGCATATCTTCGGGTCGAGGCAAGGGAATCTCCTCCTCGTCCGAGCTTTCTTCCGCATGCTTGCATGTCTTCCGTTCCTCCTCCAAGCACAATCCATAGGGATCTACTTCCCCGTATAGCTTGGGATTGGCAAGATAATGTGATACATAGCTCTCCCCATCGGAATCTTGGGACGACATCTTACTCTAAATCTGCTGCAAAAACAACTCAAAACGCAAACATGAGATATTGTCGAGATACGGAGGTCAAAACCCTCGAGAGATTATAAAATAATTTTTTGACCTGAAGGAGTATTCCACAAGAAAACAGAGTCCGGAGGGTGCATGGGGTGGCCACAAGCCTGCAGAGCGCGGCGAGGGGGGTAGGTCGCGCCCCCCGGGATTGTCGCCTCCTCGTGCACGCTTCATACTGCCTTAAATTTTCCTAATTTTCTAAATATTCCAAAATTGGTAAAAATTGCCATTGAAAACGTTTTGGAGTCGGTTTCCTTACCGTAGCACATACCTATTCCTTTTTGGAGTCCGATACGTTCTGATAGGTCTCCCTAATGTACTCTTCCGCAGTTATGGTATTGATAATAGTAGTTTCAGCATTTATGGGAGTACCTGAGATATGATGTTTGATTCTTTGCCCATTTACCACCTTCGGGTTTGTGCCTACGGTGTTGTTGATCTTGATGGCACCGGAACGATACACTTCCTCGATAATGTAATGCCCTTCCCATTTAGAGAAAGTTGTATATCAGGACATGACCACCTACAATAAATTCACGCCTTTGTATCCTTCTATCATGCCATCTCTTAACTTTTTTCTTTAAACAACATGGCATTCTCATAGGCCTGAGTTCTCCATTCATCAAGTGAGCTAATGTCAAATAACCTATTTTCACCACCAAGTTTGAAATCATAGTTAAGCTGTTTAATTGCCCAATAGGATTTATGTTCTAGCTGTAGAGGTAAGTGACATGCTTTACCATAAACCATTTTATAAGGAGACATACCCATAGGGTTTTTGTAAGTGATTCTATAAGCCCATAATGCATCATCAAGTTTCTTATACCAATTCTTTCTAGATCTATTAACGGTCTTTTGCAAGATCAATTTTATTTCTCTATTGCTCAATTCTACTTGCTCACTATATTGAGGATGATAAGGAGATGCAACTCTATGATTAACATCATATCTAGCAAGCAATTTACGGAAAGCACCATGAATAAAGTGTGAAGCACCATCAGTCATTAAATATCTAGGGACTCAAAATCTAGGGAAAATAACTTCTTTCAGCATTTTAATAGAAGTTTTGTGATCAACACAAGTAGTTTGAATAGCTTCTACCCACTTAGTAACATAATCAACAACAACTGAAATATGATTATACCCGTTGGATTTTGGAAAAGGTCCCATATAATCAAAACCCCAAACATCAAATGGTTCAATAACTAAAGAGTAATTCATAGGCATTTCCTGACGTCTACTAATATTACCTATTCTTTGACATTCATCACAAGACAAGACAATCTTACGAGCATCCTTGAAGAGAGTAGGACAATAAAAACCACATTGTAATACCTTGTGTGCAGTTCTAACTCCAGCATGGTGTCCTCCTTAGGCCTCAGAGTGACACTTATATATGATTTGTCCCTGTTCATGCTCAGGTACACAACATCTAATAATACCATCTACTCCTTTATAAAGGTGTGGATCGTCCCAAAAGTAATGTCTTAAATCATAGAAGAGTTTTTTATTTTGTTGGTATGTGAAACTAGAAGGTATAAATTTGGCGACAATGTAATTAGCATAATCAGCGTACCAAGGAGCATTGGGTGAAGCATTTATAACAGCTAGTTGTTTATCAGGAAAACTATCATCAATAGGTAGTGGGTCATCAAGGACATTTTCTAATCTAGACAAGTTATCTGCTACAGGGTTATCAGCGCCCTTTCTATCAATAATATGCAAATCAAATTCTTGTAGTAGAAGAACCCATCTAACAAGTCTAGGCTTAGCATCTTTCTTTTCCATAAGGTACTTAATAGCAGCGTGATCAGTGTGAACAACTACTTTGGAATCAACAATATAGGATCTAAACTTATCGCAAGCAAACACAAGTGCTAAAAATTCCTTTTCAGTGGTAGCGTAGTTTCTTTGAGCATTGTCTAGAGTTTTACTATCATAATGGATGACATTTAATTTCTTATCAACTCTTTATCCTACAATAACAACAATAACATAATCACTAGCATCACACATAATTTCAAAGGTAGGTTCCAATCAGGTAGTTGAACAACAGGTGCAGTTATCAAGGCTTTCTTGAGAATTTCAAATGCTTCTACACAATCATCATCGAAAACGAATGGAATATCCTTTTGCGAAAGATGAGTGAGAGGCTTAGAAATTATAGAGAAGTCTTTAATAAATCTCCTATAGAAACCAACATGACCAAGGAAACTTCTTATACCTTTAATATCTGTTGGACACGTCATTTTTTCGATAACATCAGCTTTAGCTTTATCAATTTAAATACCTCTTTCAGAGATTTTGTGTCCGAGGACGATGCCTTCATTAACCATAAAGTGGCACTTCTCCCAATTCAAGAAGAGATTAGTTTCTTTGCATCTCTGCAAAACTCGATCAAGGTTGGTCAAGCAATCATCAAAAGAAGTTCCATAAACAGAAAAATCATCCATGAAAAGCTCAACAATCTTTTCACAAAAGTCAGAGAATATAGCCATCATACATCTTTGAAAGGTAGCAGGTGCATTGCATAAACCAAAAGGCATACGTCTATAAGCAAAGGTAACTAAAGGGCAAGTAAAAGTGGTGTTATCGGGATCCTCTTTTGATAGAGGTATTTGAGAGAAACCAGAGTAACCATCTAGAAAGCAAAAATGTGTATGCTTGGATAAACTTTCTAGCATTTGATCAATAAAAGGTAGAGGATAATGATCTTTCCTAGTAGCTTTATTTAATTTCCTAAAATCAATTACCATTATATATCTTGTGACAATTCTTTGTGGGATTAATTCAACTTTGTCATTAGGAAAAACGGTAATACCTCCCTTTTTAGGGACACAATGAACGGGACTAACCCATCTACTATCATCAATATGATAAATTACACCTGCCTCCAGAAGCTTTAGTATTTCATTTCTTACCACTTCCTTCATTTTAGTATTTAATCATCGTTGGTGATCAACAATTGGTTTAGTATCTGGTTCCATATTGATTTTGTGCTGACATAGAGTGGGACTAATGCCCTTAAGATCATCAAGAGTATATCCAATAGCGGCACGGTGCTTCCTCGGAGTTTTCAATAATCTCTTTTCTTCATGCTCTAAATGGTTAGCACTAATAATAACAGGATATATCTCTTTTTCATCAAGATAAGCATACTTCAGAGTCTCAAGTAATTGTTTAAGCTCAAACATGGGATCATCCTTGGGTGGAGGAGAATCCCCGAGTATTTCAACAGGTAGGTTTTGTTTCAGAAAAGGCTGCTGATCAAAGAAAATCCTATCTATTTCATTCATTTCCTTCATATGCATAACATTTTCATGGTCTAGCAAATATTGTTCTAAGGGGTCGGTAGGAGGCACATCAATAGAAGAGAGACCAATTATTTCATCCTTACTAGGCAGTTCTTTGTCATGGGGTTGTCTACGAAATTTAGAGAAATTGAACTCATGAGATGCATCCCCAAAACTTACAATGGCCGATTTTTTTCATAATCAATGTTGGCATTA
Organism: Hordeum vulgare subsp. vulgare; assembly: GCF_904849725.1. Classification (NCBI taxonomy): domain Eukaryota; kingdom Viridiplantae; phylum Streptophyta; class Magnoliopsida; order Poales; family Poaceae; genus Hordeum; species Hordeum vulgare. Next base: position 401,612,104 of record NC_058519.1, on the reverse strand, counting down.
ACAGTATTCAAGAAAGGTCTACCGAATATAATGGGACAACAATCATCTTGTGGGGAACCAAGAACAAGAAAACCAGTAGGGTACTTTATTTTCCAACACAAGAATTCAACATCTCTAACAATCCCAATTAGTGAAATAGTATCTCTATTAGCTAGCTTGATGGTAACATCAATTTCTTCTAATTCGGCTGGTGCAATATCATTCATAATTTCTTGGTATAAGGTAAAGGTAATTGCACTCACACTAGCACCCACATCACATAAGCCATGATAACAATGATCTCCTATTTTAACAGAAACAACAGGCATGCCAACAACAGGTCTATGTTTACCCTTAGTATCAGGTCTAGCAATTCTAGCGGCTTCATCACAGAAGTGAATGACATGCTCATCAATATTATCAACCAAGAGATCTTTGACCATAGCAATATTAGGTTCTACTTTAATTTTCTCAAGAGGTATAGGTGTTCTAGTACAACTCTTATGAACCATAGTTGAAGCTTTACCATGTTCCTTTATCCTAGCAGGAAATGGTGGTTTCTCAATATAAGAAGTAGGAATAACAGGATCAGGATTATAAATAATAGTTTCTTCTTCAACTTTAATAGGTTCTACCACTTTAACTTCAATGGGCGGATTATATTTAAACCACTTCTCCTGGGGGAGATCAACATGAGTAGCAAAATATTCACAAAATGAATCTACCACCTCACAGTCAAGTCCATATTTAGTGCTAAAATCACGAAAAGCATTAGTTTCTATAAATGATTTAACACAATCAAACTTAAGGCTCATACCCGACTCATTACCTTCGTCGAGTTCCCAATCTTCAGAGTTTCGTTTAATTCTTTCCAATAAGTCCCATTTGAATTCAATATATTTCTTCACAAAAGAACCAACACAAGAAGTGTCGAGCATGGCTTGATCATTACGAGAGAGCCGAGCATAAAAATTCTGAATAATAATTTCTCTCGGTAGCTCATGAATGGGGCATGAATATAGCATTGACTTAAGCCTCCCCAAGCTTGATCGATTCTTTCTCCTTCACGCGGCAGAAAAAATATAAATAAAATTCTGATCACAATGAACCAGATGCATAGGATAAAACTTCTGATGAAATTCCAATTTCAATCGGTTGTAGTTCCATGATCCAATATCATCACAAAGCCTATACCATGTCAACGCCTTTTCCTTCAAAGATAAAGGAAATACCTTCTTTTTGACATCATCCTCGGGCAGAACTCCAAGCTTAAATAATCCACAAACTTCATCCACATAGATTAGGTGCAAATCAAGATGTAGTGTTCCATCTCCTGCATAAGGATTAGCTAGCAGTCTTTTTATCATACCCGAAGGAATTTCATAAAAAATATTTTCAGTAGGTGCATGAGGTTAAGGAGCATCTATTTGTGCTTCCGGTCGGGGCGAAGATACCCCGAACAAGCTGCTCAAAGGATTGATTTCCATAGGGACAACTGACAGTAAATTTCAGCACATTATATAAAATTTTCCTTACCAAGTTCCACTAACCAAAGGTGATTCACTCCCCGGCAACGGCGCTAGAAAAGATTCTTGATGACCCACAAGTGTAGGGGATCTATGGTAGTCCTTTCGATAAGTAAGAGTGTTGAATCCAACAATGTAACATCCCAAATTTCGGAATGTTAATATAATTATTAGATTGATTGTTTGTTTGTTTGAGTGATTGAAACTAGAGAGAAATTTGAAAATTTTCTAAACTTTTTGAATGAGAGGGAATAAAATGACTTTCCCCTTTATCTGGTGAATTCAAATTCATCCACTAAAAATCAGTGAGAGAAGATAACATGATTTCTTCAACTATAAAGATTTAGAAAGGGTGGATTTGAAAACTAATAAAAGATTTCATGTATGGATTTCATTTTCATAGTTGATCTTATTGCTATTTCAAGGTTTAATTGGAGTCATATATTAAAAATATGAGAGGAGGAACATGACCCTCCAAACTAGGGGGCATTTTTTTGAAAGATATTTGAACCCTAAAACTTAGGGGGTCATTTGAAAAATATTTGCAAAAGGAAAATAAAATCCTTTAGGTATTTTCTGAAAAATATTTTTTCGAAGTATTTATTTTTGTCGTGGAAAAATGTTAAACAAATTCTATATTTTCTGCTGATAATTTTGGTATATAACATGCCCATATTTGGAATTATTTTGATGCCTCAAATCTTCCTTTTTCCTTCCTGTTTTTAATTAAAAGGAAAATCTTCCTATATGAGGAAAAATAGCCACATGCCCGATAGGAAGGTTTTGGCCCGATCCCCTTTCTTCTTCCCCACATCACCTCCTTCCTTCTACGTTCCAGGAACTTCCCATCCATGGCGGGCGCACCAGATCCACCGCGATCTCCCCCCCCCCTTGGCTCTTGGAGCACGCCTGAGGCCGCCTATAAAACCCTCAGCGCCTCCTCTCTCAATTTTTCCCTTTCCCCAACCCAATCTCCCCTGTCGCGTCGCCCCGGCCAAACCTCGCCGGAGCCGAACTCCGGGAGCTTGATGCCACCCCTGTCGCGCCACCCCACTACTCCTGCCGCCGCAAGGAACCTCCCCCACCCCACCGCACCCCGTTTCCCCCCAAACCCCGCCGCACCTCCCTCCACCTCGCCCCTGCAGGACCCCCTCGCCGGAGCCCCTGCCCTGGACGAGCCAGAAGCTCTCTCCAAGAGCTCTCCATTCCCCCCCCCCGCAGGAGCATGCAACCCCCTCCCAGGAGTTGGATCCCCCTCCTCCACCACCCCCACCACCGCCAGTGACCCCCCCTACGCCGGAGCTATCCCACCACGCCGCCCCACCTCAGCTGGCCATCGCCGAAGCCTTCTCTGTCAACAGTAAGCTCTTTCTCTTCCTCTCTTCTCTATTTTTTCTTTACCACCGTTAGATCGTGAACCAACGCATAACTCTTCGGTTCTTTCAAAAGAACTGGCGGTTGTTTTTATTTAATTAGTTAGCCGACGTGGTTTGTTTAGTTTGCGAGCGTCCGCTGTTTAGCACCGCAGCGCACACCCAACTAGCCACTCAGGACGCGCCACGTGGACCCCTGTTCGCTAGGTTAGATTTTTCTTTTCGGTTTTTAGTTTTAAAAACAGAACTAGTTCTGTTTTTATTTCCTTTATAACTTTTATTCTAGAGATCCAATAAAGTTGATTCTGTTTGTAGTAGACCACAATTTTCTTGTATTTTCCGAAAACATATTATCTGCCTATGTTTGAAATTACAAAATTTGAACTAGAACAGATTTAGTTTAAATCTTGTTTTTCTTATTCTCAGAGTTTAAAAATAGTTTTTAAATTAATTCTTTTTGCTACCGTTCCTATTGATCATATCTTTCAGTAATTTAAGTTTCAATTTTTTTTAAATATTTTTACTTGGGGTTTTTACCAAAACATATTCTGTTTTAGTTCTTTTAGGATTACGGTTATTTCTTTTTCTATAATTGTTTTTAAAAGATTTTCTATTATATTTGAGAAAGTTTATATTTAGTTTTCTGTTAGATAACAATAGGTTTTCAACAAAAACAAAATTTTATTTTGATTTGTTATCATGAAATCAATTCTAGTTCTCTAATAACTTGCAAATTATTTCCCTACTAGTTTACTCCCATTTGAAAATACTTTCAAATGGTTTTATGAAAAATACTTTATTTTATCTTAGTTAAATTTATATTTTTTCTTTGTTATTTTACTATTTTAGTGTTTTATTTTTCAGTTAGAACAAAAACTATTTAGTGTTTGATGTAGTAGAAGACTCCCTAGTTTTCTTTGAAGTTTCCTTTGGATTCTTATTCGCTCTCTCTTATTGATTTTGATTGCATCAACTTTTATTGTTGTTTGTTATTTGATTGCTAGAATGATTTCTAGTGTGAGTGTTTATGTGACTACTATGTTTGCTTATATAGATTTCATCGGAGAGTGACGAATAGTTCTATCAAGTTATTTCTCGAGAAAGATAATTCTTCTTCATCAAGCTCACGAGGCAAGTCACGTTGATCATATTATTACCTATGTTTTATATGCATTGTAGTTCTACCTTTCTTTATCCAATTGTATGGAAAGTAGGTACTTGGAAATTTTGGATCTTGATGTAGTATCATGTGGTAGGCACCCACCCCCTTGTTACTTTGGCCGGGACGTTATTATGATATGCTTCTAGTAGACAGGGTTTTGGTTGAGTGTTTACCATGAGTGTTGTGAGAACTTAATAATCAAGACTTGAAGACTCCAAGACTTGCAAGACCTCAAAACAAAATGTACCTCTAGGTGAAGGACGGTTTAGATGGGCTCCCTGGAGAAACCAGTGGACGACCCGGGATGCATGGGGAAGCGCCATGACATCTTTGGGAAAGCTTCACCCAGGCTCAAAGAGAAGGACGGATATTTTCAAGACCCAAGGCTTACCTGCATAGCCACAAGTCATTATGGGATCTGGCTTGGTTGCATAACGTGGTGACTCTGGACAAGCGGTGCTATGAGATGTAGAAGAACGGTAGGATTGGATGGGCATCGACAGAGGATCAGAGGAACCCGTTGAAAGACCATGTTTTGATCATCCGGTCTTCAAACACCCGGAAATGCGAGGACATACACGGAGGCAATCAAATCTTTTGGGGAACGTGTGCAAAACTCTGCAGAGTACACAAACCTAATCGATTAGCCGTGTCCACAATCATGGACAACTTGAGCCGAAGGAACTGAAATTATCAGGAATTCTCAACACCATTTATTATTGATGTGGGTAATATTTATAACTTGGGTATGAGAAATGGTTGGTGGAAACTTTCTCATTAACAACCAACAATTTAGTAAATTTTTCTTTTACCTCTCTCTTGTTGTAGGAAAAATTCGATTTACGCAAAACTTAAACTACAACCCCACCTGCCATATATGCATATAGTATAGATGATATTTTCACCTCTATCTTTTGTGACTTGCCGGCATATTCAATATGCTGACCTACACGGCTGCAATGTCTTATGTTGCAGATATTTTTCTTCGACGAGTAAGAGTACGATTCAGGGTTACGGTCTGCACTCAACCTGCCGTTGATGTTTATTAGGACTCAACTCCCTTAACTGTTTCTGCTGAGACTTCGAAGTATATATCAGTTTTACGTTATTTACATGTTATTGCACTTTGATATATACATTGATGTACTGTGTGTGCCATCATACTGATTCAGGGATGGCATAGATACACAGAGGCTTGACTCGTTTTGAGTCGGGTCGCTACAAACGAGGAGCAGAAGGAAATGACAAGCGGTTTTTAGTAAGGTATTTTGTGCAAGCAGTGAAATTATCGGTGACAGATAGTTTTGTGATAAGGTAATTTGTAACGGTTAACAAATAACAATTGTAACTAAGGTGTAGTAAGGTGGACTAATCCTTTTTGTAGCAAAGGACAAGCATGGACAAACTCTTATATAAAGAAAAGCGCTCGCGAGGACACATGTGTATTTATGTCAAGCTAGTTTTCATCATGCTCATATCATTGCATTCGTTAATATGATAATTTGATATGTGGGTGGACAGGTGCTTGGGTGCTGCCCTTACTTGGACAAACCTCCCACTTATGATTAACATCTCTCTCAAGCAACCACAACTACGAAATAGGAATTAGGATAAATCTAATAGTAGCATTAAACATATGGATCCAAATCAGCCCCTTACGAAGCAATGCATAAACTAGGGTTTAACCTTCTGTCACTCTAGCAACCCATCATCTACTCAGTACTTACCAATGCCTTCCTCTAGGACCAAACAATGGTGAAGTGTCATGTAGTCGACGTTCACAGGACACCATTAGAGGAGAGACAACATATAACTTATCAAAAATATCGAACGAATACCAAATTCACATGATTACTTAAAACAAGATTTATCCCATGTCCTCAAGACCAAACGTAACTACTCACAAAGCATATTAATATTCATGATCAGAGGGGTATTAATAAACATTAAGGATCTAAACATAAGATCTGCCATCAAATAAACCCTCTAGCATCAACTACAAGGAGTAATCAACACTACTAGCAACCCATAGATACCAATCTGAGGTTTTGAGACAAAGATCGGATACAAGAGATGAACTAGGGTTTAGAGAGGAGATGGTGCTGATGAAGATGTTGATGGAGATTGACCCCCTCTCGATGAGAGGATTGTTGGTGATGACGATGGCTTCGATTTCCCCCTCCGGAAGGGAAGTTTCCTCGGCGGAATTGCTCTGCCGGAGCTCTTGATTGGTTCTGTCGTAGTTCCGCCTCGACACAGTGGCGTCGTATCCCAAAAGGTCTGATATGATTTTTTCCAGGTCAAAACCCTTCATATAGGAGAAGATGGGCGCCAAAGGCCTGCCAGGGAGCCCACAAGCCTGCAGGGCGCGACCAGGGGGTAGGCAGCGCGCCATGGGCTTGTGGCTTCCTCATGGGTCCCCTCTGGTACTTCTTTCGCCCATTATTTTTTATATATTCCAAAACAGTTCTCTGTAACTTTTCAGGACTTTTGGAGCTGTGTAGAATAGGTCTCTTAGATTTGCTCCTTTTCTAGTCCAGAATTCCAGCTGCCCGTATTCTCCCTCTTCATGTAAATCTTGTAAAATAAGAGAGAAAATGTATAAGTATTGTACAATAATGTGTAATAACAGCCCATAATGCAACAAATAATGATATAAAAGCATGATACAAAACACACGTATCACTCCCAAGCGGCGGTTCCGGATCGCGGGTGGAGGCGCGTCGAGCACGTGCAGCTCATTGTCATCATCCGTCCAGTCTCTGACAGACCCCTCGGGAGGGGGGCGGCATGAAGACACTCCATCATCGGGTGGGGCACTGGACGGCTCGTCCGCTTCGTCGCCCTCGTCCACTTCACGTTGGGGCCACCCCCGTCTGACTCGTAGTGCGTTGCCCCTGTTGGGACGCTTCCGCTTAGGGCCGGCTTGAGGAGCCGACGTCTCGCCCTCCATGCTTGCTACCAACTTGTTGTTGGAGTGCGAATCCATCTGATCCGCCTTGCGCTTGTTGTTGTTTTGGCCGCCTCGACCGTCTCCAGCCGGCTTGGGAGTAGTCGGCGTGGGGACAGCCTTGTCCAAGGCGGTCACCTTGACGCGCATCGCCGAGTCGGCCATGGCATACTTGTCCGCCTTGGCCATGAGCACCGCCGGAGAGGTGGGCTCGGAGCACATGAGCTTGTGCTTGAGGAGGGTGCCGTATCGGCAACCGTCGATGAAGTACTGGATGGCATGTACCTCATGCACCCCCTCACAGGGGTTGCGAAGCTCCGTCCACCGAGTGACGTAGTCGCAAAGGGGTTCATCGAGCCTCTGGACGCACATGGCCAGCTCTCGAGGTCGGCCAGGACGGTTGTAGGTGCTAGTGAAGTTGCGGACGAACGCCTCCTCGAAGTCCACCCAGTACTTGACGCTGCTGGCTAGAAGGCTGTTAAGCCAAGTCCGAGCCGAGCCGACCAACATGAGTGGCACGTAGCGGACTGCTACGCGCTTGTTGCCCCTGGCAATGCTAACGGCTGTGGTGTAGTCGATCAGCCAGTCCTCTGGCTTGGCAGTGCCATTGTACTTGGGCGTGTCCCGAGGCAAGGTGAAGCCTCGGGGGAATGGCTCCCCTTGGATCCGGGGGCCGAAGCAGGCCGGACCGATGGGACCGTCCTCCTCTAGGAGGGCTGACTGGGCCAGGGTGATGAGACGCCTGCGGGCGTCCTGGTCACCCTGGGGAATGCGAGCGCTGATCTGAGCAGTGAGAGGAGAGGCACCTCGTGAACCAGAGACATGGGTCCTCCTCGGGCGAGGAACCTCACACGTTGAATCACTCTCGTCGCCTCCGCGACGCCTGCTCGAAGTGTGCTCGCTCTGGCGCTGAGAGCACCGGTCCTGACTCCCCTCGCCCCTCCGACCAGAGGTATGATGTGAGGAAGATCCCTTCGCGTGGTGTTGACCGCTAGGGTTGCGGCATGCTCCGGGGTTGGGTCCCGGAGACTCTGACTGGGCCTGACCAGGGTCAAGCCGAGTCTGCTGTTCGTTGGCAGCGTCAAGGCAATCCTTGACCCGCTTCTTCTCGAAGGCGTGCTCCTCACCCTCCAAGCTTGTCATTTCTTCCATGGCCGGCTGCGCCACTCCCAAGTTGGCCGCAGGTGTCTGGTAGGTGGGCTAGTTGCTTCCTAAGATCTCAGCAATGAACCGGCCGCGGCCGCAGACCGATCCAAGCCGGCTAGGGGCCTCGGAAATTGGAGTGAGGCCGTATGCGGAGTTATACTCGTGCAGCGTGGCCTCCATCCGACGCTTTGCCGAGGCGACGGCAATGCCCTCCTCCAAGATATGCTTGCGAGCCTCCTCCAGTGAGGCTCGGGAATCGTTAGGGTTTGCGGAAGCGGCGATGGGTGTCTTCAGGCTGGTGAGAGTGTCCTGAAGAGTGTCAGCGATGACAGCAGCAGGCTCACCAGTGTCTGCTGACGCCTTGCCATGAGCCGTACTGGTGCCAGCGCTGATAACCATCTCCTCCACGATGTTGGAGACGGCGGCGACATGGTACGGGGTGAAGAACCCCACCGACGGCGGAGGGCCGTCGAAGACGAGTACATTGTTGGGGTACACGTTGTGTGTAGGCGTCTCAGCGATAGAGAGCCTGCTAAAGCTGGCGCATAGCGCCTCAACGTCGAAGTCCTTGCCGAAGTAGCGAGGGCCGTTGTTGAGACACATGTCGCTAAAGAGAACGCTAAGGTTCTCCACAGCAGCGACGACGATGCTAGGAAGCGCCTCATCATCGGAATCTTCATCCGAATCTGCATGGCGGACGGGGACGTCGATCATCATTGGTGTTGCCTCATCGAAAGCGGGCGCCACGGGCATGCAGATCGATCCGGACGCGATGCATCCGGTGGTGTAGGTGCGGGGCCCCGCCCAGCGCGTAAAGCGAGCCAATGTCGCGATCGGACCCATGGTGGGCGCCAAATGTCGGTGAATACTCACAACATATGCCATAGGAAGGCTAAAGCCGGTGAGAACCGAAGGGACAACGGAGGGCGCTAGGGACGAGGTTGGTAAAGCATGGAGCGCACGATGTACCCAGGTTCAGGGCTCTCCGTAGAGATAAGACCCCTAGTCCTGCTGGAGTGTATGATGTATATGGATGGATTAGAAGGTTGCTCCTGGAGCTGTGTTGAGGAGGAGGAAGAGGGGCGCAGCCGGCTCGTCTCTGCCTCTCTCTATGTGGTTGGTGGGTGTGAAGTGTTGTTTGACCGACCCTCTTCATTAAGGGTGACGGGGGGTTTTATAGACGAACCCACCGGCCTACAATATGGATAAACGGTACAAGAGTGGGACCCGGCTGGCAGCCTCGCCGGCTGACCAGGGGGCCCCCGAGGGTCTTGTCTTTTCGCTTGAGGGGCCCGCCGGCTGCATGGTCTTGTCTGGTGGTGGGACCCGCCGGCTGGCCAATGAGGCTCTCGCGTAAGGTTCATGTCGAGCACGCGCTGTATGTCAAGCGTCGTCCAGCGAGATTCATAATGGGCAGATAGTACGACGGCCTCCACTGTTCCCCACGCCGAGTGCAGTAATGGAGTGGGAGTTTGACGGTCCGACACTATGCTAGGTGACGGATGCTACGTCAACAAAAGTCGTTCCCCGGCAGTGGTACCAGAGATTCTTGTGTCGTCTCTTGAGCTTGCATTGGTTTTTCCCTTGAAGAGGAAAGGTGATGCAGCAGAGGAGCAGTAAGTATTTCCCTTAGTTTGAGAACCAAGGTATCGATCCAGTAGGAGGGTCTCGTCAAGTCCAGAGTACTTGTCGAGCAATTGATAGAGGCTTCTCCCAGTAGGAGTGTTCACTAGAGGCTTCTCCCAAAATAGCAAATATCACGGTGAGTAAAAAAATTACTGTCGAGCAATTGATAGAACCGCTCAAAGTCATGAAGATATCTAAGGCAATGATCATACATATAGGCATCACGTCTGAGACAAGCAGACCGATACTTTCTGCATCTACTACTATTAATCCACACATCGACCGCTATCCAGCATGCATCTAGTGTATTGAGTTCATGACGAACAGAGTAACGCCTTAAGCAAGATGACATGATGTAGAGGGATAATCTCAAACCAATGATGAAAACCCCATCTTTTTACCCTTGATGGAAACAACACGATGCGTGCCTCGCTACCCCTTCTGTCACTGGGTGAGGTCACCGCACGGTATGAACCCAAAACCAAGCACTTGTGCCATTGCAAGAATCATAGATCTAGTTGGCCAAAAAAAACCCACAACTCGAAGAGAATTATAAGGATATGAAATCATGCATAAGAGAGATCAGAAGAAACTCAAATAAGATTCATAGATAATCTGATCATAAATCCACAATTCACCGGATCTCGACAAACACACCGCAAAAGAAGATTACATCGGATAGATCTCCATGAAGATCATGGAGAACTTTGTATTGAATATCCAAGAGAGAGAAGAAGCCATCTAGTTACTAGCTATGGACCCGTAGGTCTATGGTGAAATACTCACGCATCATCGGAGAGGTCATGGTGTTGATGAAGAAGCCTTCCATATCCAAATCCCCCCTCCGGCAGGGCACCAGAACATGCCCCAGCTGGGATCTTGCGGAGACAGAAGCTTGCGGCGGCGGAAAAGTACTTTCGATGATCTCCTGATTTTTTTGGGATTTTTAGGGAATATATAGGCGCAACTCCTATGGCAAAGGAGGTCCAGGGGGGCCACAAGATTGAGGGCTGCGGCCTCCCCCCTGGCCGCGGGGTGGGGGCTTGTGGGGCCCCTGGGTTCCCCTGCCTTGGCTCTCAAGTCTCCTGATCTTCTTCCGTTACGGAAAAAATCTTGTCGGGGATTTTATTCCGTTTGGACTCCGTTTCAAAATCTCCTCTGAAAGGGGTCAAAAACATGGAAAAAACAGGAACTGACACTTGGCACTGAGTTAATATGTTAGTCCCAAAAAATATATAAAAGTTATGCAAAACATCCAAAGTTTGACAAGATAATAGCATGAAACCATCAAAAATTATAGATACATTGGAGACGTATCAAGCATCCCCAAGCTTAACTCCTGCTCGTCCTCTAGTACGGAAGTGATAAAGAATGAATTTTTGATGTGGAATGCTACCTAGCATAGTTGTCCTTTGCAACTTCTTTCACGTGACATGAATGTTCAGATCCGTAAGATCCGAAACAATAGTTTGCTATTGACATGAAAACAATAATACTTCAAGCAAACTAGCAAGGTAATCATGAACTTTCAAAATAACAAGGCCAAGGAAAGTTATCCCTACAAAATCATATAGTCTGGCTATGCTCCATCATCATCATCACACAGCTAATGTAAATCATGCACAACCCCGTTATTGGCCAAGTAATTGTTTCGCACTCTTACTTTCTCAAACTTTTTATAACTATCACGCAATACATGAGCGTGAGCCCTGGATATAACATTATAAGTGGAATAGAGTGTGGTGGTGGTTGTGAGACAAAAAAGGAGGAGATGGTCACATTGACTCGGCTTATCAAAGGGCTATGGAGATGCCCATTAATAGATATCAATGTGAATGAGTAGGGATTGCCATACAAGAGATGCACTTGAGCTATAAGTATGTGAAAGCTCAAAAGGAGAACTAGTGGGTGTGCATCCAACTTGCTTGCTCACGAAGACCTAGGGCAATTTTGAGGAAGCCCATCATTGGAATATACAAGCCAAGTTATATAATGAAGATTCCCACTAGCATATGGTAGTGACAAAGCAAGAAGCTCTCAATCATGAAGAACATGGTGCTATTATGAAGCACAAGTGTGGAAGAAGATAGTAGCATTGTCCCTTCTCTCTTTTTCTCTCTTTTTTTCATTTGGGATGTTAGGCCTCTTTTTTTGATTTTTGGTTCTTTGGGCTCTTTTTTTTATTTCCTCACATGGGACAATGCTCTAATAATGATGATCATCAAACTTTTATTTACTCACAGTTCAAAGCTCAAAATGATGATGACTCTATACGAAATGCCTCCGGCAGTGTACCAGGATGTACAACGATCTAGCATGGCATATGATGTTGAAACATCTCGCTAGCTATCTTACGATCATGCAATGGCAATATGAGAGTGACGGCACAAGTCATGAGACGGAACGGTGGGAGTTGCATGGCAATATATCTCGGAATGGCTATGAAAATGCCATAGTAGGTAGGTATGGTCGCTATTTTGAGGAAGGCATATGGTGGGTTTGTGCACCGGGGAGAATTGCGCGGCACTAAAGAGGCTAGCAATGATGGAAGGTGAAAGTGCATCTATACCATCGACTCACATTAGTCATGAAGAACTCACATACTTGTTGCGAAAGTTTTTATTAGTAATCGAAACAAAGTGCTAAACGCATACTCCTAGGGGAAGGGTTGGTAGGTGTTAACCATCGCGCGATGTCGACCTCAACACAAAGGATGACAATCAACAGATCAATTATGCTCTGACTTCCTAACATAGCGGTTCACCATACGTGCATGCTACAGGAATCACTAACTTCAACACAAGTATTTCTAGATTCACAACACCCTACTAACATAACTCTTAATATTACCGAATCCACATCTCAAAACTAACTGAGAGGAATCAAGACTTCTCTTTCTACTCAATGCACATGAAGATGGAGGTTTTTGTATCCTCTTTGGGTACCTATCACATTTGGGACTACTTTCATAGCATAAGCCAACTACCAAGTCACGCACCGCCATGCTCTAAAAGATATAAGTGAAGCCCATAGAGCAAAAGTATCTAGCTCAAAAGATATAAGTGAAGCACTATGAGCATTCTAGCAAAAATCACGATGAGTGGATGTATCTCTCTCTCAAAAAGGTGTGAAGCAAGGATGATTGTGACAAAAAAAAGACTCCCAATATACAAGACACTCCAAGGAAAACACATATCATGTGGTGAATAAAAATATAGCTCCAAGTAATGTTACCGATGGATTGAAGACGAAAGAGGGGATGCCTTCCCGGGGCATCCCCAAGATTAGGCTTTTTGGTGTCCTTGAATTTGGCTTGGGATGCCTTGGGCATCCCCAAGATTGAACTCTTTCCACTCCTTATCTCATCGTCCATGAGAACATCACCCAAAACTTGAAAACTTCACAACACAAAACTCAAACAGAAACTCGTGATAACATTAGCACAAGAAAACAAACTACCACTTCTTTTGGTACTGTAGAAAACTTGAATTCTATCTATATTGGTGTTGGGCTACTGTATTCTCACTTTTCCATGGCTAGTACCCCCCTATACTAACCATAGTTTCATCAAAACAAGCAACCAACTCAACAAAAACAGAATTTGTCAAAAACAGACCAGTCTGTAGCAATCTATATACTTCGTATACTTCTGGTACCTCAAAAAATCTGAACAATTACGACTGCCTGGTCAAAAGATATATCAACCAGCAGCAAAAAGAATCAACTCAAAAGCTCTTTCGTAATAAAAATGAAAAATCATCTCGTGAGCAAAAAGTTTCTGTCTTTTTCCAGCAGGATCAAACAACCATTACCAAGACTAGTCATAAAGGTTTTGCTTGGCTCAAACACAAAAAGAAACATAAAAACACAATCACAACAGAATTGTTATGGTGTGGACGCAAAAAAACAGAAAGAAAAAGATAAATTCATTCGGTTGCCTCCCAACAAGCGCTATTGTTTAACGCCCTTAGCTAGGCATAAAAGCGATAGAATCACGTATCGTCGTCTTTGGTGCTCAAACCATAAGTAGCATGATCACTTATCATCTTAAGGTTTTCATCTTTCTTGCTAGATGATTCGCCACTATTTTTGGGAACAAAAACAGATTTGGTGACCTTATTGTGGGCAAAATTTGGAGTATTCTGCACAGCGGCAAAAGCGGAACCCAAGTTAGTTATAACATCCTCTAGTTTGCCAATCCTAGCGGAATCATGACCTAATTTTTCGTTAACTCTAGGTTCCTTCTCCTTTAAATTTTTCAAAATCATTCCCACCTTGGATCTGTACTGAGTGATTTGATTGTGGATCTTTTTATCCAAATTCTCAATAAGTTCGATCGTAGCAACTTTATTTTCAATGACGTCCATCCTATGCATCACATGTTCTAGAGTTAAGGTAGTTCCGTTAACGTGAGTGGGGGTGAGCCTACCAAATTTATTACAGCTCCATAAGAATCAACGGTATGGCTACCCAAGAAATTTCCACCTACGATGGTGTCAAGAATATACCTATTCCAAGGAGAAACACCCACATAAAAACTGCGAAGCAGGACGGTAGTGGACTGCTTATGAGTAGATCTACTCTAAGCAAAAATTTATACACACACTCTCTCTCGTGTTCTTGCTCCCGACACTGAAATTTTTGATCTCTTTGCTTGAAATTCCTTTTTCGTAATTGTTTTGAGGGAATTGCTCGTTGGTATGTGACTCCTCCATTCCCGCAATTAGTTTTTGCCTTAGTGGTTTATATTGTGCTACTAAAAATAAGCTTACATGCTGAATTCTTTGAGTTCCAACTAGTATGAATGCTTGATATGGTCCCTATGTACCTATATGAGTAGTTGCTACCGATATTGCAATGTTTTACTAGTATAATTTTGTGGTCCAAAATTTTCATAATTTTTTGCTTAGGAAAATGAGTTTTTTTAAGAGGAGTTCTTGAAGGAAATGTACTTTGGTGAGTCGTCCAGCGGAAACTCTACACGACAGGCATATGCTCAGCCGAGTGCAAGGTTGACCATCATGGCTGACGCCAAATAATGTCGTTGGCCAAGTGATGAGTTCATGAGAGGTGCGGGTATTTAGGGGGAATTTGAACAATACATTTATAATACCGAGCTCACTGACTTGCTCACAGATAAATGCAACCACACTATGAGCTTACACGTTCATTCATGCAAATGTTTGAGTAACATCCTCATACTTCTAGTTTATTGTTTAATCTTTACGATAGTGCCGTAAATACGACTTTAGAACAATTTTGTGATGCATGCAAACTCACATATTGGGGCTCGCTAGAAAAACCATTAAAGCCTTTGTGTGGGAGAAGATAGAGGGGTAACGTAGGCTAGAATAAAGAGTACATAATTTCCCTCTATCCGCTACTTTGCATTGTTTAACGGGAAATGTATTGTGGGAAAGCAAGATTGTAGTGCATTGTGCGCTCCTGACTTTAGCATTATTTCACTGCAACAATGGGCATTAAACAATAATCTAGGGGCAATTGTTGCTCGGAGACTGCATATTAACGTGGGTAATGGTGACTTGTATGGAGGAATTTATGCTTCCCGCGTAGATGCAAAACTAGGAGTCTCCCCTCGATTTAATGACCATTTGCTGCCTGAAAAGTATCTATATTTTCAAGCCATGCGGCATCATGATTTTATTAAGGACAGTGCCCAGTGTTATGAGTATAACTTAATATTTGACAAATATAATCCTACCTATGTTACTTTGCCCGTGCCTACTCTATTTGATTTTCTAAAGAAAAAAAAGATATTATGTTTATGAGAGCGAAGCGTGAGAGCATACTGCAACTTTGGAGGCTGCTCGCTCGGCTAAGGAGGCAGCATGTGATGCTTCCACGAGCTATCACTTCGATTATTATCCATACCAATGATGGTGATCACCAAGCTAGGCTAACGCCTAAGCTTGGGGAGTATGTATTTCTCACCAACATTACATCCATTTTCACACACTTAATATGAATTGTCGGTGTTCATCCTCTTTCATTGTATATCCATGTTAGGTTTTATTATTTTTTTCTTATTGTGTGTTTGAGAAAAACTTTGAAAACCCAAAAATATTTCTCGTTTCTTTTCAGTTTATATTTCATCTTTAATTAGTTATAGTATTGAAAGAAAATCCAAAAATATTTCCTTTTCATGTTGGGAGCTTTCCCGTGTAAATAATTTTTCTTGTTTTTATTTTTCCCTTGTTTATTTTCTTTCTTCGAAAAACCAAAAACTCCAAAAATATTTCAATGTTTTTTTCTGAATCTCTTTTCCTTTTGTTGAGTCATTGAAAGGAGAAGACCATGATGAAAATGTTGAGTGGCTCTCATATGTATGAATGTTGATCTAACAAAAGAGCCAATATTAGCTCGTCTTCTCCTTTGTGTACAACTTCCTTGCAGATTCCAGCTTAGTCTCCGGCACACTTGTACTAATATAATTATGACATCATTCAGTTGTGCAAGTGAAAGGAAATAATGACAATATATAATGAAGTGATCATGGTAAAGGAAGCTGGTATGAACTCTTCTTGTTTTGATTTATTGTAAATATGTTGACCTCGTTCGATCTCGATTCCGTATATCATGGGTGAACATGTTTCTGATGACAATTAGAGATTATAATTTCTAATGACATGCTTAAATAGCTAGGAGTTGATAATGATTTATCTTATTTGTCAACATGCATTAAAATGGTTATGATGTGGTATGGTAGCAAGGTATTTCCTTCTGAGTAATTTGAGCGGCTTGACATGGACCATGTGCAAACATGTAGTTGATTGAAAACCAATGCAGCCTTCATGACACTTAAATTCAGAGTGTTCATATCCCACCCATTCTATTGTTCATGACATTTAAATTCAGAGGGTCCATGGAGAAGCAACCTTGTCTATTCCATCATGGCTTAAGTCCACAAAGGACTAGCCTCACTTGGGCTAGATCTTCATGAAATCGGCGATCTCCTTGCCCTTACAAACTTCTTGGTACAACTCCTCACAAAGTCGGAGGATCCCAAGCGACACCTAACCAATCTAGGAGACAACACTCTCCAAAAGGTAATAGATGTGGTAGTATGATGAACTTCTTGTTCTTCTGCTTAAAAAGATAGACTCCTCAACACTCAGTCACTCTTTCGCAAATTTGTCTTGGGTCAAAGAGATTGATTGTGTGAAAAGCAGCTTGGGGAGGCTAGAAATCAAGATTCATATGGTAGGAATGGAATATCTTGATCTCAACACATGAGTAGGTGGGTCTCTCTCAAAAAAATGGATGGGGCAAGTGTTGGTTTGTTTTGACTGCTTCCTCTATGAATGAGAGGTTGGTGGAGTGGTATATATAGGCATCTCCAAAAATCCAACCGTTACAACATTATTTCCCAACTCGGTGAAACCGAAGTAAATTCTCGGTGGCACCGACTGGTGCAAAACGTGGCAACTTCAGGTTTTTCGGTGAGACCGATATATCAATCTCGGAGGGTCCGATTTTGGCTAGCCTAGGCACCAATTTGCAAAACTCAGAAATTCCGATTTTAGCAAATGGCTAATGACGGAGTTGTTCACTGTTATTCAGTTAGACCAAAACCAAACTTGGTGGTACCGAGAAGCTAGGGTTTGGCATGGGTTTTGTCTTGGCTAAAACTCGATGGGGGCGATTTGGAAATATTGGTGGCACCGAACTTTACTTTGTGGTTTGGACATAATATTTGTGGGAGAATTTCATGAGTATTTTTGGTGGCTAATCTCTAAGCACTTGAGAAACCAGATCATCATAATCACCTCATGCCCTTTTAATAGTATTGGCTTTCCTATGGACTCAAATGTGATTTCTCACAAAATATAAAATGTAGAGTCTTCAAGCTTGTTGCCAATAGATGTTCCTTGCATCTAGGGGTTCTCCTCACGATCCTTAGTCAATCATCTCTATGGACTATATCTGAAATACACTAGGTAAAAGGATTAGTACAAGAAACAATGTAGGTTGTCATGAATTATCAAAACCAACAAGGGAGCATATGTGCTTTCAAATGCTTAGAGAATGATGATATTAGTAGACAAAGAGAACTCAATCAATATGAATTAAACCCATTGTTTTATCCTTAGTGGAAATAACACAAAGACGTATCGTGTACCCCTCAGTCACACGGATATAGAAACCTGTCAGGTTGAACCCACTACAACGCACCCCTCTCATTGAATAAATATCAATCTAGTTGGCCAAACTATTTCAATAGAAGGGACATATTTATGAAGCTAGGATAATCATACAAATAAGAATCATAATTAGAATTTAGAGAAGACTCATATCTTTAACCTGAACATAAACCCAAAACTCATCAGATCCCAACAAACACACCGCATAATAGGATTAAATCGGATAGATCAAAGCGAAGATGTGATGATCACTGTACTGAAGATCAAGAGAGAGATAGACATCTAGGTACTAGCTATGGACCCGTAGGTCTGTGGTTAACTACTCACACATCACCATGGGAGAAGCAATGTTGATGTAGACGTCATCTATGATAGACCCCCCCCCCCCCGCTCCGAGAGGGTACCGTAAAAGGGCTCCAGATGGCCTCACGATGGAGCAGAGACATGCGGTGGCACAAAAAGTGTTTTAGGGTGGCTCCCTAGGGTTTTTGTGGTATTTGAGAATTTATAGGATGAAGAGGTGTACCATGGACGACACAGGGGGGGCAACACACAACATAGATCAACCACCAAGGGAGTCCGGGACTAAGGGGTCCTCGAGCCGCTGACCTATTTTCATGGCCGAACTCATGGGCCGCCATGTGATTATCATTGAAGGCCGAATTATCACGCAAAGTTGTATCAAGAAAGGATTCTTCCAAATTCTTGGTGTACGCTCCAAGGCAAGAAGGAAGTATTGTCATGTTTTCTCCTTAATGTAACAGACATTATGTAACCCTAATGCCCCTGGTATCTATATAAACTAGAGGGCCTTAGCTCATAGGGGCACATCAAAATCATTACTCCTAGAGTTTTAGACCACAACATACAATCTCGAGGAAGACCAACTTTGTATTCGATACTTCACCATTAGTATAAAAAAGAGCAGGACATAGGATTTTACCTCTACCAAGAGGGCCTAAACCTGGGTAAACACTATCTCCCTTGCCTCATGTAACCCATCAATCCAAGATCCACAGTTCCGGACCCCCTACCCGAGAAACATCGGTTTTGACACTGACCTTGGTTCTTTCATTGAGAGTTCCACTGTGAGATTGCGAGAAGGATCGATGGCTCGGTTGGTTACTGGCGATGACATCGACACCGGGCATATTCATGTCCTCGGCCAGCTCTCTGTGTTTCACATCGTTGTTTTGCACCTCGAGGCAGCCCATCACCTCAGCAAGATCAACGGTTTCGCCCTGTGTCAAGGAATCAAGTTTAGCGACCTAGATTAAATCACTGATGTCCAAGGTGATCTCGTCCTTGCTAGGTTGGCGGCTTAATCCGATGAGCCCGAAAACACCGGAGCCTTCGCTTCGGGTATCCTCCCCGAATTCATGTCTAGGGTGGTGCCCAATTTGGATCCGGCCTCGAGCATGGATCTGACTGCAGTGTTCGAAGACCAAGGGTTAACCCTGGCCAAGCACACTCCTTTTACCGCCGCAGGAGAGATCAACTCTGCCAAAACCCCGAAGACTAGTCCGGCTGATCTCTTGCTATCAGACGAGACACTAACCCGGATCTGAACTATGGAAGTTTTGGATGACCCAGCCCTGACCAATGCTTAGTTGGCTTTGAGCGCGTCATAGGGAATTTTATTTCCCACCCACCACCCACTTGATACCACTATTGAAGATTTAACCGATATGCTAGACTTCTCCTTGGATGAGGCCGAAGATACATATACGAATGTTGACACATGTGACCCTCCCACAATTGGACGTTGGATGACCACCTCGAGCTATGATGTGTACATGATGGACACCAATAAGGATGATGGCACCACAGGGAAGAGGGATGATGACACCCAATAAAAAATAGTGGAGATGAACTCTAAAGGCGTTGGTATCATAAAAAGTCTAAGGCACGAAAGGGCAAGGAAATAAATATGGGAACCAAAGAAAATGCTACCCCGGATGACCCAGAGAACCCCGTTGATCCTGCTGCTCGAGAACACAAGCTCGATGATTCGGAGGGGCATGCAGATCTAGAAAAACCCGAGGACCTCGACAATTCCAAAGATAGCAACTACCTCCGCCGTTCCAAAGAGGAGGATAACCTCGGAGACGAGGATTTCATCATCCCCGAAGACCCGTTGGACGAAGAACGATTCAAGCGGCAACTTATAGCCACTTTTGAGAGCCTCGAGATAAAACAACAACAAATCAAAGTCGAACAATATTGCATAAACGAAAGATGGACTCAAGTCCTTGCCACTTAGGAAGGGTATTTAAAGGAGCAACACGAACAAAATAAAAGATACCTGTGCCGCCGATTACTGCTAGAATTTGAAGACGAGGCCTTTGATCCCATAGTTCCAGATGCACTCAGGGTGACTAGCTAGATCGCCCCCCTCGAGGACAGGACAAGACGGCTAGAGAAGTTGATGAACAACCCAAACATCTTTGCAGAAGAAGGAAAGAGCCATCATAGCCCAGAGACCCATCTCACGTGCAACACAACTTGAATGCTAAAGGAGGTCAAACAAGATCCATCTATGGGTCCAGAGGATGCACTCCCGCTAGATGGGGTGGGTCCTAAGCTCGGTTCGATCATAATGATTGATCTCGAGAACCGCCTCGGGCCAATATTTCATCCGACCTCCAGCATGACGTAGCTCGGGTCAGGGGCGCCGCTCACCCAATGTGTTTTACAAACGAGGTGATGCAGCAGTAGTTGCTTGAACAGTTTAAGCCCATAAATATAGAGCAATACGATGGGATAAGAGACTTGGCCATGTGGATCGAAGACTTCCTTCTCCACATTCATATGGCACGAGGCGATGAGCATAATGCCATAAAATATTTACCACTGAAGCTCAACGGACCAGCATGGCATTGGCTCAACGACCTCCCTGAAAACTCCATTGGGAGTTGAGAAGAGCTCGAAGACACTTTCCGACCTCTTTCAAGGCACCTATGTCCGGACACTAGGTTCTGATGACTTGAGCCACATAGTCTAACAATTCACTGAGTCATCCCAGCAAATTTGGAATTGATTCTTGACCAAGAAAAATAAAAATTTGGAGTCAACTACTCAGACGTCGAGGTACTAGCCTCCTTGATAATCAATAACCAGGATGAATGGCTAGCCTAGACGCTCGGGAAAGATAGGCCAAGCACAATGGCAGCCCTTACCTCGCTTATGACCCGCTTTTGCACATGCATGGATAGTTAGCTTGCTCGTCAAAACAACCCTCCTAGAAACCCCGGAACTTCTGAAGTTAGGGACGGTAACGGAAGTCATGGTGCAACAATAACAAACGTCAACACAACGGTGACGAAGCAGAAGACATGACAGTCAATGTCGGATTCAGCAACTCAAGGTATGGACCACGGAAGAATCCCTCTATGGGAATCGGTATGGCCTAACCGCACTTGACAGGCCCTGCCTGATCCATGACACCTCAAACAAGCCTGCTACTCACACCAACCATAATTGTTGGGTGATCAAACAGGCGAGCAAACCCACAGCCGAGGAACATGGCAAGAGTCCCCATAACGAGGATGATGAGGAACCTCGCAGGGCGAACAATGCGGGCCAAAAGAAATTCCATCCGGAGGTCAAAACTGTGAACATGATCTACATCACACACATACCAAAGACGGAGAGGAAGCGTGTGCTTCAGGATGTTTATGCCATAGAACTCGTGGCCCCGAAGTATAACCCGTGGTCGTCATGTCCGATCAGTTTTGATCGCACGGACCACCCAACTAGTATTTGGCATGGTGGTTCGGCTACCTTAGTACTTGACCCCATTATCGATGGGTACCACCTCACTAGGGTCCTCGTGGATGGAGGAAGTAGCCTCAACCTGATTTACGCGGACGCAATGAGAAAAATGTGTTGGGCAACGTTGCATGGGAAACAAAAAAATTCCTACGCACATGCAAGATCTATCCATGGAGATGCATATATATGAGAGGGGGTGCATATACGTACCCTTGTAGGTCGCCAAGCGAAGCGTTGAGACACACCGTTGATGTAGTCAAACGTCTTGGTGATCCAATCAAGATCTGTCGCATCATTCAATCGTGATCTGTACTGAACTAATTCCAAATGGACATCACCTATGCATTCAGCACACATACAGCTCGATCACGCCTTCACCACCTCGATCCATCGAATGTAGGTGAAGTAGTAGCTGAGTTCTCTGGCAGCACGATGGCGTGGTGATGTTGGTGGTGGTGCGATCTCGGAAGGACTTTGCAAGCACTGCCGTGATCGTGATGGTGGAGAAGTACTACAAGAGAAAGAGGGGAGAGATAGAGAGAGAGGAGGGTTTCGCAATGTCTTGTGGTGCACCTGCCCTCCCTCTC
The DNA here is from genome assembly GCF_904849725.1 of Hordeum vulgare subsp. vulgare. Classification (NCBI taxonomy): domain Eukaryota; kingdom Viridiplantae; phylum Streptophyta; class Magnoliopsida; order Poales; family Poaceae; genus Hordeum; species Hordeum vulgare. The sequence continues at coordinate 401,589,819 of NC_058519.1, read as the reverse complement.
CTCTCATATATATAGGGGGAAGGGAAGAGGGGCCGGTGCCCTAGGCTTTCTCCTAGGGGTGGGGCAGTGGCTGAGAGGTGCCTTGGCCCCCTAGGAGACATCTAGGCCATCCGAGCACTTGGGCGCATGGGCATCAAGTGGGAGGGACGGTAAGCCCACTAGGGGCTGGTGTGCTACCGCTCTCACACCCCATGGGGTCCTCTGGGGCGGGTGGACCCCTAGAACACTTTTGGTACCTGTGTCACAAAATCGGTAAATCCTGGAACTCGAATACCATCTTCCCATATATTGATCTTTACCTACGGACCATTCCAAAGCTCCTCGTCATGTCTAGGATCACATCCGGGACTCCAAACTACCTTCAGTCACCAACATAATAACTCAACAATACTATATCGCCATTGAATTTTAAGCATGCGGACCCTGCGAGTTCAAGAATGATGTAGACATGACCGAGACACCTCTTCGGTCGGTAAACAATGACGGGACCTGGATGCCCATCTTGGTTCCTACATACTCTATGAAGATCTTTATTGGTCGAACCACGATGTCAAGGATTCCATCAATCCCATGTGAAGTTCCCTTTGTCCATCGGTATGTTACTTGCTCGAGATTCGATCGTCGGTATCTCCATACCTAGTTCAATCTCGTTACCAGCAAATCTCTTTACTCATTTCATAATAAAAGATCCCATGGCTAACTCCTTAGTCACATTGCTTGCAAGCTTATTGTGATGATGTATTACAGACTGGGCCTGGATATACCTCTTCGTCATACAGAGTGACAAATCCCAGTCTCGGTCCATGCCAAGCCAACAGGCACCCTCGGAGTTACCTGTAGAGCATATTTATAATCACCCAGTTACGTTGTAATGTTTTATACACACAAGGCATTCCTCCGATGTGAGGGAGTTGCATGATCTCATGGTCTTAGGAATAGATACTTTGACATGCAGAAAGTAATAACAGTAAACTTAGTGATACGATCAAATGCTATGCTTATGGTTTGGGTCTTGTCCATCACATCATTCTCCTAATGATGTGATCCCATTATCAAATGACAACTCATGTCTATGGCTAGGAAACCTTAACCATCTTTGATCAACGAGCTAGTCCAGTAGAGGCTTAGTAGGATACTGTGTTGTCTATGTATACACACATGTATCCGAGTTTCCAATCAATACAATTATAGCATGGATAATAAACGATTATCATGAACAAGGAAATATAACACTAAACACTTTATTATTGCCTCTAGGGAATATTTCCAACAAAATGGGCATCAATCCATCAAGGATCAAACCTAGTAGCCCCACCTTCAAAGAAACAACCCCCAACGTTGAGGCTTGCTACTCGGGCACCACAACTTTGGAAGTAGTGTTCGGCTTTCCCGATAACTTTCGCAACAAAGACTTGACCTTTGACATTATCCCTTTTTCCAGCGGCTATCATGCACTCCTCGGTTGTACACGTTTTGCTCGCTTTAATGTTGTCCCTCACTATGCATACTTAAAGATTAAGATGTTGGGACCCAAGGGTGTTATCACTGTTAATGGTAACATGGTAACACTGACCGATCTCTCCAAACCGAGGAACATATCATGGCTTTAGTAGCCAAAGTCCAGACCAGTAATACAACTCCAAAGCCCAATTTGTCGTCAAGGAAAAAGGGGTGAATAAGCGAACCTGAGTCCCACAACAGTTCCCAGATTCTTCTCACGTTTAAAACAAATAGGGATACACTCCCCACAGCAAGGCCTTGATAGCCATAAAATATGTGCCCCGAAGGCACAGTTTTGTGCTCAAAATACCATGGGCTGCTGTGGGGACCGAATACATAAGGACCAAGTATCCGGTTGTACTGAGTTATGGTTGTCGGATTTCGGGCTCCGCAAAACCCTAAAGATTATGACTCAGGGGTGTGTACAAAGATCTATCGTGGGCTCACCTCTCCTAACACGCTACTCGTCAGAGATGACAAATAACTCACTCGATGGAGAGAAAGACACAAAACACAGCAGTTTACCCAGGTTCGGGCCACTGGGAAGCGTAACACCCTACTCTTGCTTTTGTGGATTGCCTCTCCCTAAGGTTGGTGGATGAACTAGCACAGTGTCCTAGGGCCTCCGGAGGCTGGAGGGCCTTCGTGTGGTGCCAATGTGTGAATGAATGGATCAAGGTCCTCTTGTACGAAGTGACCTACCCTCTGTATATAATGGCGGCCCCGGTCCTCTTCCCTTATCGTTTTGGCAAGAAGGGACCCCATAATGGCCTATTTTGAAGGGGAACAGGGGAAACCTTTGGAAGATTCCTTGGGAACCCCGGTACGTCCTTGCCACCTTTGCACTAAAGGGGAAACTGCTCCGCTTTTCTGTCTGCTGCTCGCTTGTCCTTCCCACACGTCATCCTTTACTCCTCAGGTTGGCCCTTGCCTCAGAATATCTGCTGCTCCAGAGGGATCCTGATGTTGTTCCTCCTCGCGAGACCTTGCCTCGAGCGGCGCCGGGTCTGTTGGTTTTCGGTCGGTGAAGTCTGCCAACCCTGGGTCGCGGGCAGGCAGGTCAGGGTACCCCCATTCCCAGAACGCCGACAATAGCCCCCGGGCCCACGGTGTGCTCGGGTTGGCTTTTGGCGAAGCCTCGGGGGCGGCCCGAGGCGTCGCGGGCCCTAATTGCCTATGGGCCAGGCGCAATGATCAATGAACTGAAACCTTATCTCCCCGTCTTCTTCATGCCAGACCAGCCTAAGTCAGGCTCGTTGAACCACTTGACCCACATCTGCGAGCCACCTTCGTCTCCCGTCGATCTCGTTGCTCGTTCTTCCCCCTGTGCGACCCCGGCTCCATATTCAGAGCCCTCGCGTGCAACGTTGCTTTTCCCTCGTATTCTCCTTGCCATTCCTCCAAAAGGGGGAAAGACCGGAGGCCCACGGGGTCCGTCCGTCTCAACGGCACCTCGGCCCGCGTTGTGCCGGTCAACGGTGGTGAACTTTGAGGGGTTGGAGAAGATCCAACTGGTAGTCACGGCCGGCTCCAACGAGTGGAGGGCCACCAAGATCTGGCCAGGTTCATGGCCTCGGGGCGAGACGGCGACCCCCGCGGTTCCTCTTCATATCCACGCCCTTCTGTGTGGCGTACTGCCGCCGTTCTCGAGCTTCCTCGTTGTAGTGCTCTCGCATTATCAGATCCAGGCGCTCCACCTTGACCCCAGTTCTTTGGTTCTCCTCTTGGCCTCCGCGTTCTTGTGCGAGGCCTTTGTGGGCATTACCCCTTCTATGGCATTGGTTCGCCACTTTTTCTCCCTTGAATTAGTCTCCGAGGAGCAATGCTCCGGGTACGTGTCCCCGAAAGCGGCCGACGCATCGGTCCCGGGTGCCCTCGACGCTGAGCTCCTCCCCGAAGTAGAGGGGTTCTGGCGGCACTGGGTGTAGGTCGAAACTGCCGAGGTGGGAGCCTTGTTCCAGCCCACGTCGACCCCCGCAACGTCGAAACGGGGCTGGATGCGCGAGGAGCTTAATGACCCCCGGCTCACGCCGGTCCTGACCCGGCTGGAGAAGCTGAAGTGGGTGGGCGTGACAATGGAGATGGTGGTAAGGGAGTTTATCTGTAGGCGGATTGCTCCTCTCCAGCGCCACTCTCGTCCGATGTGGGCCTATGAGGGACCTCATCACCCAATCAGGATCCAGATATGCCTCTCTCCCCTCAAGTCTTGCGTGAGTTGCTCCGTTAGCTGACTGGTAGTGACCCTGACGAGCTTCCCCAGAATGGCCTTCCATTGTATAACTTCAAGGCCCCGGAGGCTCGCGTCGTGGGGATGTCGCTCTTCGACGAGTGGGGGTTCCTCCCAGGACGGGACGCGCACCCCCGGGTGGCCTCGACCCTTGGGGGTCAGGCCAACGAAAACTCTGGTGGTGCCGCCTCTCCCGTAGCCGGGGTGGGTGGTGTATCGCCGCCCACTCCCCGGCTCTTGCCCCAGGTTAAGCCGGGGTTGGTGGTGATCACCGGTCAACGATGGAAGTTACCGCCCCCGCCTCCAATCTTCTGCTGAGGGCCGCCGAGTCTCCACGCCAGGCCACCTGCGTCGTCTGGAAGAGGAAGTCGCCTGAGGGCGCCCGCCCCTCGACGCGGTGGGCCCCGTTGAAGAAGAAGTGGTTCGCCGTAGACGAGTAAGCGCCTGTACCATCCTCTGTCCTTTCTTTCTGTGCCTCCCTTCTGACCCTTTGTTCTGCAGGCTCCCTACCGACGGCAAAGGAGGCGGGTTGATGCTGCCCGCCCCTGAGATTGCCGAGCATATTATGGTTTCTTCCCCCGCACCCAGCAGAGTTCAACCTCCTGAGTCCCTCTCGCATGAGCCCATTGAGGTCTTCCTCACCCGCGGCCTCGGGTTCCCCAGGAGAGTGCCATTCCCCTCGCTCGCGCCTCCTCCCAGGGTCATGTTGCGCCTCCCTTCCGTACCCCTTCTGCTTGGCGACGTGGGGCCTCAGGGGGCTCTTCTTTTTGACGAAGCGCGTGCGGGTGAGCTCACAGCCCTCGAGCATGGATTTGGACTGAGAGACTCCACGCGTGCCTCTCCCACTCGTTGTGTAGAAAGGGAGTGCTCTCGTTGGCCATTGGATCCTGTTGAGGTTTGTCGTGCCACGCCGTGGGGCTTGCTCCGCACCGTGGCGGACATGCTTCAACGTCTAGGAACGGGGCTTGCCAGCAATGAAGTCCGCCTGGAGGACGAGCGCCGGCACCTTGCATCGGGGTGGTGCCAGCTTGAAGTTGTTGCGAACCTCGACCATCTACAACGTGAGCGCGCCCGCGCGAAGGCGGAGACGTCTCTTGCCTTGGCGGCGGAAGCCCGCGAGGTCGCTCTCTCTGAGGCTCAGGAGGCTGATTGTCGGCGCAGGGCCTCCGAGGATCGCCACAGGGAGCTTTGCGCCCTCAACACCGATCTAGAAGAACAGGCTCGGCTGAGGGCCACCCGAGGGGGTCCGCCCGCTGAGTTCTTCCCTACCGGCATGGGCTTTCGAGCGTCCACCGACTCGCTGGCACTTGTAGAGGTGGAGCAGAGCCTGGAGCGGGAGCGTTTGGAGGTGAAGGAGCGCCAGGTGTCGCTTGCTGAGGAATTCCTTGTCTCTCGTCAGGCGAAGCTTCAGGAGGAGATCGACACGGGGGTGGCAGAGGCTCAGTATCCCTTCTTCTTGACTATCGTGCGAAGCTGAGGCTCCAGTAGTCCTGCTTCTACGAGCTTTGCGACCACTTGAAAAATGAGGTCAATGCCCTCCACAAAAGGTTGGATCACGAAGTGAAACATCGACAGGTCGCCCTGGACGCCCAGGCTACTACCGAAGGAAAACTGTTTCTTCTTTACAAACAGGTGAAAGGCGCGGCTTCCCTAGTTGGAGCGACCTCCGAAGAGGCGATCCATGCTCGCGGCCTCCAACTTGAATGGTCCCGGATGTTCCAATCCCTCAAGGGGAGAGCCTCCCGGGCTTTGAGAGACAGCTACGGCGAGGGTGTCTCAAGCCCCCTGGTCCCTGATGACGGTGGGTACCTGGGATTCTTCCTCCATGATGTGGAGCGTCTTCAGGCGGGTGCAGAGAAGGCCCTCGTGCTTGCAGAGGAGAGGAGTCGTGACCTCTTCGGTCAAGGGGCCTCAGACGTCTTAATTCGCCTCGACCCAGACTTTCACTTTGCCGCTGTGCTGGGTCCGGTGCCAGAGACGATCCGCGCCGCCCTGGCTGAATGGGTCGAGGTCCACGTGGAAGACCTGGTGAAAAGGCTCGCTCCCGAAGGTTGCGGCGTGAGCTTCGGCGACGATGCGTCCTCCTGATCCACCGCCTTGTCCTCCTGATATGGTCACGTACTGGGTTTAATAGCAATTTTGATGTAACTCGAGGGTACCTTTCAATGTGTCCTTTGAAGACGAGGCGTTTGCGATGTTTTCCTCCTAGCCATGGCCGCTGCCAGCGCCGTGTTGTCGCGACGCTGACGGTCTAACCTGCGATCATGGCACCGTTCGTGACGCTTACTCCCTGCTGGTGGGGCGGTTTGAGGACCCTTTCGGCACTCTAGGTCTGCAGGTCCCGGTCCCACACATTTCCCTGCCGCCGTGAGGAGCAACCCGTTACCAAGGTTGTTCCTCACGGGGCAAAGCCCCGACGCCCTGGGTGTCGGCATGCGCGACACCTGGGTGGTCGAGTGGCCTTGCAACCGGTAAGGCTCGTGAGGCATGTTGCTCAGGAGTCCCCCTTCACACTCAAACCGCTGTACGTCGATAGGCCCCAGTCCCGCAAATTTCGCCACCACCATTAGGTACGGCCGCAGAGGACGATTCTAAGGGGCGGGGCCCCGCCCCCCTAATACCGACCGGAATTCCAGGACGACATCAAAGAGGGCAAGTGGCTTTATGAGCGGTAAGGCTCTTGAGGCGCGCCCCCTTTGGCGCTCGAGCGATTCCCCATCCCGCCCCTCTTGTGGTTGCCTCGGGAGGCCCGACGGTCTCCTGAGGTTCTCGTGAAACACCAATCAAAACAAAGGTAGAAAGAAAACTCAAGTTTCGGTAAAACGAGAGAAGAGAGAGAAGAAATCCCCGCTCTTCTTTTATTTTCAGAACATTAAGCAAAGAGACCTTCAAGCCTTTGACAACTCAAAATACAAAAGGGGAGGCCCTTGAGGGTCGCAACTTGAAACGGCAGAAAAGAACGAGAAAACAGCCGCATGCGGCACCAAAGCTATTCACCGCCTCTGTCTCCCCCAGCGTGGAGCATAGGGCTTCCACTAGGTATGGGATGGACCCCTCCGCATCCTCGAGGGCGCCTGGGCGTATACAGCCTTGGCTCGTTATTACGTGAGAGTGTGTGTGTGTGTCGGTGAATACTCACAACATATGCCATAGGTAGGCTAAAGTCGATGAGAACCGAAGGGACAACGGAGGGCGCTGGGGACGATGTTTGTACAAGCATGGAGCGCACGATGTACCCAGGTTCAGGGCTCTCCGTAGAGATAAGACCCCTAGTCCTGTCGGAGTGTATGATGTATATGAATGGATTATAGGGTTGCTCCTGGAGCTGTGTTGAGGAGGAGGAAGAGGGGCGCAGCTGGCTCGTCTCTGCCTCTCCCTATGTGGTTGTTGGGTGTGAAGTGTTGTTCGACAAACCCTCTACATGGAGGGTGACCGGGGGGTTTTACAGAAGAACCCACCAGCCTACAATATGGATAAAGGGTACAAGAGTGGGACCCGGCTGGCAGCCTCGCCGGCTGACCAGGGGGCCCCCGAGGGTCTTGTCTTGTCGCTTGAGGGGCCGGCCGAGTGCATGGTCTCGTCTGGCGGTGGGACCCGCCGGCTGGCCAATGAAGATCTCGCGTAAGGTTCACGCCAAGCACGCGTTGTACGTCAAGCGTCGTCTACCGAGATTCATCATGGGCAGATAGTACGACCGCCTCCACTGTTCCCCACGCTAAGTGCAGTAATGGAGTGGGAGTTTGACGGTCCGACACTATGCTAGGTGATGGATTAGAGCCGGGGTAGGTCAGCGGCGTGGCCGCAGACGCTCGTACCTGCGGGGCACCCCGATCTAGTACCTTTGCTGACGTGTAGCCACCTTTAATCGTAAGGTCTCGTCATGACCTACGATCTAATGTGACTTGAGATCCCCAGCCGACTAGCCTGCTTGGCTAGCCGGCTTGGGCACGGCTGCCTCGTTCGTAGCCGGCTGGCTTGGCCAAGACGGTCAGGAAGAGGTAGCCGTCTCGTCTCTAGCCGGTAGGGGTTGCCTGGCCGGCCAGAGAGTTGGCCGCCTCGTCCTCCAGCCAGCAGGCGCAGCCTAGCCGGCCAGAAGACTGGATCCCCTGATGAACCTACCCCGGGGTTATCCCCCCGATAGTAGTCCCCGAAGCTGGAGAGGCCCGCCGTCTGCGGATGGGCGGCCTCGCCAACTTGATATTTTTTCTTGGTATTTCTGCCGCCATCCACGGCAGGGGACGCCGGCTCCGAAGCCGGTTGGCTTGAAGCGACGCCTCAACTTCGTGGTAGGTCACTCAAAACGTGCCACATGCCAGGCCCCGCCTGGCGTAATGATGGTGATTACTGTTGACAGGACCAGGCCTGGGCCCTGGGTCCCGCCACGACGCCCCCTCAGCCTCCGCGCGAGATATCCTCTGTGGATTTACTCTGCGATGGTTGGGCTTAGGGAAGCGCTACCGTCCGTAATACACGGGGTTAGTGGGGTTCCGCACGCACCGGATCCCCTCCCCATGATGCTTCGTGGGGTTTAAATAGGATGCAGGGGTTCTGAGGGGGCCATTCGCCCCCCTTCTCGCCCCGCATCGATGCCCTCTTCCTCCCTGAGCCCAGAGAGAAAGAGCCCGTCCTCTTCGTCTTCTTCGCCTTCGTCGCCGTTGAGCCACCAGCCCTTTCGAACTCCAATCGCCCGTAGCCATGGCTGGCGGCTCTTCCTCGAAGAAGTCTTCGTCGCAGGGAGCTTGGCTGGGCAGCGAGATCTGTGAAGGCCACATCGAGGTGCTCCGCCATCACCAGTTGTTGCCCCTGGCCTCCTAGGTGATGGTGCGAATCCCTAGCGCCGAGACCGCCCCAACGCCCGCCGTGGGAGAGGTCGTTGTTTTCAACGTGCATTTCTACAGGGGCTTCGGGCTCCCGGTGAGCTCCTTCTTCTCCGAGTGGCTCCAGTTCTTCGGCCTGCAGCCACATCACCTCGCGCCGAACGCCATCTTGCAGCTGTCGGCCTTTGTGGTCTTGTGCGAGGGTTTCCTGGGGATCGAGCCCCGCCTCGATCTGTGGCGAATCTTGTTCTTCTTCAAGCAGCAGTCCATCGCGATGAAGAAGGCCGAGCTAGAGAAGCTCGCCGGACCGCGCCCGATGACACGGTGCGGAGCCGCACTGGTGCATCATCGTTCGAAGACCGGCTTCCCCCAGCTCCCGCTACAAGAATCCATCAAGCAGTGGCATAAGGGCTTCTTCTACATGAAGAACGCCGACCCTGCCCGAGACGCCCTCAACATGCCCCCGTTCAACATCAATCCTCCGACGAAGTGGAACTGGGCGGTGAAGTCCCCCAAGCCGATTCCTGAGGTGGCGCAGATTGGCGCCCACCTCGAGATTTTGGAGAAAGGCGGCCTTCTTGGCCACGACCTGCTCACCACCATGGTGACTCGCAGGATCCTGCCGCTGCAGAGGCGGACACATCTGGTCTGCCAGATGAGCGGCCGGCATGACCCCTGCAGGACATCCACCAAGAGATTCACCCCCAGCGCGGTGGCGCGAGGGGTGAACCTGATTTCCACCGCCCGCATGAACGACAGCGGGAAATGGTCATGGGGGATGACCCCCTACAATAGGTCCCGTACGCCTCCGGTGGTAGGTGTTCTTTTTGTTCTTTGCTGTTTGTCTCGCGACTGGCCGTCTCTCAGCCGGCTGTCGAATCCTTTTGCATAGATGTTCGAGAAGCTGCAGACAGCCCACCGCTGACGCGCGTTCGGCGTCAAAGGGCCGGGGCGGCCGGTACTGACGAGGCGGCCAGGAAGAAGGGGAAGGGTGCCACAGCTTCTAGGCCGGCGCCTAAGCGTCCGGCACCGGGTCCTCCAGCCGGAGCATGGGCAGGCGGTGCCAAGAAGCGCCGTGGTGCCGGCAGGAGGCAGGTGCCCATCGTCGCGGTGTAAGTGTTCCTCCCCCTTTTGTTCATTTGTCTTGTGGGAAGCTCTGTTCCTTAAGAATGTCGCTCGATAGGGAGGTGGAGGACGTGGAGGAAGACACCGCCTCCGTAGCCGAGCGGGTCGGCTGGGCAGCAGCCAATGCTGCCCAGCGGGAGCTTGAGGAGCAGTCCAAGCGCCGGTGGGACGCGGCCACGGGCAAGACGGACGAGGGCCAGTCTCGCCCCAGCCAGGCCGAGAAGCCGGTGGAGAAGCATACGAAGGCTAGACATGACCCCTCCGCGCACGCTTGCGTGGAGAAGCCAGCTAGCGAGGCCGCTCTGAGGCGTGCCTCGAGGGCTGAGGAGGCCCAACCCTCCGAGCCGGACGCCTCTGCACCGGTGGACCTAGAGGTGATCTCCAACTCCCCCAGGGCCGAGGCGTCTCCCGACGTGCCGGATCTGATCCTGGACGCGCTAGACGTGGCCCCTGATGCGCCACGGGTGACCATGGATGCGTCAGACGCGGCCCATCCACCTCCTGTCAAGGAGGCAGCGCCGGTCGGGACATCGGCGGAGCCGGCCTCCGTGCCGGCACCTGGAGCCGGCGCCATCGTCGTCCCCCACCAAGGTCCGGCCGCGTCGGGAGCTGGTGCCTGGGCCGGGAGCCGATCGATGAAGTCGTGGCGGGCGACCAACCTGGCGCGCGCGACTACCCGCCGGCACCGCGCTCACCGGCGACCTGGAGCTGGTGTCGATGTTTTCCAGCAGCCGGTCCAACGTCGACCAGTCGACCCACGTGGTGGTCGGCGATTTGGAGCGCCTGGAGGAGCGCACCAGAGTAAGTGCCTCATCTTGATCTTCGATTTTTACCTTTTCTTATTCTTGCATCAGTGGGGGCGCGCCAGCGCACCCACTGGGTGTAGCCCCCGAGAATCGGGCCGGCCGAGTATCGGCCGGGCCGAATCTCTTCGAGCTTCTTTTTCTTGCTTTGCTTCTTTAGTGGGGGCGCGCTAGCGCACCCACTGGGTGTAGCCCCCAAGAATTGGGCTGGTTATGACTTAACCAGGCCAAATCTTACTTATGCTTCTCCTTTGCTTTGCAGGATATTTATGATGCCCAGGTGCAGGCTTATAACGAGCTGCGGGCTCAGTACGAGGCGGCCAATGGCTAGGTTGCCGGGCTCCAAGCCCTGGCTGGGCGAAGTCGTCGTGGAGCGGGACGCCCTGCGTGACGCAGGCGGCCGGCTCCAGGAGCAACTGGGTCTTCTCCAGACGAAGAAGAAGGAGCTCGAGGCGGCCAGCCGGGCGAGCTGGAGCAGCTGCGTGCCTCGTTGCACGAGAAGGACGCCTCCCATTCTGCCAACGTGGAATGCCTCCCATCGGCTCATCTCGAGGAGATGAAGCTCAAGGACGCCGCCTTGAGGGAGAAGGAGGAGGCCCTTGTCCAGAAGCAGACGCAGCTGGCCAAGGCCCTGCACTCTGCAGCGACCCTCCAGGAGGAAGTTGCCTGCCTTACTCAAGCGAGCAATGTGCGGGAGCTCGAGGTCCTCGAGAGCGCTCATGAGATCGATGGCGCCTTCCATCGTGAGTCTTCTTTTTGATTTGTCTTGAACTTTCTTGGCAGTCTCCTCTTCTTACTCATTTTTGCACCCCTTTTCCTGTCTCAGGCCTCTTCCCTCAGACACAGGACGCAGCCGATACGGCCGTCGAGGTGAGCCGTGAGGAGCGCCGCGCGGCTGGGCAGGAGGTAGATGCTACCTCCGGCTGGAGCGTGGAGGAGATCGAAGTGGGCCTCAGGGCCCGCCTGCGTGCTCTGGGCGAGTCTGTGGCTCGGCTCCAGGTTGCGGGCTCCTCGATTGTGGCGGCCCTGTGGCCGGATGGCGTGGAGCTGGCATCGATGAGCCAGCTCGCCCGCTGGCTTGGAGCTGGCAAAGATCGCCTTGATGCCTAGCGCGCTTCGGCTGCGCGTGCTGGGGCCAACATGGCTCTGCGCTTGGCCAAGTCCTGGTATCGAAACCTGGACTTGGGCAAGCTCGTCGCTCAGCGCGACGGCTCGGAGGCGGAGTTTTGGGCCGTGGAGGAGGCGCTGCGCGTGAGGGCCAACGACATCGCCACGTACACCGCTTGGGACGAGCTCAACCTGGAGCGGGGTGAAGGCGGCGATGTGATCCCTGAGGATCTACATGGCCTTCATCCCTATGATGCCGATGGGAGCTCCGACGAGACCGCCCACGAGGTGGATAATGCTGCCGCCTCCAGTGGTGCGGCGTACGCCAACTCCAGTGCGGATGGAACCGGGAGCCTTGGCAGAGGAGACGGCGCAACCGCCTCGGGAGCAGCCGGCGATGGTGAAGCCACCACTTCAGGAGCACTAGCCGAGGCAACTGATGACCCAGAAGTATAGGGGATCAATCGTAGTCCTTTCGATAAGTAAGAGTGTCGAACCCAATGAGGAGGAGAAGGATCTGACAAGTGGTTTTCAGCAAGGAAAAATCTGCAGGCACTGAAATTGTCGGTAACAAGTGATTGTGTGCTGAGATGATTCGTAGCAAGCAACAAGTAACAAAAGTAGCAACGGTGAAGCAAAGTGGCCCAATCCCTTTTGTAGCAAGCTACAAGCCTGGACAAAGTCTTATAAGAGGAAAAACGCTCGCGAGGACACACGGGAATTTCTGCCATGCTAGTTTCATCATTTTCATATGATTCGCGTTCGTTACTTTGACAGTTTGATATGTGGGTGGACCAGCGCTTGGTTACTGCCCTTACTTGGACAAGCATCCCACTTATGATTAAGCCCTCTCGCAAGCATCCGCAACTACAAAAGAAGAATTAAGACAAAGTCTAACCATAGCATTAAACTAGTGGATCCAAATCAGCCCCTTACGAAGTAACGCATAAACTAGGGTTTAAGCTTCTGTCACTCTAGCAACCCATCATCTACTTACTACTTCCCAATGCCTTCCTCGAGGCCCAAATAATGGTGAAGTGTTATGTAGTGAACGTTCACATAACACCACTAGAGGAAAAACAACATACAACATATCAAATTACAAAAATAATACCAAATTCACATGACTACTATTAGCATGACTTATCCCATGTCCTCAGGAACAAAAGTAACTACTCACAAAGCATAATCATATTCATGACCAGAGAGGTACTGAGTAGCATCAAGGATCTGAACATAATCTCTTCAGCCAAACAATCCTAGTAGCATCAACTACAAAGAGTAATCAACACTACTAGCAACCTTATAAGTACAAATCGGAGTCACGAGACGGAGATTGGTTACAAGAGATGAACTAGGGTTTGGAGATGAGTAGGTGGTGATGAAGATGTTGATGGTGACGAGTCCCCTCCGATGGGAGGAGTGTTGGTGATGACGATGGCGACGATTTCCACCTCCGGGAGGGAAGTTTCCCCGGCAGGATCGTCCTGCCGGAGCTCTAGATTGCTTCTACTCAAGTTGTGCCTCGTGGCGGCGGTGAAACCACAAAAAAGCTCCTCTGTGATTTTTTCCTGGACGAAGCCCTCCATATAGCAAAAGAGGGGGGCTAGTGGGCCAGTGGGCTGCCCACAAGCCCCCATGGCGCGGTCTGGGGGGTGGCCGCGCCGTGCAGGCTTGTGGGCACCCCCTGGTGCCCCTCTGGCACTTCTTCGACCCAGTATTTTTGATAAATTGGGAAAAAATCCCCGTTTATTTTCACGGCGTTTGGAGTTGTGCAGAATAGGTATCTCAACTTTTCTCCACTTTCAGGCCAGAATTCCAGTTGCCGGTATTCTCCCTCTTCATGTAAACCTTGCAAACAAGAGAGAAAAGGCATAAGAATTGTACCATGAAGTGAAATAACAGCCAAAGAAGCGATAAATATCAACATGAAAACATGATGCAAAATGGACGTATCAACTCCGCCAAGCTTAGACCTCGCTTGTCCTCAAGCGAATGCCGAGATCAATAAATATGTCCACATGTTTAGGGAGAGAGGTGTCGACAAAACAAGATACAAACATGGATGCATCATAATCAAGATCAGAACAGCAATACCAACATATAATCTCTCATGCTAAAGTGATAATTTCTTCACAAAGTAAAGCACGGATCAAGGACCTTACGGAGAAGTAACAATCGATAGCCTTTAGTTATTGAAGCAATTGCAAATTATCACAACATCAGAAAGAGTCAAATAAGAGCTTGTAAAGCAAATCCACATACTCAATCATTTTTTCGTTCCCTACAATTGCTACAACTCACGTGGTACTCATGAGATCAAACTTTCAGCTGGACACAGAGAAAGATAGGGGCTTACAGTTTTGCCTCCCAACTACTTACCTCAAGGGTAATGTCAACAATAATAATTAATGAATGCCTACCTCCAAGTTGACATATGAATATAGATCTTTCCCAAGCATGTGACGGTAGCCAAGACAAAGGAAAAATAAGGAATTGGTGAAGATCACTATGACTCTTTCAAGGGCAAAAAGTAAAGGTACAAGATAGGCCCTTCGCACAGGGAAGCAGAGGTTGTGAGGCGCTTTTGAGGGTTGGATGTGTGTCCTCTTAGTGCGGAGGAACGTCACTTTATGTTGCCCCGTGTGATAAAGAACTTTATTATGTAGTCAGTCAATTTTATGTCTTCCTCATCACAGACTCGTATAAAGCTTATTTTCCACACACTAATAGATCATACATATTAGAGAGAAATTTTTATTGCTTGTACCGATGAGAACTTACTTGAGGGATCTTATTCAATCCATAGGTAGGTATGGTGGACACTCATGGCAAAACTGGTTTGAAGGTTTATGGATGCACAAGTAGTATCTTTACTTGGTGCGGGAGTTTTGGCTAATGTGAGGTGGAAGCAATCGTCACATGCTAAGGTATCTCTAATCATATAACATTGTTCAGACCCAAGAAAACACAATACGTTGTCTTCCTTGTCCAACGTCTACTTCTAGGCAAGCAATAGTTTGGTGGGTGTTCAAAATCATAGATGGTGTCAGAGATGATATATTTATATGTGAACCTCTCCTTCTTTATCACTTCCTATTAATTGCAACAATGACCAAGGTATACGTTTGCCTACCCTCAACAAGTTTCAATCCTCATTCTTTTATATGTGAAGCCATCACTTCCCATAAGATCATTACATGATCTTTCATGCTTTTGTTCTATTCTCACTCTTTTTATCATGGCAAGAGGCAAATCCCTTCAACTAAGACACTCTTTATTGTAAGGCTCACGAGCAAGAATACATCGGGGGTGACACAAAGCAAAACTCAAGACTAAAACACTAAGACTTTTAAACTACTAGAGAAAAAGAAAACTGAAAAGGAACAAACTAAAACAAAGGTAAAGGCAAAACATGTGATGGTGATACGATACCGGGGAAACTCCCCCAAGCTTGGCAAAAGCCAAGGGGATTGCCCATACCAATGCTCAATTGTCTTCCTTTGGTGGTGATGGTGGAGTTGTTGCAATCTTTGACTCCAAGAGGGCCATCAATCTTTGATTTATATCCTGGAGATCTGCGATATGTTTTTCCAGCAAAACAACTTCACGAGTGAGACAAGTATTGCGAGCACGAGTTGGTTCACAAAACCTCAAGAGTTCAATCAAAGATGGAGATAGTAGGTGGACGTAGGGTTGGAGGAAATCCACTTCTTCAACTTCTCCCTTGTTGAGCATAGATTGCACTTCGTCCCATGCCTAATCCTTCTCGTTAGCTTTGCCCTTGGTTTCTTTAGGTAGCCTTTCCTTAGCCTCCATGACCTCCATCCTTTTCAGATCAGCATGAACTTCTCCATAGATTTGAATGAGGTTGTTCTTCCCCATAGATTCCTGGGACGACATCTTGACCTAGATCTGCGGTAGAAAATAGGCTCGAAACGAAAAATAGAGGAAATCTGCATGATGCAGGGGTCAGACCAAACAGAAGTATATATAATGATTTTTTCCACACCATAAGGAGTCCCCCGCACAAAAACGGAGTCCGGGAGGCGCACGAGGTGGCCACAAGCCCTCACGGCGCGGCCACGGGGTGGGCCCGCGCCATGCAGGCTTGTCGCCTCCTCGCGCACTTTCCGGACTACTTCCAATTTTTGTATTTTTTCAAATATTCCAAAACGGAGAAAATTTCCTACTGGAAAAGTTTTGGACTCTTTTTTCTTACCGAATCACACACCTCTTCGTTTTCGGAGTCTAAAACAGGATGATAAATGTCCCTTAGCACTACTGGAAAAACATAATTTGCCGACAGCTTTCAGCTTTGCCGTCAGCAATTTCACAGGGCTGACGGCAAAAAGACTTTGCCCTCAGCCAAAATAAATGCTGACGGCATAGGAGAGGCTGACGGCATAGAAAATCTATGCCGTCCGCTTTATCTAAGTCGTTAGCCAGCTGACGGCAAAGGACAAAAACACTGTCGGCATAGGAAGGCTGACGGCATAGGGGGCTAACCCGGTCGCACGTTCGACCAGTGCTTAACGGGGGCCGTCTTTGCCGACAGCCAGCTGGTAGGTGTGCATGCCGTGCATCCCAATGTATTAACCATGATTAAAAAATGGCCATAATTAATTTAACATACTTGATGAATTGATAATTTATATTGTTTCATATGTGGATACTATGTAGCTAGCTTGCCACAATGACTGATCGTGAATGGATGTACACCGATCACCATAGTCAGAGAGATATGACCGATGATTGGTTGACCAAAACCTATGAATTCGTGGAAACAACGTTTTCTAAAGGCCAACCAAAAACATGGTGCCCTTGCACTAAGTGCAAGAATTATTCGTGATAGACAAAGGATGTAATGGGTAAACACCTGCAGATGCGTGGTTTTACTCCCGGCTATACCTTGTGGACATTTCATGGTGAGTCGGCCCAACGTAACAGAGACGAGGTGTTGCGTCGGCGCACCGATGATTATGGTACAGGGATTGAAGACATGGTGAATGACTTTGATGATGCTCGGAACAAGGACGAAGAGATGGAGGAATCCGCGAAAGCCTTCTATGCCATGTTGGAGTCTTCAAAACGTCCTCTTCACGAGCACACTAAGATTTCTCAGCTAGATGCCATCGCACAAGTAATGGCTGTGAAAGCCCAGTTCAACATTGGAAGAGACCTGTTTGACTCAGTGATGACCCTATTTGGGCGCTTTCTACCAGAAGGTCATATTATGCCTTCAAACCTATATGAGTCAGACAAAATCCTTAGTGCACTCAAGATGCCGTATGAGCAGATACATGCTTGTGAGAAGGGATGTGCCTTATTTAGGAAAGAGTATGCGGACGAAACATATTGTCCATTTTGCAAGTCCTCCAGATATGTTGAGGTAGAAGACGGTGAAGGTGAGAAGAAGCAGAGCAAAATCCCCGTGAGTGTCCTACGGTATCTGCCGATCCTACCAAGACTTCAACGACTTTACATGCTCGAAGAAACAGCAAAACATATGACATGGCACAAAAATGGAATTAGGAAAGAATTAGATGAACACGGAGTTCCCATGTTGGTACACCCTTCAGATGGTGACGCATGGAAGGCATTCGATAGTATACACAAGGAAAAAGCTAAAGAACCAAGGAATTGTCGAATCGCCATCAACCTCGATGGGTTCAATCCTTTTGGTATGACGGCTACCCAATATAGTTGTTGGCCTGTATTTGTCATTCCCCACAATCTTCCACTATCATCCATTATGCAAAGAAAGCACATATTTCTGACGTTGATAGTTCCAGGGCCAAACTACCGGGGGAAGAATATGTGTGTGTACATGCAACCGCTGATGGATGACTTGAAAGAAGCTTGGGTGAATGGGGTCAACACATACGATGCAGCTAAGAAAGAGAACTTTCAAATGTATGTTTGGTACCAATACTCGTTGCATGATCTGCCAGCATTTGCGCTTTTCGTTGCCTGGTGTGTGCATGGAAGGTTCCCATGCCCACAATGCAAGGCAGCTCTTAAGTTTCATTGGTTGCCAGCGGGTGGGAAGTATTCCTGCTTTGACTTGCATAGACAGTTCTTGCCTATGGACCATCCATTTAGAAAAGACAAGAAGAATTTCATGAAAGGTAAAGTTGTCAAACACTCAGCACCACCAGCGTTGACGGGGGCACAAAATAATGAACAGTTAAAATCTATGGAGCCTGATCCAAACCGTCCAGGGTATTTCTTGGGTTATAATGAGGAACGCGCCTGGACCCACAAGCCATGCATTTGGGATCTCCCCTATTTCGAAGACCTCTTACTTCCACACAACATTGACATGATGCACACTGAAAAGAATATCGTCGAGGCCCTTCTTGGCACATTTTTCGGCACTGACAAGGGCAAAGACAATACAAAGGCTAGAGTTGACCAGGAGACTCTGTGTGATAGTCCATCACTAAACATGCGAGAACCGAAAGGAAGAAAAAATTGGTCCAAACCACCTGCCTGGTACAATCTTGAGAAGGGAGCAATAAGGGAAATCCTCTTGTGGGTGCAAAAAAGTTGTTGTTCCCCGATGGGTATGCTGCGAATCTAGCGAGGGGAGCAAGCATTGAAAAATGAAAAAATTTGGGCTCAAGAGTCATGGTTGGCACATATGGCTTGAGCGGATAATGCCGGTGATGTTGCGTGGCTATATCCCCGAGACTGAATGGCTAGTATTGGCCGAGGTGAGCTATTTCTTCCGTGTTCTTTGTGCTAAAGAGTTGTCGCGTGCGTTGATAGATGACATGGAAGAGTTGGCGCCTGAGTTTCTCTGCAAGTTAGAGAAGATTTTTCCACCGGGCTTCTTTAATCCGATGCAACACATGATTTTGCATCTCCCAACCGAGGCAACATTGGGTGGCCCTGTGCAAAATCGTTGGTGCTACGCAACTGAAAGAATGTAGAAGACACTTCGAGGAAAATGTAGAAATAAACGTAGAATTGAAGCATCGATGGCCGAGGCGTTCATTACCGACGAGGCGGCAAACTTCATAACAGCACACTATGATGCCACCATGCACAGCTTGCATAATCCAAAGCCTCGGTACAATCTGGGCGACCCCAAATGACGTGAATCCAATCTCAACCTTTTCAAAGGGAAGCTCACACCTTCTGGTGTGGGAAAACCAAAGTTGATGTGCGTCGAGGAGTGGCGCACACTAACGATGTATATATTGAACAATTTAACGGAAGTTCGGCCATACATCGAGTAAGTGATGTGTACATTGTTTCGCAACTTTTAACAAGTTTTATGTCTAACAAATATTATTAATTGATACAGTCGATACGTCGAACAATTCTCGAATGGTGTTGCAATCGAAAAAGAATCCATTCTCGAGTATGAACTTCTTGAAAAGACAGGAGGCGGCTATCCTGGTTTCATCTCTTGGTTCAAAAAACGGTACCTCCCTTATATATAATAAGTGATTTCCTTTGTTGCTATTACTCATGAGTAACACACCAAACTCTATCTTTTCTTAACTTCTGGGCCAATTCAGATGAGCAAGTCTATGATGAATTGAGACAAATAGCTAATGGTTTTAACTTTAAGGTCCGTACATTTCAGAAGTACGACATCAACGGGTATCGCTTTCGTACTGCTAGCAAAGAGCTTTCAATGCCTGGTCGAAAAACAAACAATTCCGGTGTCTCTGCTATAGGCGAGGGAGGTGTCAAGTATTATGGAAGACTTGAAGAAGTCTACGAACTTCATTATTATGGTGAAAATCCTCCGAACGTTGTTGTGTTCAAATGTCATTGGTTCGATCCTACTAAGACAAGACGGACTCATGAACATCTTGGGATTGTCGAAATTCGACAAGACAGGAAGTTAAGCGGTGCCGATGTCTATATTGTGGCTCAACAGGCCACCCAAGTTTTCTATCTGCCATACTGTCGTCAAAGTGTTAAGAACCTAGAAGGTTGGTATGTCGTGTTCGATGTGCCGCCACATCTTAGACCACCTCCCCCAAATGAAGACGATTATGAACCTCAAATTGACCCAATAACATATGATGGAGAATTCTTCCAAGAACCACGTGGTGTCAGACGTCGTACCCGAAACTGCTCTACGTCCACCCTCAACACGGAGGAACAAGACTCACGCGATGATGAGGAAGAAGTGGAAGTAGAAGAAGTTACCAATGTCGATGAGCTATCAATGCTTGATCGGTTACAAAAAGGCCTTCCACATGATGTCCCTGAACCCGATGACGATATCAGTCATGAAGACACGTGTGATACTGATGATGATTTTGCTTCAATTGACCATGGAGAAGAGACAGATGATCCAGACTATTAGTACTTTGTATGGATCCAAACATTGTTGTTTAATTATTCAATTATTAGTTGAATTATTCATGTATTTATTATTGTTCATTTAATTATTGTTCTTGAATTTGTACTAATTATTTAACTATTTATCGTTATAGGTGGTGAGACATGGCAGGCGGGGATAAGTTGAGGATAGCACCTGGGCAGCTACGGAGAACTTTGTTGCAGAGCTTTGCCGAGGAGCCCCGTGGGAGAGGCGTAGGAAAGAAGAGAGGCAGAGGACGTGGTCGTGGGAGAGGGAGGCTGCATGATAGGAGCCAGTCGCCACCACCCTCGGCTACTTCTGTCTCAGCCACTTCACCCTTGCAGACGAGGGTGTCACCGATGCGGGATCCTCCCGTCTAGGAGCAGACATCGATGCAGGGGGCTGAGGCGGAGGGTGCTGAGGCGGAGGCTGAGGCAGAGGGGGCTGAGGCGGAGGGTGCTGAGGCGGAGCCTGAGACGGAGGGTGCTGAGGCGGAGGCTAAGGCGGAGGGGGCTGCCA